>NC_141616.1:26338585-26673585 GCF_047967505.1 Dipteris shenzhenensis
CAAAAATCTTAATCTATGTCTTAATGAAGCAGTAACAGATGATGATGTGGGATATATCTGGGGCCAAAGGACGTGGTTTGTGAATGCCAAAGAAGTGGAAGCTGTAGCTGTCTTTACTAATAGCCGAAGCCTTGATATATCCTATGCACTGCAAATATACGAGGCTTTGAGAGATGGAAAGAAACCTGTGGCAAGCAACGTGGTCCTGCGCCCAATAATGTTTTGTCCAATCAAAAATAGCTTTCTGGATCAAATAACATCTACAGGGCCTACACATTTCGAGGAAACCTTCAGTCGATTCTTTAAAGACACTCTTAAAAATATTCCACATGAACAAGGCGAAGAGGCACAAGGTGAGAATATGCTAAAGGAAGCAAAGAAGGAATTCCTCCTTCATTGCAGATTCTAGCCCATTGATGGTAAACATTGGGCTTATGCTTGTAATCAGATCGCAAAAGAAGCAAGGGAGGTCAAAAGACTCACTTTAGAACAATTTGCAAAGATAAGTTCATTCCATTATTATCTTGCAACAATCTGTATATTCAAGCATGAGATCAAGTATTTGATTGAGTCTGAAAGACTTAATCATTATGTCCATGGAAAGCGTAAGATATCCTCAACATCAGAGGTCTTACAAAAGGCAAGGGTTATATGGACAACATTTGGTTCTCCAAATCTTGATTTGAAGCGAAAGGTCACAAAAGCAGATGCCGACACACTCACAATTTACTTCTATACTTCTTTGAGTGCAGTTGTGCCTAGGGGAACCCAAGAGCGAGAAGAAAATATGACAAGCCTAAAGGTGGTGAGGGACAGATATGCCGACTACACTTCTATCATATTTCGTCCTATTGAAGTGTTCAATGAGATGCTTGAAATGCGCATTGCTTGTGAGCGTGGACAGTTGACCTATGAAGCTCCTTTGTTTATCTCCGGAAAGTCAAAGGTAATGGATAAGGAGTTGATGGCAAGGATGTGGAGGCCTATAAAGTACTTACCTGACAAGTATGCATCCATGGCAGCACAAAAACTTTTAAAGAAAGAATCGTTTTTTGGAAAGAAAGACAAAGACCACTGCATGGAAGAATGCATCAATGTCCAGGTGAGGTGTGATGCAGTGCATAAACAAATTCCACTTAGTCATTATAACATTGACTATAATGTGGTCAGGCATATAGCTTCTTTGTCAACACCCAAGGTAAAGCTATGGGCAAACAGGTGCATTAAAAAGGATGAAGATGGGTCAAAAATAGTAACCTCTTACATGAGAAAAGAAATCCCACAACAGGTGGTTGAATATGTGGAAAGAATAATTAGCGAGATAAGGATGCCGACAGATATGCACCAAAGCTTTCAATTCAATGTAGAGGTTACGGCAGAGTCTGGAAAGCTTGTAGACTTCAGGGGAGTTTCAGAAGATGACTTCATCAAGAATGAGTTAGCATGGGACAAGCCACAACTATTCTTCATCAATGAAGTTTCTAGCGATGATATCCACAACTTCATTGATAGAATAGTATATACCACCATTAGCAAAGTGGAAATTCGCAACATTGTCATTTTTGTTGATAAAAGAGACAAAGAAGCCATGCAGGTTACTCTAGAGCGAGCATATTCATCAGATTTGAAGATCTATAGTGGTGTTTATGTAGCAAAGAGAGGCAAGAGAGAATGTGGCATAGCGATTCAATCTCTTGAATCATTCTTCTTGTGTATGCAGAGTCCCAACCCTGATCACTCCTTACAAAAGAACATAAGAGGAAATTCAAATAATTTGAGATTGATGCTAGAAGAGCAAGATATTCCCAGGTCCATACATTATAAAAAAAACAACTATGGAAGTCCTGCAAAAAGTGGGAGTCTCTTGCTTACCATGATGGAGAATTTGCTACCGGCAGGTTGGGAGGTCACCTTGTGTAGGATGGGATATTTATTTGAGGATCTCCTTAGAAAAGGCAACTCCACAAATATTATTGAAAACAAGCATTTCACGGCTTATTTTCAGCTTCAAGCAGATCTAACCACAGGCTATGAAAAAGAGATAGAGCACAAGGAGACTGATGACATGGATGATGACCTTGAAGATCATAATGTCCCAATTGATGATGATGAAAAGATGGACTTACATGACCCATTTAGAGAGAGGTTGGTGGATGAAGAGAAAGATGATGATGCCTTCTTTGATAATTATGGCTCGCAGGGTTATGTAAAAAGGCCACTACGACAATACTTAGCGGTATGAACTCTCTATTTCTCAACTACATACAATTTTTTAAATAAGATTTAAATTTAAAGATAATGAATCTAACCTCTCATATTTGTTTACAGGCAATAGAGGGAGAAGAAATTGATGAAGTCAATATGGAGGCACTCCCTTCTACTTCAGCAATGCAACCACCTCTAAATTTGATTGAAGAATCCCATGAGCACAAGAGCTTTAAAGACACCATGGAAAAGCAGAATGACCACAAACATAGAATACAAGCTATGACAGAGACCCATTCTGCAAATTTAGCTGCATTGGATAAAATGGAAAGCTCATTTGAAGTTAGGATTGTTTTGAAACGAGAACCTCAATATTTGAGCTTTGGTAGAGAGGAGGTTTCAATCCTCTCCAATCCTTTAAAAGAGGTTAATGACAATGTTATCCTAGCCATTCTCAGGTAACGTTTGTTTATTTGTTGCTACTTCAATGAGCTAACATTTGTTTATTTGTTTACAGTGTAGTTATATCATCTCAGTTTCCTAGTGCAGAATGCAAATCAATTCTATGAGCTAACATTTGTTTATTTCTTGGTGCAGTGTAGTTATTTCTCAGCTTCCTAGTGCAGCAGTGCAAAATTGTGTCTACATGCTTGATGCTCTCCTTTCTTCTATTCTTAGCTCTCCTCAAAAGACTATAGAAGATGTTTGTACCTGGTTAAGCCCTTTGAATTTAGGTGGGGTGCGAGTCATCTTTATGCCTTATCATGAGGAGTAAGTATCAACTCCAACCTTATTTTTACTATTTCTTTTTGGCCAGTTTGTGTAAAACAATAATCATTTTTATTCTGGTCATGTAGCTCACATTGGAGTCTGATTGCTTGGGACCTTGAAGTCAACCGTTTGTGGCTTGTGAATTCAATGGAAGGCTATCATGCCAACTCCCCAAGGTAATTATTCTCTTAATATTTTTGTTACTTTCTTATTTTTTTTCTATGATCATGACATATTAATATATTTAATATGTCATGATGGACAGTGTTGCATATCGGCTAGTATCTGTTGTCAGAACAACCATGGAGCAACAAGACCAAGTAGAATTCAAATGATGTCTACCAGTGGAGCAAAAAGATGGGCACAACTGTGGGTGGAGAGTTGCCTACAACTGCATGTTGTTTCTTAGAGAGATTTTTGATTTGGAGTTACCAGTCAAAATGGAATCATATACAGAAGCTGATCAACTAGCGTTTCAGGCTAAGAGTATTCAGCATCTAATTGCTACCATTGGGAAACAACCTGAAAATATGACTACATTGCAGCATGTATAAAACCTTATCTTTATACTTGTATGCTTGTTCAAGCCTTTAATTGGGATGTGTAAATCTCATAACTTTTTTATATTTTCCTCCAAGAGGAGAAGAGATTGAGTCTAATGAAAGCATGCTATCTTTATACTTCTATGATTATTTAAACCTTTATTTTTATTTGGGATGTGTAAATCTCATAACTTTTTAAATTTTTCCTCCAAAAGGAGGAGAGACTCACTCTAATGAAAGCATGTATGAAACCTTACTTTTTAAATTTTTGCTCCAAGAGGAGGAGAGACTCACTCTAATGAAAGCATGTATGAAACCTTATCTGTATACTTCCATGCAGTCTAATGAAAAAACAATTATTAATGTTGGGGAACAACCTAAAAATATGACCACATTGCAGCATGTATGAAATCTTATCTTTATATTTCTATTCTTGTTTACGCCTTTATTTGGGATGTGTACATCTCATAACTTTTTTATATTTTTATAGTAGAAGGAGGATGTAGAAGACATAGCAAGTGAAGAAGAATACGATGTAGGCTACTCTCTCAAGGGAAAAATCTTTTGGCGAGCTTTTTAATGTGAGCTTTTTTTATCATTTCCTTTGTTTTTGCGAGCTTTCTTTAGAAATCCATACATGTTTTTGTTATAAGAAAGGTGGGGAGGTTAGAAAGAGGGGGAGAGGATATAGAATATGTTCATTTTCATAGCATGTGGAAGGGGTGGAAGAGTGTATACTATGCACAAGGGGGGGGTGGATATGAGTGACAGTAGGAGGCAAAAAATTATGGAAGATATGTCCATATTCAAAGTAGAAGGGAGGAACTATGGGAGATATGTTCATTTTCAAAGTGTATAATTTGATAGATTTGACCTCATATTTGGATTCCTCGTCGAATTTCGGTCAATTTGAGTACCAACATGACCATATTCCGATAAAAATTGGAAAAATGGTGTTTTTGTCATTTTGGCCTGTTTTGGGCCTATTTTGAGTCTGCGCTAGAACAAATTTCCCATATGCTCTTCCTTCCCCTTTACATTTAGGAGATGAACATAAGTTTCACATTCCTCATCCTCTCTCTCCTCCTTGCACTCCTCTTTGGATACCTTATAAGTTCCCCCTCTAACTATGATAATGAATATATGTTCCAACTCCCCTCCCCTCCCTTCTCCATGCCACTTTACCCATGCGACCATCCCTTCCCTTTTCCTTTATCTCCCCTCTCCCCCCTCTCTCCTCTTAACTGCAATCATAACCCAAACTTTCCACCCACCCCACTCCATGAAACTCTAGTTATCTCTCAAAGCTATATTCAACAATGTAAGGAAGATGTTGGAAGTAGATTCTTGTTACAAAGTGGGATGTGCATCCTCCCCCTCTCTCTCTCTCAGGTGAATGAAAAGCTCACAATATTCATGAAAATTGAAAAAAATCTCATGACAAAAAGCTCACCAAAAAATCACACCCCTCTCTCAATAAGATGAGTCATGAAAATATGACTCTATTGCAGCAGATTGGAAGTTCATTCACCGCTATGTTGTTAATTCGACAACAACTTCATTTTTTTGAATTTGGTGAAGAAGAGATTTTAATCCTCTTGAATCCTGAGAAAGAGGTTAATGTCAAAGTCATTACAACCATCCTCAGGTTTGATGCAACCTTTTCCTTGGCTTTATACTTTGCTTATTTTGATTAAACCCAAGAAGCTAATACTTTTTTTTTAAATATAGTAATGCTATAGCAAATTTTCCTCAAAATATACAAAGTGTTTCATATATGCTCGATCCTCTTATTTCAGAAGTGCTTAGCAACAAAGAAGAGACCATAGAGGATGTTTGCAAGTGGTTGAAGCACGTTCCTATGAATGAGGCACGAGTTATCTTTACAGCATATTATGAGAAGTAAGCATCAAACCCTACTTGTTTTTTCTATTGCATTGCTAGAATTGTCTCAAAGATAGTAATTATTCTTTATTGATAATGCAGCTCACATTGGAGTTTGGTAGTCGTGGACATCTTTGCTAAGAAGTGCTTCTTTGCCAACTCAATGACATCCGTCCATGGCACTGTGTTAGAGTAAGTATAGACTACACTTGTTGTCACTTCTTGACATGTAGATTGATATGCAATGCACATATTCACTGTTGTTATATGTTTTGATGTGCAGATCGGCTCGAAAGTTAGTAGGTGCTAGCGACACAGTAATGCAGCAATGTGACTTGGCACAACAAATAGAGTATATAACATGTCACGTATCACATCAAGAGGATAGCCACATCTATAATTGTGGATGGAGGGTGGGCTACAATTGCTTTTTGGTACTTGGTCAAATTTTTGAGATACAAAATGACACCACACTGTCAACATATATGGATTTGCATCTCTATGCATTTATAACATGTACCATTCGAGCAATCATTAAGGGCGACATTATGGACCCTCCCATAAGGCAAATAGATAATGGCTCAGAGGAGTGCAAAATGAATGCCGTCAAAGAGTCAAAGGGGATAGAAGACCTCAACTCTCCAAACATCGCTTCATTGGAAGAATTGGGAAGCTCTTTTAATGTTAGGGTTATGATTCAACATAGACCTCAATATCTTGAATTTGGGGGAGAGGAGATTTCAATCCTCTCTAGAGCTTCAAATGAAGTCAATAACAACATTATGATGGCCATTCTTAGGTTTGATACAAACTTTTTCTCTGCTTGATAATTCAATATTTTGATTAAATCTAATAAGCTAATATTCATTTATTTGTTGGTGCAGTATAGTTATCTCACGATTTTGTAGAGCTGTACAAAACCGTGTGTATATGTTGGATTCCCTCCTTTTTCCTATACTTAGGGATAGCAGAAAGACGATAGCCGATGTTTGTAAATGGTTACAGCCTTTACATTTACATGGCGTGCGAGTCCTATTTATGGCATATCACGAGATGTAAGTATCATGGCAACCTTTATTTTCATCTTATACTGGCAACATTGTGTTAAATAATAATGGTTCTTAATTATTAGTGTAGGGAACATTGGAGTCTGGTGGTTTGGGACCTTGAAGACAACTATTGTTGGTTTGTCAACTCGATTGCAGGCTTTCATGGCTCAGTGCAAACGTAAGTATTCTATTAATTTATTGTTACTTCTATATTATGTACCTTATGTAATAGACACACTAAGTTTTTTTAATATGTCATGATGAGCAGGTCGATTGAGAAGTTGGTATCTGCTATCAGAGAAACAGGATAGTACAAAGACTTGCTAGACTTCCAAAAGCATTTAGTAGTAGAGCAGGAAGATGGGCATAGTTGTGGGTGGAGAGTTGCCTATAACTGCATGTTGATTTTCAAAGAAATTTTCTCACTTAAGCCACAGGTCTCATCGGAAGACTCTCTAGAGCTCAAATATTTAGAGGAGGATATACAATTGTTTAGGGCTGAAATCATTCGAGACCTAATTTCTGCCATTAGAATACAACATGCAACTGAAGCAATATCAGAGCTTGCATTTAAGGAAGAGGAGACTGAGTCTACTGTGAAAGCACTGCACACTACAGAAGAAGTAGAGACTCAGTGTACACCTACAACACCACAGCCTCCACTGGAAGCATCAGAAGAGTTGCCACAGCCTCCGCTTGAATTTAAGAGGATAAGCACTACATAATACAGAAGAAGTAGAGAGAAGAAGTAGAGACTGAGTGTACACCTAGAGCACCATAGCCTCCATTGGAAGCATCAGAAGAGTTGCCATAGTCTCCACTAGAAGCATTAGAAGAGTTGTGATGCATGTATGATGTTGTGTTTGTATATATGCACGAGGAGCATATTCTCATGATGTTGTTTATTCCATGAATATTATGGTTGACATTTATTTGTTGCAATGTATGAATCATGACGTAGTTTTTGTTGATTATACACCAATTTGTGATTTATTACTTAAGTGGCATTTAGTCATGATATTTATATATTTATTTCATGCATACAATTTTATGATATGAATGTGTGATGATGTGATTATTTGGAAATATAACCTTGTGTGATGAGAATTTTGATATGAATATGTGATGATGTAATATTTGTAATATATTTCACTCCAAAGTATCAATTCCCAATGCTCTGCAAAATTTTATTCAGTTGGACAGTCTCCACTCACTTAAAGTAGAGCATTTCCAATGCTTCTCTCACTTTATTCCAACCCTTATCCTTATCATAGCGAACACATCGTGCCTTAGTGCACTTGTATTCTTCCATCGTAGTCCTTCCACAAACACTCTCTTATTTCTTACATCCTAGTCCTTCTGATTAACTTGTATTCGTCTTTCACTTTACATCTTCCCTCACTTTCTATCACTCTTGAAGGAGGGGCAACTCAGTGTGCATCCCTCGCTATCGCTCCCTCACTCTCCCTCTTCCACTTTCCCTCTAAGACAATGACTAGTTACTACCCGACTTCATTTACTGAACTCAAATTCTGTCTTAGATCTCTTTTGTATGGACCAATGAAGGGAAAATCATTCGAGGAGGATATGTTACGCACATGGCTGCTTGATTTGAACTGAACAGAAGAGGTGAATATCCCTAGCTTTCTTTTTCGCTTCTTTTAATCACGTACTTCTTATTGAGTTAAATTTTCGTACAGGATATGGCGGTGGCTAGAAGCAATATTGAAAAAAATGGTGAAGATGAGGAAAGCCAAGAGAGAAAAGAAGAGTTGTTGAATGCTTACAAGTCGGTGGAAGATTCAAAACAAGTTGTGAGGAGAGTTTGTGAGGAGATTTGCGATGCCAGCCCTGGTTACACATGGCCTACAAGTTTAAAGTCTGCTTGTTTTCATGAAGCCAATGCCATAGTAGGCACTTTTGAGGACATATGCTCTCTCTAATGACTTAATAGTCAAGTAATGGAAATTTAATTCCATAGAAACACATGTGTTTTCTAAAGTAATTGTAATAGACAAGAAATGAAACTACAATTCCACAAAGACTTTTTAGTTCTCTAATGTAAAGTTGTAATAGACAAGAGAGACAAAGATGAGAAGGCATTTTTTAACACCATATGGCTTTGAGCTATATGATCTACTTCTTGTACAAATGTGTCATGCTTTTCTTAAAATGTACTCTAGTTTTAATAACATGTCATGCCATTTTTTCTAATTTGATTTTTTAAAATCTTACTTTTTGTCTCTTTTAACAATGTGATGTCCTCTTTTTTTAATGTACTCTAGTTTTAATAACATGCCACGTCATTTTTTCTAATTTGATTTTTTAAAATCTTACTTTTTGACTCAAAGTTTTGTTTTATAAGAGCCTCTTTTTTTTAAATGCTTTATCCAAAATTATCTCACAAAACGAATTTGGACAGTGCACTAGTCCAAAATTAATGAATGGTGGTTTAATGAGGATATGTTTTATAGCCTGAAGAAAAAACATGCTCAAGAATCCCTTAATGGCCTTCAAGTCAGTGATAGACCCGGAGGAAATCCTTGAGGTAATTTTAGAACACTTTAAACAATTGCTTAGGAGGTCATCACAACAGAAAAGGCTATAGCCCATGGGAAGTGCTCTAGAGCAAGAGAAACAAAAGTCTCTATGTTTGACATCATCTATTTGGATAGAGATCTCACTCTAGAGGAACTGAAAGGTGCAGTAGACCAAATGGGGAAGGGTAAGACTCCAAGAGAAGATGGAATTCCTATAGAATTTTATCAAGTATTTTGGGAAATAGTAGGCCTCTATCTCATGTTGCTCTAGCAAGACTCCAAGGCAAAGGGCTTCTTAGACCCAAGAATCAACACAGGCATGATAAAACTTATTCCTAAAGGTGGACCAAAAGAGGAACTGAAGAATTGGAGACCGTTGACTATGCTAAACAGCAATTACAAGATCTTTGCAAAGGCACTTGCTATTAGACTCAAAACTAAGATGAAATGTTGGATAAGGGAGGAACAAAAGGGATTTGTACAAGGTAGGCATATCCTGGAAGCTATTCTCACTTTGTGGGAAGGACTTGAACTGGATGAGGAGACTCAACAGGACATTTGCTTCCTCAAGATAGACTTCGACAAAGCATATGACAGAATGGAATGGGGATTCATCTTGTCCTCCCTCAAAGACATGGGAGCGAGACCCAGCTTTGTGTCTTATGTTGAAATTCTTCTGTGCCAAGCTAGAAGCAAAGTTGAAGTAAATGGAAAAACATCACAACCTATCGGGCTTAAAAGATCTATCAAACAAGGGTGCCCTCTAGCCCCTCTGCTCTTCGCTATAGCTACATATTGTTTAGGTTGGCTCGTCAATGATGAACTAGACAAGGGCAAAGTGAAAGGAATTCAAGTGGAAGGGGATAGATAGATTTTGTCTCAGCAATTTGCAAACCACACAAATCTAATGCCACACAATGATGAAGAGTCAGTGCAAGCCATGGTAGAATGCCTAAATGACTTTTGCACAGCCTCGGGATCTAAATCACGATAAAATAGGGATATATGGTCCCCTCTTCTTGTATAATAAGGAGTGTAAAGAGATAAAAAAAGGAGAGGTTTTTTGATTACTAGGAATTCCTATGGGGTTCGGTTGCACTATGCAGGACAAATGGGACTGGGTCTTAGATAAGGTCAAAAGCAAGGTGAACAGATGGTAAAGGGCTGCAACTGACCCTAGCAAGAAGAAAATTTGTCCTGAACCATTACATCTACCCCTCCATTATTTATTTTATCTCCTGCTGGTTCCCAACCAAGAAGTTCCTAAGACAGATCAATAGTTTATTCAGATCCTTTCTTTGGGGAGGAGATGAGGTCAACCACAAGGTCCCAAAAGTGAAATGGCAAACCTGCACAAAACCAAAGGCTATAGGTGGACTAGGAATAGCAGATGTTGGCTAGATTCATGGCATAATGCATCATAAAGGCAATGCAAAACCCGGATAGGATTTGGGCTTACATAATCCTTAGAAATATAAGTAAGGGAAAGATTGTCAGGTGTAAACATTGGAAACTACTTTCGGTTTGGTCTACCCTCTACAAAAAGGAAGCCTGCATAGCCAAGGGCTTAGACCTTCAGAAAGGTATGTGGTCAGCGTGGGAGTCATTGAGACCATACATGATCTGGAAAGGGTTCTCTAGGAAAAGGGCACTCTCACAGACAATGAATTGGGTTTTCAGCCATTTGGTCAGCCACCTTGCTAAGGGACGAAGAAATCAAGAACGCCTTGCAGCTCAATAAGAAAGGTATTCGGGTCTGGGGAGATATGTGGGATAGAGAGCAAAGGAAGTGGATAGAAAATGATAGATTAAAAAGTTAGATTTAATTTGAAGAGATCCGACTTGGAGATGCGAGCTATGAGATAGACACTGTATGACAAAGAATCATAGGCGTGGATGGGTGGAAGGGATCCTTTGTCTACTAAAGAATTTAGGTGGGCAGGCCAGACAGAACTCTACCCCACCGTCCCCATCTTTGTCGAAGGACAGGAAGAGCTCTTAGCCCACAACTATATCGAAAGTGATTGAGAGCGGATTCAGAAAAAGTGTGGTCTAAAAGATTTGAAAAAATATGGGAAAGGAAACTCCTAGAGAAAGAGGGTTGCCTCTTATGGCTCATCATGCACAAAGGAGTCTGGACAGCCAAACGAGCATTGATAATAGGACAAGGAGATGGTTATTGCCAAAGATGTAATAGAGTGCAGGAAGACATCTCCCACCTATTTCTAAATTGCAAATATATATATTCTAGAGAAAGTTTGGTTTTTTCTCGATCAACTATGCTTTCCTACTGCTGGGTGACATACCAACCATGTTCCCAAAAAATATGTGCATCTCCATTCTTTGGTCTCTATGGGCTCAGAGATGCGCTAAGTTTTTGGTAACATTTCTATTGGTACTAATGAAATTGTAATGAATGTATGTTTGAACACAAGAAAGAGGTGCTAATCTTGAAAAGATATCACGACTGCAGCAACAAATTTAGGAGTGCTGCAAAAAGGACGAACCGATCACAAAGAAGGAGACTGCTCTACTGATACAGCTGTAAATATAGGTGGGAAAAGAAGATTTCCCCACAACCTCCACCCCTTAGATGGTACTCTCTCACAGCCAAGCAATGACAATGGTCAAGACTCTTGTGCTTGTTCTTTCTTTCCCTGCGCCAATGGGCCAATTGTATTTAGCCTCCCCTGTGACACAACCTTTCCTCACCACCACGACATCCCTGCATGTCTCACCATCATGCGTTATGCCTCCTCCATCGCCCTGAGAGTGCTCTCAACGAAAGCAAGAACGGAAGAGGGAGAGAGAGAAATAGAGAGCTATACAAGTTTTGGTGGGTGCAGAACCCTAATCTTCTTTTTCATTCATTTATATATGTGTTTGAGTATTGTACATAACTGGGGTAAAGGCACAGTGACTTTTAACCCCCACAACCTCCCACTTAAAGGACAATGTGCCTTTAAGGGAGAACAACCAGTGAGCATACTATCCAATGCCCATCAATACACGACAATACTCAAACCGCAGACTAGGTAGACTCTTCATCAGCATATCTACAGGGTTATCATCTGTATGAACCGTGAGAAGCTCTATGCGCTTATCATCAAGTACCTCCCTGATGAAATGGTACCTGACCTCCAAATTCTTACTAGGTGATCTATTGATCACATGCACTCTGCAGTCTTCATTGCCTCAGCCCAAAAACCACCAGAAAGACTTGCATTGGAAAGCATGCATTGCAACCTTTCTTGAATGGTACGGTTCATCTTTTCTGCAACTAGATTTTGCTCTGGAGTACGAGTAGATGTGAGCTCCCTCTTAATCCCACATGTATCACAGAAATGCTGAAAGTCATGAGAGAGATACTCTCCACCATTGTCAGTCCGTAGGCATTTAAGCATTCTACCTAACTGATTCTCAACCAAGGCCAGCCATTTCTGAAATACCTGGAATACATCACTCTTCCGAGCTATAGCATAAGCCCACACTTTCCTAGTTGCATTATCAATGAATGTCACATAGTATTTAGCCCTGCCTAATGACCGTGTAGGCATGGGACCACATATGTCTGAATGCACCAAATCAAGCTGAAAGAATATTAAAAGTATTCATTCAGAAGAAAGTGTAAGAATGAGTAATGAAAATTGAAATACATGGATGAGACCCCTTCCTTCATCTGTAGCTCAAAAAACCTCTTCATGAGGTAAACTTTATTAGAGGCAGCTTCCTTTTCATAACTGCCACATAGTTTCTTCCACAAATCTTCCATAGTCTGCTCATTTACTACTCTAAAATAAATTGACTCTGCAAGATGAAGTCTAATAGTAGACTTTGCTAATGCATCCAACTCATTCCAATCATCCTCAGACATATTTGCAGGCTTAGCTTCAATCCCTGCCAAGTGTTTAATCTGCTTCTTTTGAATAAGCACATCCCTTATCTGTTCTTTCCACAAAGAAAAGTTTGTCCCATCAAACTTTTTAATGTTGAAAAACTCCTTTTCAGACATGGAAGAGGATGCCATAATGCAAATAAAGCAAAATCCCAAATGCTAGTGCTTGCAAGAGAGAATCACACCAAATACCAAGTGCACCCAAATGTGTATGCCACAATAGAGTGAAATATCACCGAAACTCATGTCTCAAAGCATCTGACTCATGTGCATATACTATGCATCCATATGAGCAAATCTGGCCCAAAAGAAAATGCCAACTGCAATGGCAATCCAAAATGCCAATAAGTGCCAAATGACTCAAGCATAAACACCATCCACTGGCATATGCATTAATAATATCTCATCCAAGAGAGCATAGCACTATCAGTGCATCACCTGCAATGTGTCAAAGCTGTCCCTCAGCATAAAATAGCATCCATGTGCAAAGCGTCCATAAAAATAGCATCCCACAAGGCAATTTGGGCCTATCAGTGCATCCAATAAGGACCGCAATGCATCCAAATGGACTATAAATCATCCACTGCAACCAAATGCATACCATGAATGAGCGCACACTACTCAAACACTGCAACCAGAGTGATCTGCATAAGGTATGCTCAAGAAATCATGGTCCCACAGTAATGACCGCTGAAAATAGAACTTGAGATGCCTCAAAACGTGGGCGCCATCGCATAATCGGACTCAGCAAGAAAATTTGCAAATATCTCTCTTCTATCAAAACTCCAAAATCCCAACTGATGAGTGAGAAATGGGAGTCAACACTTATCCACTGCCATGTGGCATAAATCTAAGGTTTCAAAACCTTAGAATGAAAAATGCATAACAGAGAGAGAAAATTGAATACACAGAGATCTATAACTCTGAAAATCCTCCACCGAATCGTGCAAGAACTGATAGGCAGGGGTTTTTGGGCGTTCAGAACGCAGAGGAGGGAGGAGGGGAGAGGAAGAGGAGGGAGTACAAGGGTAGGTAGTGCAAGCGTAAGGGCATGCTATAACACAATAGTGTAAGAGAGCACGGACACAATGGAGATCAATCACATGAACACAATAGTGATCTTGAACACTAAACTTCAAAGAGTGGGAGATTCATTCCATTGAGATATATTTATAGATGTTGGTATCTACACAATCCTTAGATACCTCCAGGGTGGGACCTCTCTTATAGGAGACCTTTTTGGACAAGAGTCCCTCCACTTTTTGGGGGGACCTTTTGGGTCTCTACATAAAGTGGGGGTACCTTTGAGTCTCTACACAAAGTGGGTGGACCTTTTAGTTCTCTACACAAAGTGAAAGGACTTTTTGGGTCTCTACTCAAATTGGGGGGACCTCAAAAAGTGTAGGCTTTTAATGTTTCTCTCTCTATTTCTCTCTCTACATCTTGGTTTTGCAAGTATGATTGGATTTTTTCTAGAGAGGATTTTGGCTATCCTCATCTTTTAAGATTCTTAATACCATCTTTTAGGCTCAAGATATTACAAGCGGAGATTTGCCACTACTCTACACACATAGTGATCTCATCGTTGTTGCTCTAGACCACACTTCTGGCCCTTGTTGCCACAGGGTTAAGAACTTCCCTGGACCGCCGATTTAATTAGCCATCCATATTTTGTGGTTCAGTCTACATACTACCCTTGAAGAGATATGGATCTTTGAAAGAGGTCACTGGTTCTTTGAGCATCTATTTGTTGATTTCGATTGAAATTGAGCTTGGGTAAATGGTCATCAATGGTGAGGGACACCTCCATGATTACTACTAAAGCTTCATTGTATTTCGCACTCTTCTTGAGTGTTTTGCCATAACTACCTTGCATATGTGATGCATGTTTGTCCAAGGATCTGATGATTGTTTCTTGGATTTTCCATTTGATCTTGGAGTTTCTATTGATTAGTGGCCAAATAATTGGAGAATCTACCTTATCTGGATCATGATGATCGTCCTTGAGCCGGTAGTGACAGGGTACCACATCAAATGTGGGATGCATTTAAAAGGAAGATGGTGCTTGTAAGTACTCAAGGAGGTACTTTTCTTTACAAACTTTGGTCTACACCAAGAAGGCTGTGGCTCCAATTTGTTGCTTATGTCTAGAGTGATTTGCGCTTGGCAAACATTCATTGAAATTCCAGAGAGGTCCCATCCTCCTCTTGAGTGCATATCTGGGTATTGCTTCCAAAAATCACCAATGGCATTATCAGGCATGAGAATCTTGTATGTATCCTATTGCAACTCCAGTGTGGGTGTGTGATTTGTATTATCAAATTCATGAAGCTCATTGATGGAATCATTAATGGTGCCTTCCACACTAGAAGCTTAGGTGAGATCTAAGGAATATGTGATCTTGAGGGAGAGGAAGAAGTTATAGGGGAAAAACTTGAGGTGAAAGAAATAATGAATCTAATGAGGTAGAAGTGGGGATGTTTGTGGAAAGTGGAGGGAGATTAGGAAAAATGAATTTAGCAGATTGATAGTCCTCAAGGAAAGGATTTTCAAGTGATCAAAAAAAGTTAGGTATTATTGGATGGTACGCGTAAGATTATTTGATTAGGAGGTAGTACTAAAAATCCAACTTTTGTATTATATTCAGATAAATGTGCCTTAAATACATGCTTCAATTTTTTTAGACTTTGGATTTATGCTTCACATGGATTTTAGAATTAACACACTATTCAAAATTTTTGGACTCTCTCTCCTAGTTTGGACTTTTTTTTGGAGCATATCCTCTCCACTCAACTTCACTTAGTGAGCTCAAAATTTGGGTTTTTTAGAGCACTAAATGGGTCACTTATATACAAATATGGCCTTATTAAGCTGAAAAGTCAAGTGGTGATCTCTAATTTAAAAAAAAATGGCTCAATGAAGCTATGATTCCCAAACTTGTGCATGGTGCTCCATCCAATAACTATAATAATAATAATAGTAAGTCTCCTAACTCTAGTTCAATTTTAACACTATGCTGATAAAGTGAAAATATGACACCATATGAAAAGAGTTTGTTGAATTCAACATATAAGTGGTGTATAGATACACCATTTTTAAAAAAAAAAAGAGTTTGTTGAATTCAATATATAAGTGGTGTATAGATACACCCTTTTTTTAAAAAACAAAGCATACAATACATTATCTTATTGGTGGTGTATAGATACACCATTTGTATGGAAAAAAGCATATAAAACATTATCTTATGATGGGATATCTCAAGGTGTATGCCTCAGGCACACCTGTGTTTTTATGTGTGAGTGCTAGAGGCACAGTTAGGTGCCCACAAGCACAGTTAGGTGGTGGAGAGCCACATAGGATGATTGAGAGAATCTAGGAGCAGATTGAGGAGATGATTGTGGAGCTCTGAAGTCATCAGTGATGTCAGTGAGCATGTATGAGGTGCCTACTTAAGGACCTCACTCTTCTTCATTCCATAATGCAAGTATTCTGAGTTTGTCTCCACTCTACTCTTTCTTTTCAGTTTACCAACATGATATCAGATCCCTTTTATCCCCCTTGAGCCCATTTCTGCCACATCATCTTCTTCTTCTTCATCTTCTTCTTCCCCATTTTCCTTCTTCTTCCCAAAATCTTTGAGAGCTTGGTTCTCTGCCTACAAACGACCATTGCCCAAACCCTCTGAGCTGTAAGCTCCTCTAGTATGGGCGAACTTCCACCTGTAAGCAATTGAAAAAAAAACGTCTCTGTTGGCTGCCATTCTCCAAACAGAGCATTTTTTTGCCATTTTTCTATTGCTGAATACTCCCTGCCTGCTATGTCATTGCTTGAGCCCTCTTAGGAGTAGATGGGTGACCTCAAGACAAAGATTTTGAGTCATTTTTCAGCTCATTTGGTTTAGTAACGAAGGATAAATCATCAAAACTCTGGCTCAGCCTGCAGCAACTCCCCTGGGCAATAGCGCACGCCATTTCGTCCAACCTTTGTGCTGGATCCTCTCTGGTATATGAGCTTTCTTATGCTTCAGAAATCCCTCTTTTCCTTGATTTGAAGAGTGAGCTACAAGCCCTCCAAGTTCAGTCCTTTGGTTTTGACAGTTTTGACAAGTTTTTGAAGATGATGCTACATAAAATGCTACTCTAGCACTTCTGAGTTTTTGAAGTTTTCAATAACATCAGTACAAGTGTGGCTTCAGTTTTGCTTTGAATTGCTAGACCTGGTTTTGATTGGAAAGTATTCATTTTAGCCACCTCTATGAAGCATGTAAGAAAAAGCATCATTGATTGAAATTTGGTCACAAGACTTTGCTACATTAAATGCTTATATTTTGAAGCATTTCAGTTGTTATTCTAAGCCCTGTAAGAGAGAAGACACTGCCCAATACCTAGGTTAGACCCTCTCATGGCTTGCTTATGCAAAATATGTGAAAAGCCAAAACATAAAGCAATGTCTTGTTATGCTACAAAGGATGAAAATGCCAACCTGACTTCCTTGTTGAAGATTGCCAAAACAATGGTTGCCAAAAAGGAAGCAACTACAAAGCTAGAGATCTACCCTCTCATGGCACTTTTATTTGACTCCAAGTACAAGAAAAATATGAAGGTCAGATACCTAAGATATGCTTCTCTACACAACTATGGAGATGACAAGATAATTGTTCTCTTGAAGGATATGATTTTCAGATCCACTTGTTCTACTTCTTTTATCATGGTACTATCTTATAAGGCACTAGACACTGCCCATGTATGGATATTTTGCCTCCACAAGATGAGGCATCCCATGAAGATTATGCATTTTAAATCATCTCTATGTATGCTCCAAATCTCTCTTTTTATGTCAAGGTACTCATCCTGGATAGTCCTCCAAAATGAATGAAATAAACTATTGTGTTTTGTGTGTTTTGTAAACACCTCTGGTCACCTTATGATGTAGGCCATGTGTATGTTTTGCTCCATGGTACCTCCTGTAGACATTGTGTGCATGTACATGCAGGGGAGATAACCATTGGAAGGTCTTTTTGTGTCCCTTTTGTTTACCTTACACCCATGGGAACCCTTGCTAGCATGAGAACCTAGCCATAGATTTATCCTTGACCACCATGAGATGGCATGAGAAACTATGAGACTAGATGTATCCTTGACATAGCCTGAGGCATTCCCTTGAGGTGGGGTTTGATGGGATATCTCAAGGTGTATGCCTCAGGCACACTTGTGTTTTTATGTGTGAGTGCTAGAGGCATAGTTAGGTGCCCACAAGCACAGTCAGGTGGTGGAGATCCACATAGGATGATTGAGAGAATCTAGGAGCAGATTGAGGAGATGATTGTGGAGCTCTGAAGTCATCAGTGATGTCAGTGAGCATGTATGAGGTGCCTACTTAAGCACCTCACTCTTCTTCATTCCATAATGCAAGTATTCTGAGTTTGTGTCCACTCTACTCTTTCTTTTCAGTTTACCAACATCTTATGCATCTGAATCTCGTTCAGAGTCATCAGATTCATTTATTTATCTCAACATTGAGGTCTAAGATTGTGGTATAGACTCAAGTACTATGTTGCTTTTAGAAAATTTTGCTCTTTTAGTTAATAGATGGCACAACCATGAAAGCTAGATTTCAATTATATTTCCATTAGATTCTTCTTTTGCTCTCAATACTATATGATCTCACTCTAAACAGTCAAACGATGGAGTCTTGGATAATGGTTAATATTATCTTCTCCCTACATTAGTACCAAAAATTTACATCTGTGTATTCCTTGCTTGATTAAGCCTAGGTAGAGAGCATATGGACATAATTATTCTACTGATGCATGAATAACAATGCATCCAAGACAACATTAGCACACTTCATTGATTGTTGTAGCAAGAGTACATCATTCACATATTTCCAGTTGACTGCCTGCGGATGTTCACCTCTTTTACTAGAAAATGTTGGCAACCTTGGATGATAGCTCATTTATGGAAAACTTTTGAGGATCAAGAATATTTTCCACTGCATTTTGATGGATGCTTTCACATAAAGTGCCTATTTCCATAATAAAAAATACGAGCGACTTGCTTATGCTTTTCGTTAAGTGCTTTTGAAGATCAAGAATAATGCATTTTGCATCTAATGGTGAACTTTTGCAAAGTCTTACACACAGTTTTGTATGGTGGACATAATGGTGGGACGTGTGTTTTGCACATACTTGTCAAAACAAGCCCAAAACATTGGGCATGGGTATGCTCGTTCCCTAAAGGTCAAAACATTGGGCATGGGTATGCTCATACCCTATAGGTCAAAAGTCGATAGAAAATAAATCTCCACTATACAATCAAACTTTACAAGGTATAGACCATTTTTTGACACAAATACCGACCTTTTTTACACTAAAAATTTTTAAATTAAAGGGTAAAAAGGTCGGTAATTACATTAGGATTAGTGTCAAAAATGTGGATCGGTATAAATTCCTCGGTATCTATTGATGATGGTAGTGTTGGTAAAGGTCATTATATACCGACTCTATATCAAATAACCGTCGGTATATACCAACCTTTAACACAACATAGAAAATTTTTTGTGGGGCCAAACAAGGCTTGCTGTAGCCCCATTTTGCCCCACTAATATTTTTTTTTTGCATTACAAAAGAATGTTTACAAGGAAACATGTTAGATAAAACTCTCAAACCTTTTTTGTTACAAAATTTCCCTTTCAAAAAGGGTGATACAAAATCGCTCAAATGAGTTGACAAACAAAAGCATATACATGCCAAAGTATATATAACCTTGTTTGTTACAAAATTTCCCTTTAGAAAAGGGTGATACGAAATCGCTCAAACGAGGTAACAGACAAAAGAATATACATGCCGAAGTATATACAAACTACTACTTATACTACTACTACTACTATTGCTCATCTGACTCATTGCCACTGTCCTCCTCCTCCTCCTTGCCCTCTTGCTCCCTATATACAAGTGTGTTTGAGCCCTGACATCCTCACAACCTCCGCCTAATCCCTGGCCCTCGTGACTTCTGCCTGATCCCTATCCCTTGTCGAGGTCTATGCCAAATCCCTTGAGAACTGCCTCCTCATCATCATCACTCACCTTTGCTGATGGGACATTCGATATTGCACCCTAAGATTGAAACCATTTTAATTTGAAATTAGATTGGAACTTAAAGAATAAAACAATTTAAAAAGTGAGATTAAAAGTTGGAGTAGACTTATGCCCCACGAGTAGACACCATAGCCTAATCGACTACCACTCCCTGCGCCTCCATCTCAAAGAACCACTTTCTCGCTCCTATGTGGAATGCATGTTTTTGCTCTTTGTTTGTGGGATGACAACCAATCACAAATTGTTGTGGACCCAAATTACGAGAGTTAGATAAAGTGCATGCAATATGTAATAAAACAAATAGAATAATAAATTAAATGAGAAGTAGAGTTACCACCCATGCCTCGAATGCGGAGTTACCACCCATGCCTCGAATAAATTAAATGAGAAGTAGAGTTACCACCCTCGTCTGCCACTACCAAGATGCGAAGCACCTACGGTGTCCAACCATCTCCTTGTGGCCTTCTTCTAATTGTCAAACTTTGTGGGCATGTCCCTGAGCTCCTTCTTCAAAAGCTTCCAGTGACCTTTATCCGCCCAATTGGGGTTAGGCTTCTTTGCTACAATGGCATCTCGTAGCTTTGACTTGTGATGCTTCAAGACACCACACAGGCACTCTCGCATGTAGTGCTCATTGAACTCATACCTGGGGTTAGGGAATTGTCTTCTCAATTGCTGCAAGACTGCCTTCTTCTTGTCGTCATCCTAGAGTTGCCACTCAAGTATTATGCCATTCTTGAAATGGTGGTTCATCAACCGCCACATGGTGATCATCACTTGCATCCCCTTTTATTTTCTATGATATCTTGACCCATAGTGGCCTCATAGTAAAGGTCCTCTAGCAGGGGAGTAGCAGAGCTAGAGTGAGGGGGGTGGTGTGAGCGCTTAAGGAGTGAGGAGTAGTAGAGGGAGTGGGCTCTGGGGTACCTCTTCCTATGAGTGGAGAGGGCAAGGGACTTGATTGGTACTGTGTCTCATGACAAAGTGGATACCTGTAGGGATGTGAGTGTGTCGACTCGTCTACATACCTCGAGCCACCATAGCAGCCTCAACCCTTACTACTCTTCTTGGACCTACAATGGGTACGCCCAGGTGATGACCCCTCGGTCGAAGGGGCTACAAGAGACGGTTGTTGAGTAGGTAAAGTCATCAATGGCCCTGATCTGCCACTGACCGATGTAGGAGAGCAAATAGCTGAGGTCCTCTGGGACACCAAATAGAAGAATCTCACTACCTCTGCATCATTCATGGATGCAACAAACTCATCGGGACTCTTGACAAAGCCATGGGCTAATAGCAAAGGAGTTCCCCGAGGAGTAGTCGCAGTGCTAGGCCCAACAGGAGTCAGCCCAGGGGTAGTCATAGGGGTAGGCTTTTGAGGAGTTGGCTGAGTGGAATTGAAGTCCTCTAAATAGTAGAGATCATGGCGTCTCCTCCTACGGGGGCTTCCATACTCTCTAGACATGTGACATGCTGACATGTCTAATTTGGAGGGATTGGACAAACACATACACAAACATGAAAACAAAAACAACACAAGAGCAGGTAAGAAATGGAAAGACAATTTACTTAAAATACAATACTTACAATTTACTTAAAAGATAATTTATTACTTGAAACTCAAATTCAATTTACTAAAACTATGAAAACACAATTATTTGCTTATGAGTGAAATAGGGGAGAGGGAAAGCATATGATTATGCTTATGCTTGTATGCAAATGCATGAGCATATGAGCATATGCTCATGCATAGGCATAGGCGATTGCATAAGAAAATGCATATGCTTATGAGTGTGAGAGGGTAGGGGAATTAGGGAAGAGGGCATAAGAAAGGCAAAGAGGGCATAATCAAATGCTTAGGAGTGATAGGATAGGGGAAGAGAGCTTATGAGTAAAATAGGGGAGAGGGAAAGCATATGATTATGCTTAGGCTTATATGCATATGCATGAGCATATGAGCATATGCTCATGCATAAGCATAAGCATTTGCATACGCAAATGCATATGCTTATGAATGTGAGAGGGTAGGGGAATTAGGGAAGAGGAAATAAGAAAGGAAAATAGGCCATAATCAAATGCTTAGGAGTGATAGGATATGGGAAGAGAGCTTATGAGTGAAATAGGGGAGAGGGGAAGCATATGATTATGCTTATGCTTATATGCATATGCATGAGCATATGAGCATATGCTCATCATAAGCATAAGCATTTGCATATTCTTATGAGTGTGAGAGGGTAGGGTAATTTGGGAAGAGAACATAAGCAAGGCAAAGAAGGCAAATGCTTAGGAGTGAGAGGATAGAGGAAGAGAGCAAGGCAAGCATATGCCTAGGCAAGGGCAAGCTTATAAGTGATAGGATAGGGGAAGAGGGCAATGTTTAAATGTGATTGGAAACCCCAAATGCCTCACAGAGAATCCCATGGAAAAACAAAATGAAAAAATACAAACGAAAGGGGTGAGATGACTTACTTGAAAGTTCAGGGTTGAGGGTTGGCAGGTTTCCTTTTAGTCCTATAGAACCAAGGGAAGAGGGCAATTAACCATTACGTGAGAACAAAGTAGAGACAAGAAGAGCAAAGGAGAAGAAAAGGAGATACAAAACAACACACAAAGCAAGCAAAGCAAGGTAAAGCAAGAAAGATACCAAAAAAAGAAGAGGTGAGCCTTCTTTCCTTTACCAAAATCTCGTTTTTGGTCCTTCAAATTTGAAAATAAAGCATGAAAATGAGCACATGGGCTTAGCAATGAAATGAGAAACATGCTTCAACACTCACAAAATGAAATGGGGGAAGGAAAAAGCCTACATTGTTTAAATAGACACACCTTCTTGGAAAATGACCTTTCACGCGAGTAGAGAGGGAGAAGGGTGAAGAGGGAGCACAAGTGTTGGGAAAGGGGCTAGGTAGGGGTGAGGAGTGTGGGCTTAGAAAATGACCTTTCACACGAGTAGAGAGGGAGAAGGGTGAAGAGGGAGCACAAGTGTTGGAAAAGGGGCTAGGTAGGGGTGAGGAGTGTGGGAAAGAGGTTGGAGGAAGGTGAGGTCACCGAAGGTGAGGAAGGAGGAGAGGTTTTGGGTATTTCCATGATTGAATTGTGAGGGGCAGTGACATAAATTTTGACTTTTAGCACTACAGCGTTGGTATACTGACGCTGTATTGTTTCCAAACAATTGATATATATTGACCCTGTGTATCTCTAAAAGTTGGTATATACCGATGAATAGTACTGAAAGTCGGTATATACCAACGAACAGAGCATAAAAACTAATAATAGGCTATTTTTTAGATCTTGAGTGGATTGTAATCATTTTTTTGTGTTGTGATTTTAAAGGTGTGCAGATGGAAGGGATGAGAGGAAGCTCGTTAGATGATGCGCCAATGCTCGGGAGCATGTAGTGGCTTACCAAGAGGTTGTATTGTCCTTGCACTCCTTGCAAGAGAGAAGTATGACATCAATGTCATATTGTCATGTGCCACTTGCGGATGTATGGGGAGGAGACCGCACCAGTACCGACCATTGGTGGTGGTGATAGATCATCGGTAAGTCAATGCTATTTGAGTTCGTGTGATTTATATTGCATGCATTATTTACACGAACCCTTGAGATAGGATCTTGTATTTACACAAAACGTTGAGAAAGGATAAGAAGGGTGGCAAAGGGGCATGTATACCTTCACACTTTGCAGAAGGGTAGTCTCCTAGATGTGCCAGATGATGACGAGGGTATGATGGACATGATGGATTCTATTTTTGAAGGCACTACCTCACATGTACACATGATGTCCGAGTCTGAGGCTATGGTGCGAGAGCTGCAATCAACATGGTTGTACGAGGGTGCTGGGATGTCAAAACTATGGGGTTGTCTCTCAATCTTGAATTAGCAAGCAAAGTATGGGTGGTCCGATACAAGTGTCTCGGCCTTAATGAGGTCAGTGCATAATTTATTTCAATTTGGATCTTGATTGTTTTGAGAATCATCATAGTTTCTCATTATTGGAAGCATGTATGTTTGAATTGCAATAGGTTGCCCCAAAAGATGTTTCCTACACCAAATACCATGCTCGCATCAAGACATGAATCGAAGAAAATGCTGACAATGGTGGGTATGGATTATGATACCATCCATGCTTGTCATAATGATTGTATTCTCTTTTGTTGTGAGCATGGAGATTTGGTTAGTTGTTTGGAGTGTGGTGAATAATGATATAGAGATGACTTGCAGGGTAACAAGATCCCAGTAAAGGTCTTGACACACTTTCCCATCATTGTTAGAATACAACACATGTTCCAATACAAATCCATAGCAGGGTTGATCACTTGGCATGCTACACATTGGTCCACTGATGACACATTGAGGATTCCTATAGATTGTACTACTTGAAAGCACATAGACAATCAATGTCTAGACTTGGAGAGGGAGCCACACAACTTACATCTTGGGCTCGCCATGGACGGTGTGAACCCTTTCGGGTTACACTCGACATCTTAGTCGACATGGCCTATAGTCTTGGTGAATTACAATTTATTCCACCATGGCTAACAAGAAGGGACACCTCATTCTTGTACTACTTGTGCTAAGGAAGTACAAGGCCAAAAATATGGACGTGTACACAGCACCTTTGATAGAGGAGTTACAGATCTTATGGAGAGGCATACTAGTCTTTGATATTTCTAGAGCTCCTAGACATACAAATGACATTTTGGTCAGGGGAGTCTTGATGTGGACCATGGACCATGCATGACTACCCAGGATATGGAGAGTGCTCAGGTACATGGTTGTGTCTTTATATGTATAATGATACTTTTATGACTCTCTTTCTGGCGCATGTCTTATATTAACAAATTCATGCATGCATGCAGGACTTGCAATAAATGGCTACCAAGCTTTTCTTGTTTGCTGGAAGGGTTTGAGTGCACTTGCACGACACTCCAAACATATGACGAAAATGGTTTATGAAGGTCATGCTCGATACCTTCCGTTGGACCATCTTGCGTGCGAAGGCCATCTTGATCCACCACCACCATCTTTAAAGGCAAGTGACTAGATTTAGGCTTGGAGGGAGAATGGAGAGGATCCTCCTCCTGGTATGAAGAGGCTATCCATCTTTCACAAGCTTCCTTGTTGGGTTCAGTTACAAATCAATCATCTCTTGGATTCCATGCATATCTTTAAGAATGTGGGGGATACTATTTGGGCACACTTGGTTGGTGACAAAGACTCGAGAGGAGTGTGAGAAGACTTGCAAGCTATGGGATGCCTCATTTGTGGCCCCAAGTGCATGGCCGTAAAGTTGTTCTCCCAAAAGTAGCATGGATCCTCTCCAAGAGAGAAGAGGCAGTGGTTAAGGCAGACATTGCCTCTTTTTGAACATCGACAGGGTACATGCGTTACTTGAAAGGAGAATTTTCAAAGGACAATAAGCTTAGTGGGCTCAAGTCCCATGATTGGCACAAAGTCTTACAGGTATTCGAAGCTGTAGGACCAGTGTACCAATAATCGTGATGTGTTAAATTAGTGTAAGTATGATTATGTTATATTATTGACATGACTTCTTTGTTGCTTGGATAGTTATGATCCTCCCAATTACAGTGAAAGGGTGCTTACAAGAAGATGCTAGAACTGCTATATTCAAGATTAGTGGTATTGTGAGATATGCTTACTATCAACTCACATTGATTACATTTTATTCTATTTAAGTTGAATAATCTGTAGAGAAAGATTATGAATCTTACATGGGCACATGAAATAGGTGGATATCTCAAAAAGAGATCTCCATATTGAGCATCAAGAAGGCTAGGGTGGACTCCATCAAAGCCATATGCTTGCTTGAGAAGCACTTTCCCTCAAGCATTATGACAACTCAAGTGCACTTGCTTGTGCACATAGTTGATGAGGTGGCCATTTCAGGTATTGTTCATAGTCGATGGATGTTTTTTCTCGAATAGTTTATGAAAACTTTGAATGGATTTGTAAGGTAGAGAGCAAGACCGAAAGCAAGCATGGCAGAGGGATAGCTTGTGCTAGAGTCATTAGTATATATCATGGAGTTTCTTGCATCCATGGATCTCGATATGCTACAAGCTTGGCATAACAAAGATGATGATCGCATAGTTGATGACGTTCCCCAAGGAAAAGGGATTGAAAGAAAGATGAGCGAAGAGCAAATGGAGAAATTCAATAAGTTATATAACCTCAATAGCAAAGATATGCAGAAGTGGATTGAGAGATAAGAAGTGGCCAAAGCAGAAAGAATAAATTCAAGGATGAGATTCAAAGTCATGCACAAGTGAGCGTAACCATATCCATGGGATCTCGCCCTTCTCCCCACTCACATGTCACTTGATTGGCTACAACTGCCTCTACGTAAAGCCAAATACGAACGAGCACAAGCGAGAGTTTTCATTTAGATGTATGATGCATGTAAGTTTCTTACCTCTTGACATAATTAAGTTATTTGTGTCAATATATGCTATAAAATATATGCATCCTCATTGTTTTAATGATGCTCTTTTGTAGTACAAAAAGTACAGTGCATTATGGTCATATGGACAACATTTCGCATGGAACCCATCGATTCAAAAAGACTCACATATGATTGTGGAGTCACGACTAACTTCACACAAGATAGCCAAGCAAGTGCTTTGGATACCAATCTTCTCTCCGCGCAATTGGATATTTGTGGGACCATGTGCAAAATCTATGAAATCGATTTTAGATGATTTGGTATTTTCATTCTTGATGTAAAACGGTTTAGAACTATTTACAACGGTCCCCATGCTACAGTGAGAAAAGGCACTAGTGGTTTCTTTGCAATAGACTCCACCAAAGTATGGACCGATGAAAGTGATACTTTTGTTCTTCTTGAGCATTGTGAGCAGGTACATACTAATGATTTAATTTATCAATTTCTTTTGGTTATTTTTAAGATCAATTGGTACATGTTCGTATCTACTTAAGAATAAATTCATATAATTGACGGCATTTGACACCCATGTTTAATATAGGTGGTTTTTCATCTAGATCATTCTAATCCAAGATGGTGATACGTGAGTTGCACCATGAAGTAAATAGATTTTTAAAGATAGAGATGTGGATATGGAGATTCCACTACCAATGCCAGATCCAATTGATCCAAATGAATCTACCGAAGAAGATGAAGATCACAATATGAGCCAAGAAGAGGATTCACATAATGACATCGTACAGGAGGAAGATGGAGATCACGATATTGAGAAAGAAGATGACGATCAAGAATCACCCGACTTTATTGAAGAAGGGGAATTACAATATCAAGTCTTAGGTGAACGTACGATGCCAAAGTATGATGATGATGTAGGAGATCAATTGGGTATAGAGTTGGAGATAGACTTGTTTGGCATGTAGGACTTAGCTCAAGATGAAGTCATTGATGTAATTAATGCTTTTTTCATCTCAATCTTGGACATGAATATATGAGATTCAAACTTGATGTACATGCTCTTGTATTTTTATTCTTTCAAAGGATCAAACATGTATAAAAAGAAAAAAAAATTGTCATTGGGAAGCACCCTCTGTTAAAGGTCGGTATAGGAAAGCTTCTCAGAGTCAGTATATACTGACCATTACAAGTGCTATGAGTCGATATATACCGACCATTAACAATTCTGTCAAAGGTCGGTGTATACCGACCTTTTAATCCCATTGTACCTATCGGTGATTAGTACGTGATTAGTACACCGCGCATGCTAAACATCGACACTTAATCATCAAAACAAGTCCCGTGTATACTAGTGAAAATCTAAGGTGAAAAACACAACCGAAAAAATGAAATGCAAAGAACTAAAAGCTAAAACCATAAAAAGATGACACATCTTATATTCTTATATTCCATGATGTGTCGATCAAGAGGATAGCCATGTGGTGTGTAGATAACTCTTCTCAATTTTGAGCAAGAAACTTCAAACAACACCTTGATTTTGACGATTTTCATGAGACTTTTGAAGTTTTATGTGACAAATACTTTTACATACACTGCTAAACTGCTAGAAACTTGATTTTAGATATTGCTCAACTGATGGAAACTTGATTTTAGATTCCCTTTAACACATGTCACTTGCCTAGGTAGTAAACTAAATGTTACTCCCTCCCTTTGACCCTCAATAGTTAGAAAGCACCTGGTCAAGAAGTCGCTCAAAAAGTGGCTCGCAATCTTTTGGCTCCTCACCACATTTCATCAACTTCCCTCCCACGAACGTGCTCCAAAATAGCCTTCCGTCCAACCATAAGTGTACATATACAATGGTGATGAAAACTCATTATTCTCATTAAGGACCATATAAGGAAACTTGAAGGATGCTCAAACATAGTTTGTTCAGTGGGACATGCACATTCTCTCAATTTTCACCATGGATGGTGCACTTGGTGGTTTCACTTTAAAATACGTGACTATCACATGAGTTCAACTGAAGGTATTGTTAAGTTCACTTTTTGGATGTACATTTATAGAAATATAATAATATAAGGTATTTTTTAATTAGATTAAATGGGGAAAAATATGTAAGATTTTATAAAGAAGGGGGCCACCTTATGTATTCAAGATTCATAGATAAGGGATTTCTAATGTGCCACTTGAGCACACCTGATAATCTAGTTTTCTATATACTAAAACTCCCCATGATTGTGTACATGTCCAATGGCCATCAAGTTCTACAAGGAAGTTTTTATCACCATGAAATGGTGCATGTCCAATGGTTATTAAATACTATAAGAAAAATTTAATAAGATTCCCAATTCATGTCTAAAAAAGATATATGCAAGTACCTCTTAAAAGTTCAAATTACTCATTCCATTTAGCCGTTAAAACGAACCCAAGGATATTGAATTCCACTTGATTTGAAATTCACAAGGAAAAGCCAATTATCCCATAAATTTTCAATTCCAAATGGAATTATCAAGACCTATGAATTCAAGTGAATGTATTTGTAAACCTTGATAATATAGTTTTATATATCTTCAATAGAGATCACTATGATTTATATCATTTGAGTCATATTATCATGAGGAACCTTTTGTATACCCTTTGCCTCAAGGTGGGGAAACATGACCTGTTTTCATTTATGTCATAGTAGGCATGTTTCTTGGAGAATCCCAAACCTGGGTCACCAACTCCCTTTAGTAAGAAAACCTATCAAAATCTTGAGTATGAGTTGAATATAACAATATGCCATGAGTAGAAATTATTCAAATTAATGTGGTTGTGTTCTACACTAAAAGAGATTTAAATATATCTTTACACCTTGTGGGTTTTCATATTTTAGTGTATTTTTTGTTTTACCCCCCCTCATCCAAAAGATCCCCCCCTTCGCCCTCACATATTATGAAGAATATATACAAATATTAAAATGTTGCATATTTTTCAAGGTATATCCCTTATATTTTGTGGGAGGGGGGACAAGAAGTTTTCATATTTTTCCCTTACAAATTCGAAAATTTTAAAGAAAATCCATGCAAATTATATATGGACCTTGTCCCCCCATACCCTGGATTCTGGCCTAGGGTAGTAATATATTACATATTAAGTTGGTGCCCTAGGATCCCAAAGTATCCTCATGCACTCTAAGAAAGAATGTATAAAGTACTATGGCAAAATGATTAGGTCTCTCTCTCTATATACATATATAGATGAGGGAAGAAGCCTCAGTCAAGGAGGGTATGATACATGGATGGTGGTTTGATTTGAATTGCTAAGAAATGGTGAATATTCCTACATTGTTTCTAGGTTTCATTGAATCATGTGACTATCACACTTACAATCCTAATTCTCATGCAGGATATGGTGGCTACTAGGCATTGCAGTGAGCAACAAGGATTGAAAGACCAAAGTGTGGAGTACAAGGAGGAGTTGTTGGAGGCTTACAAGCTTGTGGAAGACTCCAAGTGGGGGGTGAGGCTAGTGTGTGAGGAGATTGCAGATGCCTCCCCAGCTAGCGACTGGCCCTAGGAGTTGAAATGGGCTTGTTGTTTTGAGGTCAATGGGATACTGGGGAGTTTGTACTTTCCTTGAGTTCCCACCCACATGAAGCTTCAACATCTTGACATTGAGCAAGCATATGCATACTTGTGTCATTGTGACCTTCTCCAAATCATTTTTTGAAAGCCTGAGAGTCTCAATTGTCTCAGATGAAATTTGGACTTTTGTTTTGTGTGTCATGGCAACTGGAGGCTAATATTAGAGACCCTAGAATTCAAAGAATGATTTGAGTCTGTAAATGCTTACTAAATCCTAGGCTACACAAGTTCAAGGAGCCCTTGCATGCAGTCAACCTAAGGAACTGGCTACCAGTATCTCTTGTATCTCTTTTCACTTTGTTAATACAATATCATCTTCCTTGCGAGGAATAAGAAAGGATGGTGCATGAGAAGCAGCTACCATAAGCAGTGCGGACACAATGTGGACTAAAATATAGTTGTTTTTAAATTACAAATTTTCCTTCCTTCCAAGTGAAGAATAAGACTATGCATGAATAAGAGCTATCAAGCCTAAGTAGTGCGGACATGAATGTCGCATGAAAAATAAGGCTATGCATGAATAACAACTAGCAAACCTAAGCACTGTGGACATGAATATCACCTAAAAAATAAGACTGTGCATGAATAGCATCCAGCAAACCTAAGAAGTGCAGACATGAATATTGTCTTTCTTTTGAGGTGGAAAAAAAAAGAGTCCTTGAATAGTGCCTACCATTGTGTCTTTCGATGCTATCTTTCGATGCTTTGTGGGCATGGGCATGAAGATTGTCGATATGGTTGGTGGGCAAAAAAGGTGTCAGTATGGATGTCAAAATAGCCATGGGTATGGTCATCAGTATATGTGTCAATATAGAGGTTGGTATATACTGATCCATATATTGACATTTATACCAACTACCATACCGACTATTACCAACCCTTGCACTGATGCTTTTAGCGATGCTTTATCGACGCCTAGGTACATTTTTCCATACAGACGTTTTTATAGAGCACCATTTCCAAGGGTCCCAAAATAAATTTGGACCACAAGTTTGGTCTTTGAAAGATAAAAATTATAAGAGCATGTACACCAAAACTGAGATCAAAAGACTCATATATTGATAGGAAAATTAACATACAAATCAATGTACAAAATGTCACTATAAAAATGTGAGGGCCAAATTATACGTAAGAAGTCTCATCGATGTCAAAACTATGAATTAGTAGGCTTTACATCAATGGCTTCATCTTGAGCCAAGACTTACGGAGCCAAAGATGTCTATCTCAAGGTTTACATACAATTGACCACCTACATCATCATCTCCTATTGTATGTCTACCTAAGACTTGATCCTCTAGTTCACCGGCCTCTAGTTCTCCCTCTTCTTCCCCAAAGTCATGATCTCCACCTTCCTCCATTATAGTGTCATTATTGTCACCTTCTTCGTGGCCCATATCATCATCTTCATCCGCTTCCCTAGATGCATCAACATCATTATTTGGATCTTATGCTGGCATCTCTGTAGCCACATCCCTATCTTCAAAAATATGTTTGCTTTGAGGAGCAACTTGTATCATGTACACCATCTTGGATCCAAACGATCCGGATGAAAGACCACCTACACTGAAGATCCAAATTAGGTTCGTGTAATTATATTCATTTATGCTCAAGTATAAATATATATATATATGAGAATCTACCAACATTTGTTTGAAAATGAAGATATTAGTTTTTAATTAATTCATTAATGTGTACCTGTTCACAATGCTCTAGAAGAACAAAGGTATCACTTTCATCGGTCTTGGTGGAGCCAATGGCAAAGAAACCACATTTGTCTCTCCTGACTGTAGCATTGGGACCATTGTAGATAGTTCTAAACCATTTGACATCAAGAATGAAAATAGTAAATCTTCTAAAATCAGCTTCATAGATGTCAGGTATGGTCCCACAATAATCTAATTGCGAGGAGAGAAGATTGGTATCAAAAGCACTTTCTCGGCTATCTTGTACAAAGTTAGCCATGACACCACAATCATATGTGACTCTCCTTGAATTGATGCATTCCACAGCAAAATGCCGTCCATATGACCACAATGCACTATACTTTTTGTACTACAAAAGAACATGATTAAAACAATGAGGATGCATTTTGTAGTGATTGTGATCATAAATGCCCAAATTAAGTAGAAAGGTTAAAAACTTACATGTGCAATACATCCGACTGCAAGCTCTTGCTCTCGATTAGTTACATCCTCTCCATCATGATCTTTGGCCTCACGAAGAGCTTCTTGGAGCCAATCACAAGACATGTGTCTGGGGAGAAGAGCAAGGTCCCCGATGGATGTGGCACCCTTTGCCTATGCATGACTCTAAATCTTGCTCTCTCATTTATTCTTTTTGCTTTGGCCTCTTCATATCTCTCCACCCATCTTTGCATCTCGGGACTATTGAGGACACAAAACTTATTAAATTTCTCTCTTTGCTCTTTTCTCATCTTTCTTTCAACTTCTTTACCTTGGGGAACCTCTGCAATGACACAATCATCGTCCTTGATGTTCCAAGCATGTGGCATATCGGGATCCATGGATCCAAGAAACTCTATGATGTATACTAATGACTCTTGCACAAGCCATCCCTCCACCATGCTTGCTTCGGTTCTAGCTATTTGCCTTACAAATCCCTTCAAGGTTTTCATAAACCGTTCAAGAAAAAACATCCAACTATTATGAATAGTTCTCGCAAACTCCATGCCAAGGGAAGAAGCCCCTTGTAGTTTGTCGCGACCACAGTTTTTGGAGGGGGCAACAACTCCTACTCTTGCCAGTGCAGTTGCACCAATGATGACTCCTATTACTACGCTACCTCCACCTATTGCCACTCCTCCTCCACTTGCTCCTATGGCCCCTTTCTTCATGGTTTCTTTGGCCTTGATCTATTGCTATTTGGAACTGATTTGCACTTGCTTTCCTGGTTGATCTCATGACACTGCTTGGGCTGGCAAAATCTGCAAGGGATCTTGAACTGATCACATATTCCTTACTTGCTTGTTCCACCCGTGCACATGAACCCATGGAAATTGGAGTCTCGACTTAGAGCTTCATTGGAAACGCCCTCTCTCTCTAGATCGCAATAAATCTCCACAAATCTCGGGTTCTTAGGATTATCATTGCCATAGAATATGATGATGCCATGCTTCGATACCAATGTCACAAATCCAAAGCCTTTCTCATAATAGAAACACACCAAAACAGAAGGAAAAGTGAAAATCTCTCAATCTCTTTCTCTAAACATAGCACTAGGGACCATAAAAGAGCGACTGGTCCCCCCCCACCACCACCACCCCCGATTAAGTGACATATTAATGGCAACCTCATCAACTACCTATACAAGAAAGTGCACCTAAGTTGTCATAATGCTTGAGAGAAAGTGCTTCTCAAGTAGGCACACACCTTTAATCGAGTCCACCTTAGCCCTCTCAATGCTCGATACAGAGATATCTTTTTGTGAGATCCACCTATTCCACATGCACTTATAAGATTCGATATTTTATATCCATCATTTAGAATTGTATGAAATATAACAAAGGTAATATGATAGTAAGCATAGCTGACAATGCCACTGATCTTGTAGATAGCAATTCTAACATCTTCTGATAAGCATCCTCTCATTGTAATTGGGAGGATAAACTGCCCAAGCAACAAAGGAGGGACAACAATGTGTCACAATCATATAAGTTAATTAGAAAAAAGCATCAAAATCTTAGTTCTATATACTCTTCTTTCAAGCTAACATGTAGAATACCTGTAAGATCTTGTGCCAATCATGGGACTTGAGGCCACTAAGCTTATTGTCCCTTGTAAATGCTCCCCTCAAGAGATGCATGTGTCCCATGGGTGTCCCAAAAGATGCAATATCTACCTTGACCCTTGCCTCCTCTACCTTGGAAAGGATCCATGGTGCTCTTAAGTTCTACGCACACACTCTTGAGGCCACAAGTGAGGCATCCTACCCATCTCGTGCAAGTCTTCTCGTACTCCCCTTGTGTCTTTGTCACAAACCAAGTGTGCCCAAATAGAAGCCCCCACATTCTCAAAGATGTGCATGGGATCCAAGAGGTGATTGATTTGTAACTCGCCCCAATATGGAAGCATAACCTGAAAGGGTTCATGCCATCCATTGCGAGTCTAAGATGTAAATTGTCTAGCTCCCTTGCAAAATTTGGCCAAATGTTGTCTACATGCTTCCAAGTAGCACAATCTACTGGGATCCTCATCGGTGGATCGGTGTGTAGCATGCCACATCATCAGTTATGTAATGGAGTTGCATACAAACATGTGCTATATTTTGGGGATGATGGGAAAATGTCATAGGACGTTCAATGGGATCATCTCCCCCAGCAAGTCTTGTCGATAGCATTGTGCTTCACACTCTAGGCAATAAACCAAATCACCATACTCATGACAAAACAAAATACAATCATTAGAGCAAGTGTGGATGGTGTCATAATCCATCCCAACCATCGTCAACATGTTCTTTCCTTTGTCTCTAGAATTAGGCATGGTATTTGGGACAAGCAATATCTTCTAGAGCAACCTATTACAAATTGCATATCTAAGAAGCTTGTAAATGAGATACTAACTAATTAAAACAATTCGGAACAAGATACTAAGATCAAGGCTCCAAACCTCATTAAGGCTGAGACACTTGTGTCTGACCATCCATACTTTTCTTGCAATATCATTGGTTTACTGATGATGCACTAGCATGTCAATGGACATCCTCTTCTAGTAGTGCCTCTCCATACATCTGCAAGTGGCGCATGACAATACGGCACTCATGATAAACCCGTCACCTAGAATGTGTGCAAGGACAAGGAAATCTCTCACAAAGCCACTCCAAAGTCCCGAGAAGTGGCCCCCTATTCGATGAGTTGTCACTACTCATCCTCTCCACCTGCATAGATCCACAACCATCCCCCCAAGTCAAGTTAAACACCCAAATCCCCCAAATTCCCTCAAACCCCCATATCCCCTCTCTTTCACCAAACACTCGGGGCCTAAATTCCCTCTAAATCCCTTCAAACACCCACTCACCCCCCAAAATCGACCCCCACTCCCCAACTCCCCCAAAAAACCTGAACCCTAAACCCCCAAAAAAACTTGTTTTGTCAGTATGGGTGTCGGTATATACTGACGACCATACCAATGTCCATACTGACGCTCCGATTTTATATACCCACAGTAATACCGATGCTTGTACTGACATTTTTTGGGAACCAAAAACCGCACGTTGTTCGTCCCGCGACACCATTCATTTTTTCATTCGTTCTACTCCCTCGCTTTCACTTTCAGCTTGTGTCACCTGCAACCTTTGCCTCCTCACTCCTACTTCCTGTCTCCCCCCCCCCCCCCCACACCTCTCCTAAATTGTCCCTTTGCACATACAAGAATTGTTGTAGCTCCCTCTCCATCTCAAGATAAGAATTCATTTCTTCCCCTTCTATTTCAAGTTTGTTTGGTTTCTTTGTCTTTCTTTTCTACCTCTCCTCTTGTTTCCCTTCCTCTACTTTCACTTTTCCTTCATTTCTCTAAAGTTTCTCTCCTCTTGTCCTTTCCTTTTCTTTCTCTTAAGGAAGAAACGATCCACAAAAAACAATCATGAAAGAGAAGAGTATGAAAGTCTACCTATTGTTTTCGTGCTTTCTCCTTGTTTGTAGCCTTCTCTTTGTTTCCTAAATCCAATCCCTTTGGAATGTTGCTTCTCAAAACACTTCCTTTCACTAGTTTATTTTCTTAAAATGGTATGTTTCCTCTCTTTTATAGGGCCAAGACACAAAACACCTCCTCTTTCGAGCGAGATTATCCGGTGCCAAGTGTTGTCTCTGTGCCATGGACTTAGGTAGAATAGAATGTATGTGTAGAGTAGTGGCAAAGCTCCGCTTGTACTTGCATAATAAGGCTAGAAATAATCCCTCTTGGAAATCCAACTTGCAAGTCCTATATGCGAGTCCTACATGCGAGTTCTACATGCAACTCCTACATGCAACTCCTACATGCGAGTTCTACATCCAAGCTCTTTATGCAACTCCTATATGCAACTCCTACATGGGAGTTCTACATGCGAGTTCTACATGCAACTTCTATATGCAAGTTCTACATGTAGAGAGAGAATGTCTTACAATTCCTACATGCAAAGAGAGAAGCTCTCCAACTTGCATAAATACCCCATAATGGAATGAAGCCCACACTCTTTGGGGCATTGTGTTGAGTTCTACTTTGTTATTCCAAGCAATTGTCTCAAGTGTCCATGCTTCCTTGCACTCCACGTCCAAAAGTATGTCCTAACCTTGCAACTCCTCCAACCTTACAACCCATCCTCTCCCTCTCCTCCTCCCTCCTCCTCCTCCCTTCTCCTCCTCCCTCCTCCTCCCCCTCCTCCTCCTCCTCCTCCCTCCTCTCTCTTCTTTCCCCCATGTTCTTACACCTTCTTCCTCTTCCACCCCTATGCTCCCCTTGAACCCTTAGTTCCTCAACCCTTAATCTCCATGATCTACAAGGGAGATGAGTTCTTCACCTTGTACTCTACTCTAAACCTTGGAACCTCTTCTAAACTCTAGAACCTCCTTCTAAACTCTGGAACCTGTCTCTAAACCTTGGAACCTCCTTTAAACCTTGGACCTCCTTCTAAACCTTGGAACTCCTAACCCTAGGACCTCTTCTAAACCCTAGAACCTCCTCCTAACCCTTAAACTCCTCCTAAACCTTGCAACCCCCAATGAAGAGGAAAGCCTTAATTACCTCAATCATGATGATACACGTTCCTTTTACACATGCATGCACTATATTTTCTTACCACACTTAAGCCTACATCTCTCACTGGAACACAACTCGAGGTCCTAAGCTATACATATACTACAAATGACAACCCTGATATATCTATACGTGACAAAAAGCCTCGGAACCCTGCATACTGAGAAAACCTTACTCTTCCCGCAGAAGCCGTGGGAAAGAGCCATCATCTTGCGCCAATGCTGGGGAGACTAGCATCTCAAAAAAAGAATAAACACACACATGTATGTGTAAAAAACAAACCACTTCGAACTTTCATGAACATATCACTCAAGAGCTAGGAGAGCTAAAATTTTTCCAACTCAAGTAAAAAATAAGAAAATAATTCCTAGCTGAAACTCTTCATTATCGGTTTAGGAAAATGCATGTTTTCTAGAAAAACAACACCTTAAGGAATAAATCAGACCATGTGATGGTTGTCAGAGTGTAGAGCTTGAAATTTTCTCCTTTTTACGGAATCACATTCTGACACAACCACCAGAAGTTATGGGCAATCGATGATTAAAGGTTCTAAATGCCATAACCCAAAAGAAAAATTAAAACCACCTCCCTAGTCAAACCTAGACAAATTCAAAGGTGCACATGTGTTTGAGTAATTCCATAGCTCCCCCTCCTTCCCTATAAAAGAGCACCCATCCCTCTCTTACTTTTTCTTTCACATCTTGCCTCCATCCTCTTTCCCATTCCAAGCCCTATGCACATGTGTTTGAGTAATTCCATAGCTCCCCCTCCTTCCCTATAAAAGAGCACCCATCCCTCTCTTACTTTTTCTTTCACATCTTGCCTCCATCCTCTTTCCCATTCCAAGCCCTATGCAAAACACTCCTCCCTCTCCATCGACCACCACCCTACTCCCATCCTCACATGGTAAGTTACTTTGAGCCCATCTCGCAGTGATAACCCCATCCACCCACCGTCCATTGGTCCTCAACAATCCTGTTACATCGAGAAAGACTTGGAGAGCGTTCAGGTGACCATATCTTCCTCCCTTTGGATTGTTGAGATATCGAGCTCCACTCACGATATGCCAGGGTGACCATTGTGCATTTATGTCACTGACTTGTTAGTTGCAGATGCGGTTGGTACACCGCCCACGAATAATAGCTGGATGACAGCTATCCTTATCTACTCTAGTTCGTGGCTCAGTTAGTATGCCACATTAGTTAGTTGAGTTTGGTTTGAGACCCACATATAGGTTCTTCTATTTCTTTGTACTTGAGTTCTTTTGGCTTTCACAACTAAGAAGAGGAAAATTGTTTTTAGCCTCCACCTGTGTGTGTATTCCCCCATTGTGTATGTGAGAAAACCGCAAGTGAGACTCTTTCCCTCTCTCCCACTATCTACACATGGTATCAGCGCCTTGCTCGTGGTAAGGAGCTCAAGAAAGCAAACCAAGTTTGCAGTGTCCTGGTAAGAGGACCAGTGTTGCTTTCCTATTTCGAGTTTGGGAGCAAATCTGTGCAGGTAGCACAGCCAGAATTGCAAGAGTGCACTGTCTCAGATTGAGATGCTCTTCGTGGTGTGGCGAGAGCGTAGTATTTCAGGGCCCGTTTTGAAGGCGGAAGTTCTTCGCAGGCACTCAAAAAAAGGGCCTGTTTTTGCTGTGCGACCACTGCTTGTAGCTGGTCGTGGAAAAGTTGCCGCAGAAATTGCATCGTATGCCTGTGTGTAGAGATATTGGGAGTTGCAGAATCATGCTTGTTGCCTGTTGATGCAAAATCATCACTAGAAAGTGACTGTGTGGTCAAATACCACTTTCGGCAAAAGCTGTGTTTTTTGCAGTGACAGAATATTTTGCAGTGTTCTGTAATGGCGTCTGATTCTCTTTCACAGATTGTCACTGAAAAGCTTGACAAGAACAACTTCTAGGCATGGAAGTTTAGAATGACGAATTTCCTTATAGGAAAAGGCTATTGGGAGTTCATTACAGGAAATGAAGAAGAACCAGTTCTTCCTAATGTTCCCAATCAACAGGAAATGCAGGCATTTAAAGGATGGCATGAGAGAGCCAGAAAAGTTATGTACTGGCTGTCTATCAGCATTTCGAATTCTATGATTGTGCATATTCAGGATGCAAGTACGCCAAAGGAGGCATGGGATACTTTGGCAAAAATGTACAGCACAAATATGCAAGCTAGGAAAATGCAGCTCAAACAGGAGTTGCATAATGTGCAGAGAGAAAATTTGAGCATCAATGACTACCACATGAAGGTGAAGAAAATTGCAGATGCACTTGCTTCCATTGGGTCGCCACTGGAAGATGATGATCTAGTTTCTGTGACCTTGAATGGTCTAGGAAAGGATTATGCATAGTTCCGGACATCCATTGCCGTCTGTGAAAAATTTCCTGATTTTGAAGAGTTGTTTGCTCTTCTAATTTCTGAAGAGTAGAGAAATGGGGGTGCATCTTCTTCAAGAGGAACTTCAAAAGAAACTGTCTTCTACTCAAATGCTGGAAGAGGTAGAGGCAGAGGTAGAGGAGGCCGATCTGCAGGCCATGGTAGAAATTAGAATATGCAGCAAACTCAAGAAAACCAGTCCTATGGAGGAGGACGTGGTAACTCTAGAGGCCGTGGTGGATGGCAGAGAGGCCAAAATGCAAACAACAATGTTGAATGCTACTACTGTGGTAAAATGGGTCATATGGCTAACGACTGCTACAAAAAGCAGAATGACATTATGAATGGAAAATTGCAGCAAGGCAATTATGCATCTTCTAGTAGATAGGGTGATGATAGAAATGAGCATCTATTTATGGTGCAGCACATGACCAATTCTGTGACAAGTATAGAAGAACGAAATGATGTGTGGTATGTTGACTCAGGTGCGTCAAACCACATGACAGGTCATGCAGAGTGGATGCACGATGCAAGGAAAATGGAAAAACCAGGATTTGTGGAGACTGGTGATGATACTGCACATCCTATTGTGCAGATTGGTAAAATTTTTTTGTCTATGTAGGATGGGAAAAAGAAATACCCGTCTGATGTATTTCATGTCCCGAACATCACCAAGAACCTGGTTTCTATTGGTCAAATGGTTGAGCAGGGCTTGTAGGTCAGATTTAATCCTCATGGATGCTTTGTTGAGGATATGAAAAATAACGGTCACTTGATAGCAAAAGGAAAGAAGAAAGGTAGGATGTTTACGTTGGATGCAGACATGCCTGAATTGAGTGCAGCAATGTTTTCACATGGGACCGGTGTAGTTACAGATATTGATATCTAGCACAAACGCATTGGTCATGTTAATATACAGCGACTTAAATCAATGCAAGCCCAAAATATTGTTGCAGGATTGCCTAAATTCAAGGTTGCAGAAATGCACAAGGTTTGTGAAGCCTATCGATTTGGAAAACAGGCAAGGAAACCATTTCCTAGGCATGTTCAAGAGAGTAAAAAGCCATTGGAATTAATCCACTCTGATGTGTGGACTACTAAAGCTGCATCTATTGGAGGCTGTCACTATTTTGTCACTTTTATTGATGACTTCAATAGAAAACTTTGGGTGTATTTTATGAAAAAGAAAAGTGAAGTGTATGGGCACTTTAAAGCTTTTAAAGCTATGGTTGAAAAAGAAACAGGCCTGCAAATAAAATGCCTAAGGTCAGATGGAGGGGGAGAGTACCTCTCAAATGAGTTTGCAAGGTTCCTATGCCTAAGGTCAGATGGAGGGGGAGAGTACCTCTCAAATGAGTTTGCAAGGTTCCTGTAGGAGCATGGCATAAAGCAGCAATATTCATGCAGTCATACCCCACAGCAAAATGGACTTGCAGAAAGGAAAAACAAGCATATTGGAGAGGTATCTCGAGCTATGCTAAATGAAAAAGATCTACTAGATTATTATTGGGCTGAAGCAGTTGCTACAACGGTTTACATAATGAACAAGACTCCCACTACAGCAATACATGGCATGATGCTAGAGGAGATGTATAATGGTAGGAAACCAGACATTTCTCATTTGAAAATTTTTGGTTGCATTGCCTATGTTCATGTGCCAGACGAGTTGAGGTCCAAGTTGGATCCAAAAGGTAAGAAGTGCATCTTTATTGGTTATTCTCTGCAGCAGAAAGGGTATAGATGCTATAACCCTTCTTCTCGTAAGTTTACAGTGAGCAGAGATGTTTTTTTGATGAGATGAGCAGCTGGTATAAAGGTGTAAATGTGATGATTGATGTAGATGCACAAAATGGTAATGCTGCACAGAATTCACAACAGCAATCACAAAATATCAGTGGACCTGTAGTGTCCTCTAGCAGTGGTTCACATACTTTGCCATGGACATGCAGATTGAGATTAGGAGAATCTCCTCAAAGCAATGCAGATAGTGGTATGCAGGTATCACAAAAAGGAAAAGAGAAGGTAGATCAGCCCATGTTTGATGTGAATGCAGGTCACTCTTATGTGGATGGTGAATCCAGTGGCTCAGAACAGAGCATTGATGATGAGTTGGGTATTCCTTCTATTGTTACACCTGGAGTAAGGAAGACCAGGGATGTTTTGAGAGCATCTGGAAGTGAGCCTATTTTGTGCAGGTCTACCAGAGCTAGGTATCCTGTGGATAGGCTGAAATATGATGGATTTACAGCCATTCACTATGCCTATATGGTCAAAGTGATACTGAACCTACTTCTTTTGAGTAAGCCATGGGAAATGAAAAATGGGACAAAGCCATGGATGAAGAAATGGATGCCTTGGAAGCAAATGCTACATGGGAACTGGTGCCTTTGCCTAAAGACAAGAATGCAATTGGCTGTAAGTGGGTTTATAAGATCAAGCACAATGCAGATGGTTCTGTGAATAGATACAAGGCAAGATTAGTTGTCAAGGGGTATGCACAGACATATGGCATTGATTATGAAGAAACATTCAGTCCGGTTGCAAGGATGGCAACTGTAAGAGCAGTCATTCCTATGGCTACATCAAAGGGATGGTCTTTACATCAGATGGATGTAAAGAATGCCTTCTTGCATGGTGATTTGCAAGAAGAGGTCTTTATGGAGTAGCCACCAAGTTATGTTCATGCTATTCATCCTGAGTTTGTTTGCAGGTTGAAGAAAGCCTTGTATGGCTTGAAGCAAGCACCTACAGCATGGTCTGACAAGATAGGACAGTATCTTGTCACTATTGGCTTTCAGATTTCCAAGGCAGATTTCTCACTCTATGTGAGAAAAACAGAGAAGGGTATTATGCTACTTGTCATTTATGTTGATGATTTGATCATCATAGGTGATAGTGATGAAGATATCCTTCATGTGAAAATGCTATTGAAGCAGAAGTTTGAGATGAAGGATTTGGGAGAGCTACGTTATTTCTTGGGGATTGAGGTGATTAGATCACCAAGTGGGATACAGCTCTTGCAGAGGCAGTATGGATTGGACATGCTGTCCAAATATGGGATGACAGGCTGTAAGCCTATTTCAGTTCCTTTGGAGCAGAATGTGAAGCTGAGCAAGGATGCAGGTGAGCTTCTGGAAGACCCTACTATGTACAGACGCATAGTAGGAAGTCTGATTTATATGACTATTACCAGGCCAGATTTAAGCTATGCTATTGGATTGGTAAGTCAGTTTATGCAGGCTTTAAGGAAACCGCATTTGGATGCGGCTAGACGCATACTCAGGTATGTGAAGTCCACATTGCAGTATGGACTATTTTATGAGGCTGGGGTTCAGATACAGTTGCATGGATACACTGGATGCTGATTGGACTGGTAGTGCTTCTGATAGACGATCTACCAGTGGGTATGTGTTCTCTTTTGGGAGTGCTGTAGTCACTTGGAGCAGCAAGAAACAGCCTATTGTTGCCTTGTCGAGCACAGAGGCTGAGTACAGGGGTGCAACAATGGCTGCATGTGAGGTAGCTTGGTTGCATAAGCTACTTTATGATATGCATCAGTCTACAGATGGGCCAGTTGTCATTTATTGTGACAACATGAGCAGTATACACTTGGCAAATAACCCAGTTCTATCATGCTAGAACAAAGCACATTGAGGTGCATTATCACTATCTGCGGGAGAAGGTTTTACTAGGTCTTATTGATCTAGTTTATGTCAGCACAAAGGATCAGGTAGCTGACATATTCACGAAGGCATTGGGCGCAGAGAAGCTGTGCAAGTTCAGAGACCTGCTTGGTGTGAAAGGATTGGGATTGAGCTCGAGGGGGAGTGTTGAGATATCGTGGCTCAGTTAGTATGCCACATTAGTTAGTTGAGTTTGGTTTGAGACCCACATATGGGGTTCTTCTATTTCTTTGTACTTGAGTTCTTTTGGCTTTCACAACTAAGAAGAGGAAAACTATTTTCAGCCTCCACTTGTCTGTGTATTCCCCCATTGTGTATGTGAGAAAGCCGCAAGTGAGACTCCTTCCCTCTCTCCCACTATCTTCACATGGATTTCTGTCAAAGTTTTCCATCCATCAAGTTTTTTCTTTTTTCCCCCTCCCCCTCCTCCATCTCCCCCTCCACCCTCCCCTCCATCTCCACCACCCCTTTCCCCCCTCCCTCCCTCCATTCCCCCCCACCCCCCCTCTACCTCCACCACCCTTTTTTTCCCCCCCACCCTTTCCCCCCCCTCCCTCTCCACCTCCCCCCTTCCATCTCCTCCACCTCCACCTCCCCCTCCACCACCACCACCCTCCATCTCCACCACCAACCCCCCCTCCATCTCCACCTCCCCCCCTCAACACCACCCTTTCCCCCCCCCCCCCTCCTCCATTTCCACCACCCCTTTTTCCCCCCCCCCCTCCCTCTCCACCTCCCGCCCTTCCATCTCCTCCATCTCCCCCTCCACCACCAACCCCCCCTCCATGTCCACCTCCCCCCCTCACCACCACCTTTTTCCACCACCCCTCCCCTCCCATCTCCACCCCCACCCTTTTCCCCCCTTCCCTCTCCACCACCCCCTCCACCACTCCCTCACCCCCTTCACCACCCCCCTTTCCCCCCCCCCCCCCCCCCCCCCCCACCCTCCCCCCCTCTCTCTCTCTTTCCCTCCCCCTCCCTCTTCTCTCTCTCTCTCTCTCTCTCTCTCTCTCTCTCTCTCCCCATCCCTCTTCTCTCTCTCTCTCTCTCTCTCTCTCTCTGTCTCTCTCTCTCTCTCTCTCTCTTTCCCCCCCCCCTCTCTCTCTTTCCCTCCCCCCCCCTCTCTCTCTCTCTCTCTCTCTTTTCCCCCCCTCTCTCTCTCTTTCCCCCCCTCTCTCTCTCTTTCCCCCCCCTCCCTCTTCTCTCTCTCTCTCTCTCTCTCTCTCTCTCTTTTCCCCCCCCTCTTTCTCTCTTTCCCTCCCCCTCCCTCTTCTCTCTCTCTCTCTCTCTCTCTCTCTCTCTCTACCCCTCCCTTGTCGGCCACTTCTCCGCTAAAAAACTACCTAATAATTCTATTAGGGCAAGGGCCCCTGCAAAGCTATAGCTGCCAAGCATAGCACCGTGCGTAGCGACACCCACGTGCAGCCCTTGCCTAGGGCGATGCAGCACGCGATGGTGCACCCGCCCCATCAGCTCTCCCCCTTGCCACCCATCACCCGCCTTGTGCCACCGCCTCCTTGCACCCATGCTCTCCCCCTCCCCTCTGCCCCGCGCCGCCCACACCCTCAGCCCCCTCCCCTCCCTTGTCTGTGCCCTCAGTCTCCGCCCCCCCTCCCCCTCCCCTCCACCCTCCCCTTCCCTCTACCCTTCTCCCCCCTGACGCGTGAAACCACCCACCCCCCCCTGCCGCGCAAACCCCCCCCCCCAAAAAAAAAATTATGACAAAAAAAAAGAGTTAAAAAAAAAAACTAACCTAAATCTAACCCTAGGTTAGTTTAACTTAGGCTAGGTTAGTTTTAACCTACGTTAGGTTAGCTATAACATAGGTTAGTATTAACCTAGGTTAGGTTAGCTTTAACTTTAGCTAGGTTAGTTTAACTGTTAGTTAGTAACACTAACTTGACCATTAGGTTAGTTGATTGTACTAGGTTAGCTCAACTAACTATGGTTAGTTAGCTACAGTCAATCTAACAATAACTAGGTTAGGTTAGACTAACTGTTAGGCATCTAACTAGATAGTTAGGTTAGTTAGACTAATTGGGCCAATTAGGTCAACTAAACTAGGTCAGCTACTATCCCTCAGTTAGACTTAAAGTCCATTTACACCACCCTTAAGAACCCCCCCCAAAAAGCCAAATTTACCCCTACTTTAACCCCTCGTAACTCATCCGTTTGGGGCCCAAATTGGACCCCGTTTGAACCAAGATTTCACACACAGAAACATCATGCTACAGGGTATTTTTCCAGCCCATTTCACACCATTTCGGCATCCCTAGCACTCGCTCATTTGCACCCCCATGTGGGCCTCGTTTCGCACACATTCGCTCGTATCTTCACGCCATGACCTCCGATTAATGATCTGTCTGCACCGGAACAATTTCCTACACACGTAGGAAAATATTAAGCACATTATTAATAGACAATCACTACACAAACTAACACCACTCAATCCCTCCCAACAAAACTACATCCACACCCGCACTTGCAGCAAAGACACCCTTTGCAAATCTTGCCCAATCTGCATGCAGCTACGTTCCGACCAATGCCTCCAACTCTAAAGCTTGACAAATCTACATACAACTCTGTTGCAACCACCGCCCCCAACAATCCTCTACCCCAAATCCCCGCTGATATTCAATCACTCCCTTTAACTCCTCCACGCCACAACATGGCTGGCCGCCGTCGCGACAATGATGGGGATATCGACCTTGATGCAGAGGCTCACAGTTTCTTTAATCAAAGAAATAATAACACTCAAGGCAGGTGACCATTGGGAAAACTGGAACTTTCCAAATATAATGGTAGGGGAGATCCAACTCGATTCCTCTAGCATTTTGATGCCGCATGCCGAGCAGGTGGAGATCAATCCCCATGAAACCAAGGTGGCTTGGTTTCCCATGGCCTTAACTAATGAAGCATCTGAATGGTACCTAGACCTTCTACTAGAAGAGAGCACCACATGGGACCTACTTCAAATAGAATTTAAAAGATGCTTTCAAACGGAGAGGCTAGAAGACGATCCCACTCTCCAACTAAGCAAGATCGAACAAGGCCGTTGTGAAGATGTACGCATGTACTTGGGTAAGATGAAAAGATTAATTGCCAAATGTGACCCATGCCAAGATGCAAAGTACCTCATGGCCTGGTTTATTACAGGACTAAGAAAGAAAATCCGAAAGGATATGAAAAAGATTACCGGTTATGAAACGTTCAATGTTGCTCATGCAGTAGCCATTGACATCGAGGATGGCATGATGGACTCTGACACTAGCAGTGATGACGGTAGGTCTAGTGCGTGAGATAAGCATTCGAAAAAAGGCAAATCAAAGTCCACTACTGAAACATCAAATGAAGATCGCCTAGAAGCCATGACCATGAAGCTGAAAGAGGACATGATGCAAGCCATGGAACAAAAACTTCACTTGTCTCAGCTGCCAACTCAGTCTAGTGTCCACACTGCATGGCTAATCATACAGCAAATGAGTGCCCCGTCCTAAGATCTAGGATCACCACACAAGCAAATCCACCGCCAAGGTTGTGGTGCCATATCTGCATTGTCGGCGACCATGATGAAAATAGTTGCATCTTCAACATGCGCAACATCCCGCCTCCACCTCAACAATACCAAGTGGCACCCATGCTAGTGTACAAGCAATCAACACTTGCACAAGCGTCCCCAGCTCCGAGGCTAAATCCTATTGCTGTTTGGACACAAGTCCCACAACCACTCAGGAATCTGAATCCAAGACCATATCTAAGAGCACCAAATCCAGCTCCTCAGGTAGTTCCAATCCATCAATTACAAGCTGAGGAAGTAGACTCATCATTTGAGTATGAAACAGAGTACCTAGTGTACTACCTAGAAGGTGCAGAGGGTCTAATACCACTTTACGCAAATTAAGTACGTCCCAACACATATCCAGCACCAATCAAGTGCTATGGTTGTGTGGCGAAAATCACCGGATCGTAGAGTGCCCTCATCGTGATAGCCCGGCTACTTTCCAACCACTCTGCAGAGATTGTGGCATGGGACATGCTTGTATGGATTGTCCCATGAAAATAAAGTCCCACAACAAATAGAGGTTAATCCTGACATCCCAATCAACATCATTGGGGTGGACCATCAAAGTCTGGGTCTGGCAAGTGTAATATCACAACCTATAAATGTAATTACATGCCAATAGAAAGAGACCACTAAGGACCCTAACATTCCAATCCAACCAAAGCGACTTCTTTAAAAGAAAGCACAAGTGCCTCCACCTCTGCCAAGCAATGAGCAGCCAAGCTCATCCACATCAACTCCTGAGCCTCAAATAAAAGAAGCTCCATACCTAAATGCAGGGGTGGAGAAGGCTCATTTTTAGGCACTTCAACAATGGGTACTAAAGGAACAAGCTCAATTTGACACTGAGAAACAAGCTCAATTTGAGGCTGAGAAACAAGCTCAAGACCCAATCCATGACTTGGCCCCACAAAGTATTGATACTGTACTGGAGCCTCTATTCCAACAACAGACTCCACAACATAATGTACTACCATGTCAACTTGAAGGAGCCGCACTCTCTAGCATTTTGAGTTGCCCTGTGTCAATTCCCATCAGAATCCTCCTACAAAATCGTCCCAATCTCTGGGAGAGTTTCAAAGGATGGATTGAACTCGCAAATCCCCCTCCACCTATGAATGACATCGAAGATATCCCTATGCAAATGGGTGAGAGAGATGACATATGCAACATTACTATGCCTTTGATCCACAAGGCATATAATGAAGTCCAAGCCATAGTGGATGGTGGAGCAGGTGTAAATGTCCTATCAAATGAGCTCTATGAAGAATGGGGTCTCCCACTAATGCAAAAGGCTAATTTCAACATACGCCTTGTCGATGATTCATGGGCTAAACCCTTGGGAATTGTAAATGGCATGTCCACAAAGATCGCAAGAGTCCGCTTTTCCCTTCAATTCATAATCTTGGATCTCCCCAAAAAATCCTATCAAATCTTACTGGGATGTCCTTGGTTACGGGAAGCATCAATCCTCCATGACTAGGGAACTGATAGATTGACAATCCAGAATCGTGACACCAATCAAGCTAGCCAAATGATCCAAATGTCAGAGCTATTCACTAGCTTGGCCAAGGAAGAATATGCAAGAGAATTGGACAGACAAACTACAACAAAAATCAAAGACCAATTCTAGGCAATCGCCATAGAGGTTAAGGCACTTCAAGTGCAGATAGATGAGAAGGAGGTAGAAGAAGTGCGCATGAACCAAGCTCTCCAACCTCAAGAGAAGGTAGTGAGGGATGTGACCTCCAACCTCCACCAAAGTCAAACACATCTGACAGTAGCAGTACAAGCAATGGCAATCCTACAGACCTACTATAACTCCTTGACATCCACACATGCTCAACAGACAGAGGTAGTGGCACAAGCTCCACAAAGAAAAAGAGCTCCAAGATTGCAAAGGCAAGCTTGAAGACATGAAACAATCTTTGGCAGTACGTGCCTTCATCATTGACAAGCTTACAAGGGAATGCAGAATCTTAAAGGACCAACTTGCTACCTGCTCAAGAGGCCAGCACTTCACAAGCACAAGTCTTGGACCAATGGTCCAATACCACTAAAGACATTCCTCAACAAGCAAAGGTCACCTTGCAAATGAGAAAGCTTAAGGAGGCATATACAACCATCTACCATCAATACAAAGAAAAAATGAATGAGATGCACTCCCAAAAGATAATCATCTCCAAGCTTGAACTCCAATTGCTAATGCACAACAATGAGGCATTGAAAGACAACACCAATGAAGCCCCACTATAATGCACAACAGTGGTGTACCAAGAGCTTATGGCTGCTCTACAAGTGGAAGATCACCTCAACGCACGCGTGCTTATCCAATGGAAGCAACTCCAAGGCAGGATCATATCTACTCATCCAACAATCAAAGGGGAACATTCCATGGGGACCAAAACCCTTCGCATAATTTGCCAAGACTTGTCCAAAGATGAGAAAAATATCTTTTGCTTGTCTACACATGTTGGGTTTATAGCACTCAGGACAGATGCTTTCATTGCATATGTGCGCCTCATGGGTAGTCCTCCCCTTAGGGTTATTGTAGGTTTGTTGCCATTGCTATAAAGGCCATCAGTATTATTTGCAAGGCATGACATAACCGCTGACATCCCACCCATGCAGCTGATGATCCCATCGCACCAGCAAAAAGAAGTGTCAGAAGATGACAGGGCCTATCTCACATCCAACTTCCCATATCTAACCACTCTTTCTGCCAACCTCATTACCTCACTTACCCTTGTTGCTATCACCCTCTTAACCTTCCCCGAGCTCTACCCTAACATCTATTCCCTCGATTGTCTCTTTGCTCATGCCTCTCACCATTTTCAACTAACCCAATAGTCACAAACTTATGAGCCCCTCACACCTAGCTTCTTCCCCTCGCTTGCTAATCCTACCCTTGAGGATTATCAAGCTGCTCAAACCATTTGCCCAATTCTTCCCCCCCTCCCCTTTGCTTCCCGTTTCGCAACTAACACTCTTCCATATTTCTCCCCCATGTCCCCAGATTCTCTCCCTGCCCCGCCGTCATCACCTCTAACACTACTTGTGCTTCCATCAGTAGAAAATGACACAGTATTTGATTTTGAATATCAGGATCTATATAATCCAATTCGTACTCCCATGCTAAGTTCCAATGATGGGTATGATTTTAATGAGATACCACTTCCCAGTAACGCCATCAAGGAATTTTGGAGCAAATATCCTGATATGAAAACTCGAGGTGGATGTGGACCCTGGACAACTTTCCTACCAACCTTCGTCAGTGTCAAATTAGTGAAAGTTGGATTAGCAACTTGGATCCACAACCTATTTGGCACCGCCCCAAGCTCTTTGATGTAATCTTCTTGAAGGAGTACCTACGTGCACCTCCATGTCTCAGAACCCATCCCAAGTTCTATGCAGCTCCATGGCATAAAAAATGGGAAGCCAATATACACACTTTGGATGAAGATCGAACCATTGATTGGCCAATGATCAAACCATACTCTTAGTGTAGAATGGAATATCCAAGGCACAATGGTCCGAGCACTTCAGCAACATGAGCAAATAATGCACGACAACATTGATCGCTTCCTTCACCTAAGTGTTGTATTAAGTGTTGTATTCTGTAAAACATTGGAATTCATTCTGGAGGTCCCATGTTACATCAATTCCCATTTGCCTCCACTCAGTTTCAATCCCAATGAATGGGTCGATGCTCAGATTACAAGCCGACTCTACCAAAGAGTGATCTTCTTAGAAGCACACCACATATCTCTGTTCAAGCAAATGGTGGTTACAGGCTAATTGAAAAATGAGCAAAAATTATATGGTGCCAAGGCTTTACAACAGGATCGACTGGCACGACACAAGTTCCACAGCCACTAGACTAAAGGCATGGCAATCCAAGTACGTGCTTGCAATAAGCCATAACCCGAGGATGGGTAATAAAATGGATCTGAGACTATGTTGTCTCTGTGCCAACATGGACTTAGGTAGAGCAAAATGTGTTTGTAGAGTAGCGGCGGCAAAGCTCCACTTGTACTTACATAAGGCTAGAAATAATCCCTCTTAGAAATCAACTTGCAAGTCCTACATGCGAGTTCTACATGCAACTCCTACATGCGAGTTCTACATGTGAGTTCTACATGCAACTCCTACATGCGAGTTCTGTGCAACTCCTACATGCAACTCCTACATGCGAGTTCTACATGTGAGTTCTACATGCGAGTTCTACATGCAACTCCTATCTGCGAGTTCTACATGCAACTCCTACATGCAACTTCTATATGCAAGTTCTACATGTAGAGAGAGAATGTCTTACAATTCCTACATGCAAAGAGAGAAGCTCTCCAACTTGTATAAATACCCCATAATGGAATGAAGCCCACACTCTTTGGGGCATTGTGTTGAGTTCTACTTTGGAATTCCAAGCAATTGTCTCAAGTGTCCATGCTTCCTTGCACTCCACATCCAAAAGCATGTCCTAACCTTGTAACTCCTCCTCCCCTCTCCTCCAACCTTGCAACCCATCCTCTCCCTCTCCTCTTCCCTCCTCCTCCTCCCTCCTCCTCCTCCTCCTCCTCCTCCTCCTCCCTCCTCTCTCTTCTTTTCCCCATTACACTTTCTTCCTCTCCACTCCTATGCTCCCCCTAAACCCTTAGTTCCTCAACCCTTAATCTCCATGATCTACAAGGGAGACGAGTTCTCCACCATGTACTCTACTCTAAACCTTGGAACCTCTTCTAAACTCTAGAACCTCCTTCTAAACTTTGGAACCTCTCTCTAAACCTTGGAACCTCCTTCTAAACCTTGGAACTCCTTCTAACCCTAGAACCTCTTCTAAACCCTAGAACCTCCTTTTAACCCTTAAACTCCTCCTAGACCCTGCAACCCCCAATGAAGACAAAAGCCTTCATTACCTCAATCATGATGATACATGTTCCTTTTACACATGCATGCACTATATTTGCTTACCACACTTAAGCCTACGTCTCTCACCAGAATGCAAGGTCCTAAGCTACATGTATACTACAAACAACAACCCCGATATATCTATAGGTGACAAAAAGCCTCGGAACCCTGCATACTGAGAAAACCTTACTCTTCCCCGGAAGCCGTGGGAAAGAGCCAATGCCAAGACACGTCATTTCTAGGTAAAAATGTGCTTCCTCTCTTTTCCTATTTTTCTTTTCATAATTGCATTGGCCTGCAGCTAGCGCCTTAAGCGCTAGCTACAGTGATGGGTGTAGGAACTCTTATCCTCTCTTCTCCCCTCTTCTCCTCTCTTCTCCCCACTCTTATTTCCTCTATTCTCTTCTTTCTTATTTCCTCTAGTCTCTTTTTACTCCTTCTCTTCTCTTTTACTTTTCCCCTATCAATCTTCTCTTCTCTTCTCTTTTCCTTTTCCCCTCTCAATCTTCTCTTCTCTTCTCTTTTCCTCTCTTTCCCTCTCTTCCCATCTCTTCTCTTACTTCCTCTCTTCCCCTCTCTTCTCTTCTCTCTTTTCCTCTCCTTCTCTTTTCTCCTCTTTTTTCTTCTCTTTCCGCCTCTCTTTTCTTCTCTCTTTTTTCTTCTCTTTCCCCCTCTCTTTTCCTCTCTTTCCTTCTCTCTTTTCCTCTCTTCTTCCTCTTCTCTCCCCTCTTATTTCCCCTCTTATTTTCTCTCTTTTCCTCTCTCTCCTTTTCTCTTTTCCTCCTCTCTTTTCCTCTCTTTTCCCCTCTCTTCTCTTCTCTCTTTTCCTCTCTTCTCCTCTTCTCTCTTTTCCTCTCTTTTCCTTCTCTCTTTTCCTCTCTTTTCTCTTCTCTTTTTTCCTCTCTTTTTTTCTCTTTTCCTCCTCTCTTTTCCTTCTCTCTTTTCCTCCTCTTCTCTTTTCCTTCTCTCTTTTGCTGTCTTTTCCTCATCTTTTTTCCTTCTCTCTTTTCCTCCCTTCTCTTTTCCTTCTCTCTTTTTCTCTCTTTTCCTTCTCTCTTATCCTCTCTTTTCTTCTCTCTTTTCCTCTCTTTTCCCCTCTCTTCTCTTCTCTCTTTTCCTCCTCTTCTCTTTTCCTTCTCTCTTCTCCTCTCTTTCCTTCTCTCTTCTCCTCTTCTCTTTTTTCTTCTCTTTTCCCCTCTCTTTTCCTTTTGTCTCTTCCTCCTATTCTCTTTTCCTTCTCTCTTCTCCTCTTCTCTCTTTTCCTCTCTTTTTCCCTCTTTTCTCTTCTCTCTTTTCCTCTCTTCTCTTTTCCTTCTCTTTTCCTCTCTTTTCCTTCTCTCTTTTTCTCTCTTTTCCTCTCTTTTCCTCTCTTTTCCCCTCTCTTTTCTCTCTTTTCCTCTCTTTTCCTTCTCTCTCCTTCTCCTCTTCTCTTTTCCTTCTCTTTTTTCCTCTCTTTCCTTCTCTCTTTTCCTCTCTTTCCTTCTCTCTTTTCCTCTCTTTTCCCCTCTCTTCTCTTCTCTCTTTTTCTCTCTTCTCCTCTTCTCTCTTTTCATCTCTTTTCCTTCTGTGTTTTCCTCTCATTTCCTTCTCTGTTCCCCTCTCCTTGATGTCCCATGCACGTGAAGCTTCAACAACCAGACATTGAGCAAGCGTATGTAGACTTGTGTCATTGCACCCCTCTTCAAATCATTCTTTGGATAGCTAGAGTCTCGGTTGTCTCAAGTGCATTTTGGACTTTTGTTTTCTATGCCATGGCAACTAGAGGCTAAGATTTGAGACCCAAGAATTCAAAGAATGATCCGAGTCTATAAATGCTTACTACATCCTCAGCTGCACCAATGCAAGGAGCCTATCTTTTTCTCTCTCTTTTAAAACTTTTTCCCCTATCTTTTCTCTCTTTTAAAAAACATACAACATAAAGAATAATAAAGAGAGGGGTACAAATAGTCTCATCATATATCATAACAAATATCCAAGAGGGGTTACAACAAATATCCAAGACAAGGCTCCCTCTTATACACCAAAAATTGTAGCCCTAATTCTCCAAATCATAGTACTTTATAAACTGTAAATACATTTTTTATCATTTCTTCGATGAAGTGATACCCTCCCCTTTGTCATCTCTCTTCTTCTTCTTATCCTAGAATTAACTTTTCGAAATATATTACCTTGTGCGATATATATATTTTGTTGAATAGAAGTGAATGTGAATGTAGCTTGTTTGTACCCTCAATTCTTTTACATATCTTGAATGAGTGCCCTGATATTATTTGTGATGTGTTTTATATGCCCATGTTTGGTTCTTTTTTTTCAAATAGATTAAAAATGAAACGCCCTCCTCCATGACAGTCTTCCAAAAATCCCAACCCGGTTCCCCATGTTACTGTCATTTGCGACATCCAAACTCTGCTATCACATGTAGTAGAAAAGATTGCCCATGATGTAGATTCTGTGAAGTATAATGTCGAAGTGCATGTGTGTGGGTGGGGTTCTAACTGATCATGTATGGAGCAGCATGAACTAAGGAGACACAAAACAACCTATGAGATCTCTATAAGCTTTGGAGAGACAGCTACAACCAACTATATAGCAAGGATGACACTATAAAAGACATAATGGTTTGTGTAGGCATCGTCTTGAACCACGAGTACATGGTCCAAGAAGAGTATAATTATATATGAGAAGAAGTGGAAGATGAGGTCCCAAGTGATCCATCTAGTAGTGAGGAGGAAAGTACCTCAAATAGTAATGCAGAGTAGTAGACCTCCTCCTCTCTTTCGGCATTTTTGGAGAATGTCTATTTTGGAGACAATTTTTGTTTAACAATACTACTTTTGAAAAGTCTTTCGGATATAAATTTTGTACCTGGACACTCTTTTGGACCCAAATTTGGTATATAAATACTTTTTTGAATACATATGGTAATGTAACTTATGCAGATATATGATAATATAAGATAAAGTCTTAAGTAAATAATTGTCTTTTAATAGTTTTTAAATTGAATTTGAGTTTCAAGTAATAAATTGTCTTTTAATTAAAGTGTAAGTATTATCTTTTAAGTAAATTCTCATCCTACTTCTTACCTGCTCAGGCTTGTGTTTCTGATTGTTTTTGTGTTGGTGTCTGTGTTTGTCCAATCCTCCCAAATGATACATGTCAGCATGTCACACGTCTGGAGAGTACAGAACCCCTCATAAGAGGAGACATCATGATCTATACTCTTCAGAGGACTTTGATTCCACTCAGCCAACTCCTTAGGGCCTACCCCTGAATGGACACCCCAAGAGCCAACTAGTCTCGGGCCTACCCCTACGACCACCCCTTAAATGCCATGCTTACTCGCATGGGGGAGATCCTTAGGTTAGGTAGATACAAACTAAGGGATGTTGTAATAAAAGGTAAGCACAAGCTAGAATAGGAGGACACAAAGGATTGAAAGAGTTCAAAGAAGTTTTACACGAACAATCTAGATGTGTTTGAGCCTCAACGAAGGGCAGCAAGGATACACTTGGAGACCGTAGGTCTTTCGCACCTCAGGAGTAGTGGGGCAGACTCGGCAATGAGGCATGGGTGGTAAGTATATATTTATCTTCTACGGAATTTCTAATATGTTCAATCATTCAAATGTCTTATCATCATATCTAACTTTTTTTTTTTTTGGCAAAAAGAGACTTCTATTAAGTATTAAAGAGAACTGTTAAAGCAAGCTCCATATGGGATACACCATGTAATATCTAACTGATTGAATTTGGATCCACATGAATCTGTGATTGGAAGGCATCTAGAAAACGAGGAGTACAAAAGGGCATTTAGGATTGGAGCTAGGGCATGGTTTAAGGAGAAGGGGAGAGCAAGAGTCCACATCGATTGGAAAAGGGTGGAGGCACGTCATGTGAGTATACCCTATTCCTATTAAATATTGTTTGACTATCACCATTGCCTTACAATCATCTCTCTTAGTTTTTCTAACTTGTTTCATTCTTAGGGAGGCACCTTTGACCCATCTGGCGATCCGGACGAAGAGATGGGATCTGAGGAAGAAGCGGCTAGGTATGCAATAGAGGAGGGTGAGGGACTAGGCACATGCAGAGAGTTTGAGGGCGAGGAGGGCAAGGAGGAGGCCGCATGTAGACTAGAGACCGAGGGGGAGGAGAACAAGGAGGACGAGGAGGAGCAATAGTAGGATAGGACAATGTTTAGTGGTTAAATATTTTAGCACTTCTACCATTTTATAGTAGATTGCGCACCTCGGTGTATTTGCCATTTTGGAGTTCGTCACTTTTGCCATTTTGTAGTGCATTAGCACATTACTTCAATGGATTTGCTTCTTTGTAGACTTTCATTGCACAATTGTAACGTACACCTCCGCATTTGCAACATTTAATCATGATTTTAATGGGGAAAAAAGTATGTGGAGCAACATGACTGAGACAATGATGCCGATGATGTCTAGAAAGGTAATGAAGGTACCCAAGGGGAGTATAAGTTTGTTTCTCTTATTGTTAGAATGTATGAGAAAATATAATACTTCATATACTCAAACGACCCAAATGAATTTATGTGTTCTTTTAAACTAGGGTTTGGATTGTTGGAATGTGCATATAGCAATGATTGAGCCAAGCAAAGTGGTACCTACAATGGAAAGACTCTTGAAACTTGAAATTATATTTCTTGAACTTTATGACCTTTTAAGATCTAAACTTGAGGCCTAGTAGAGCGGGTCTCTACTCGTCGTAAATGGGTCATGCTACTCATAAGCATGCAACAAGTAAGAAAATGATAGCTATAACAAATTCTCCATTTGATGGTAAATCTCACAAAATAAACCATAGTTACAAACTCAGTAACAAGATCCAAATTTTGTATGACTAGTAGTGTCCTAGTAACCATTAGATAACCAATCCTAAAGCACACTGCTGAACTGATGGAAACTTGATTCTAGATTCCCTTCAACACATGTAGTAAAACTAAATGTTACCCCCTCCCTTTGACCCTAAATAGTTAGAAAGTGTCCGATCGAGAAGCTGCTCACTCCAAAAGTGGCTCATAATCTTTTGGCTTCTCACCACATTTCATCGACTTCCCACCGCCCATGAACATGCTTTAAAAGAACCTTCCATCCAACCATAAGTGTATGTATACTATGGTGATGAAAACTCATTATTCTCATTAAGGACCATATAAGGAAACTTGAAGGATGATCAAACATAGTTTGTACAGTGGGACATGCACATTCTCTCGATTTTCACCATGCATGGTGCACTTGGTGGTTTCACACTAAAATACGTGACTATCACATGAGTTCAACTGAAGGTATTGTTAAGTTCACTTTTTGGATGTAAATTTATAGAAATATAATAATATAAGGTGTTTTTTAATTAGATTTGGGGAAAAAGAGGTAAGATTTTATAGAAAAGGGGGACATCTTGTGTATTCAAGATTCATAAATAAGGGATTTCTAATGTGCCACTTGAGCACACCTGATAATATAGTTTTCTATATATTGAAACTCCCCATGATTGTGCACATGTCCAATGTCCATCAAGTTCTACAAGGAAGTTTTTATCACCATGAAATGGTGCATGTCCAATGGTTTTTAAATTCTACAAGAAAATTTTAATACTATTTCCCAATTCATGTCTTAAAAAGCTATATGCAAGTACCTCTTAACAATTCAAATTACTCATTTCATTCAACCGCTAACGAACCCAAGGATATTGAATTCCTTTTGATTTGAAATTCACAATAAAAATCCAATTATCCCACAAATTTTCAATTCAAAATGGAATTATCAAGACCTATGAAGTCAAGTGAATGTATTTGTAAACCGTGATAATATAGTTCTATATATCTTTGATAGAGATCACTACGATTTACATCATTTGAGTCATATTAATATCATGATGAACCTTTTGTATACCCTTTCACTTGAGGTGGGGAAACATGATTTGTTTCATTTATGTCATTGGCATGTTCCTCGGAGAATCCCAAAGTATCCTCATGCACTCTAAGAGAAAATGTATAAAGTACTATGGCAAAATGACCAGGTCTCTCTCTCTCTCTCTCTCTCTCTCTCTCTATCTATCTATCTATCTATCTATATATATATATATATATATACATGCATGCATGCATACATACACACACACACATACACACACACACACACACACACATTCATTTAACAGTTGTAAGTGTAAGGCTATAAAGTTTTACAAGTGTACGTGAAAGAAAATTTTCTCTCTGAATGAATCATTCAACTGGTTTTTAAATCTTGAATTTGAATTATTTCACTTAATATATAGGTAGGTATTGCGATGTTTCCTTCTCGATGCTTATTTCTAGGGTTATTATGTTTTTTTTCTTTTGGAAAAAAAAATCAATGTTGTTTTGTTCATAGATTTTCATTAAAAATTAGGTACAAGTCTTATGAACTCCACTACAACCATTTGCACCACTTGCAGTGATTTTTTCAATGATAATAACATAGAGTTTTTCTTTGCAAAGGAAAAAAAGCATTGAAATAATTATGGATATAGGCATCAATAATGAAGCGTCCCAAAAATTATCTATCTACTAAGTGGAAAGATTCAATTCAAGATTCAAAAAATTCAAGAAAATCAATTGATTGATTTTTTTGGAGGAAAAATTGCATTCATGTAACGTTTTTTCCAAACTTTGACACATCATGAGATGGTATTTGTACAATTACTTTTTATTTGTATAAATAAGTACTGCAAAAGAGCTCAAAGAAGTTTAAACAAAAAAAAGAAGGCCTCGTAGATTTCTCAAGAAATCTCTAAGCCTGTCTATAATAAGAAGGAATTTGTGTTTTTGTCTTGGTTCTTAGGATCTCTTTTTGGATCTCGTGCAAATTGCAATTTTTGTTTTTGTTTGTTAGAGTTCCTGTTTAAGATTTTTGGATCTCTTGTGTAAATGTAATTTGTATTCATTTGTGTGAAATGTACTTGTTTATGTCATATTCTTTCACATCCTTTGTGAAAAATCCTCTAAGCCAAGTGTTTGTGTTGTGATTGTACTTTTCTTATGTGAGTAAATATTATTTTATTCCTTATGTGAAAAAATCTTATGAGAATTTACTTTGCAAAGATGTTACTTCTTTTGTTCTTACATTTTAAAGGGTATTTTTTATCCTTTCAATTGTATCAAAATGAATGTTTTACTTTCATGTAGAAAGTCACTTTAGAAAAGTTTGCACTTTTACTCTTACTTTTGAAATAATAAGTTTTATTCTTTCAATTGAATAATAATGAATTTTACTTAAACTTGTATAAGTTTACACTCTTACACATACTTTGAATAGCATGTGAATTAATTCTTAACACAATAGTTATTAGAGTTTGTGAAACTTGCATTCTTACACTTACTTTTAAATGAATATATTTTCTCTTTCAATTATATGTGAATGAATTTTCAAAATTTTGCATTATTATACCTTTGAACGAATATGTTTGTTCTTTCAATAGTCTGTGAAAGATTGCTTAATACATACATTCTTACACTCTGTAAACATTTGCATTCTTAGACTTCCTTTTGTATGAATATTTCAATAGTATATGAATGAATATTTAACAATTTTCATTCTTACACTTACTTTTGAAAGTATATGTTTTGAAGTGTGTTTAACATTTTGCTAATCATTTGGAAGGAAGAGATGAATATGACATACATGTATGAAACATCTAGACATAAGTGTACTTATCTATGGCATTAACAATGGGAGCACAACCACCAGAAGTGGAAAATATTTCGGTGAGCTTTTTGTCATGAGGCGCAAAATCTGGGGCCTTGGATTTGCTTTTCTCGTGCAATGTTTCCACAATTCGACACAAAATCTTGGGCCTTGGATTCATATTTTGCGTGTAATGTTTCTGCATCTTGAGGTGCTGGCATTCATCGTATACTGGTATTCAACACAAAATCTAGAGAAAGGGATTCGCATTTTAGGTGCTAGTCCTCATCATCACTTATTACCTCCCCAAAGACATTCATATTTCTATCGCCAGTCGTTCTCATCATCACTTTCCTCCTGCATCGGCACCCTCTTAGAGTTTTCATTATCATGCTAGTGGTGAGGATGTACCGACAACAAGATCCAAAGGCTTTGCGCTATGCATTTTTGGGCAGTAATGACAACCATCACCTTTTTGTGGGCATACACACGATTGATTCTACTGTATAAAGCTCACCAAATAACTTGGAGTGCATGCAGGAATAGTGCATGAGAAATGCAAATTATACAAGGCCCCAAATTATGCACTGAATGCTAGTACAAGCCCCTCTGCACACGGAAACATTGTGAAACGAAAACGAGAAGGCTTCCTTTAATGAGCTAATTTACACAGAGGAGATGTTTCCCTCCCTATGTTGAACCCAAGTGACTTGTGAAATGGGAACAAATTTTGAGCTGGAGCATGAGATGAATGTTCCACAACTCCCACAGGACGTCTATAGCATTCACATGGTTGGCTCTTGGAGGTTCTTGTGGAGGTGTGTCTTTATTCGGAGGAACCCGGTCTATAGGCCCCCTCCTCCGACTAAAAATGCACCCCCTAAGGAATGATATCCCTTGGCCTAAATATTGCTCAAATACGGCCAAGTCTTTCCTTTGAACATCATTCATGAGTATCAACCTACATCCTCAACTAGCAGGCTATCCATAGGAACAAAATACCCCAGCATGAAGATTGCTCAATAGCCTACAGCAAGCTCCTCCCTATGGCTCAGTTCACCATCCCTACCTGCGTTTGTCTATTCCCTTCAACTCATTTTTCTGGATCTGCCTGAGTAGATCCTCCATGCGAGTCATTGCGTGTTTGTTGAAGGAACAATATTCCTTGGCTTGCAAATTGCTCGACTGTGTCCAACTCCTCCCTTCAGCTCTTTTGTTGTACACCCTGCATCAAATAATTCCTCATCTGTCAGGCTGTTCAACTGGCTATTGCCTCTACCACGTTTGACAAGAGAAGGCATCATCAATTGGTATATCTTTGTATGGTGCTGCAAGGGTTGGCTCTTGGAAGTTCCTTTCCAAGGCCTTCTTATCAGGTGGGAACTCATTTCACCAGATCTACCTAAGTAGATTCTTAGGAGGCTTGCCAACTAGCTACTTCTTCAATTGCAATAAAGGCTTCAAGTGAGTCATTGCATACTTTTTTGAAGGCATTTTTTGAGTAATTTAAGGTCTCAGCCCCAGCTTCATGCCCAAAATTGATGTAATTTCAAATAGCTCACTCTTTTGAGGCTTCTCCTAGGCCCATTGTTCACAAAATCAGAGTTGTAGCATAATTTTATCGCATAGTCTTTACATTGAAGGCATTTAAAAAAGTTTATCTAGCATTGCGAGATATGCTCCCACCGTCTATTGTTTTGTGTTTGATTAATTAATTAGTCTTATTAGCACCAGTTGGGGTTGGCATGGGGGGGTGCAACATAGCTTGGTATAAGGCGTTAACTCTCATTAACACAAGTTAAGTGGCATGAATCAATGGCCCCATGGCATGGATTGAAATGATGACTGCATGGCACTCCACATGGCCACCTCCCCCATGGTTTCTTGAGTGAGGTTCTAGAGGCCTGAAATTAGAATATCTTTCTTGATATTTTGTGTCTAGAGCCAGTATACGGTGTGAAACTGAAAGTAGTATGCTGCTTCCATTGAACCATCTTACTATTGAAACAGAAGAACTTCATCCATCACCATCCAAAGTTTGATGTGCATCTTTCATACCCTCCCCACTTTTGCCAACATCTACCCATGAGCATCTACCCACGAACATCCCTATCCTTTGGGATGGCCAACATATACCCAAAAACTATTTATGAACTAAGTTATTGTCTACGATCCCTTTTAGGGAAGATCAACGACGAGGTGAGGCAAGAAGCCTCAATCCAAGAGGTTATGATACGTGGATGGTTGTTTGAATTGAACTACTAAGAAATGGTGAATATTCCTACATTGTTTCTTGGTTTCATTGAATCATATGACTGTCACGCTTACGCTCCAAGTTCTCATCCAGGTGTTGTATTGAGCAACAAGGATTAAATGAACAAAGCACAGAGAACAAGGAGGAGTTTTTGGAGGCTTACAAGCTTGTGGAAGAATCCAAGCGGGTGGTGAGGCTAGTGTGTGCGGAGATTGTGGATGCCTCCCTAGCTAGCAACTGCTGGCCCTGGGACTTGAAATGGGCTTGTTGTTTTGAGGTCAGTGGGATACTGGGGAGTTTGGACTTTCCTTGAGATCCCACCCACGTGAAGCATCAACATCCTGACATTGAGCAAGCATAATCATTCTTTGAATTCCTAAGACTTTAGATTGTCTCAAATGAATTTTGGACTTTTGTTTTCTATGTCAGTGTTGTTGCTACCACTTCATGTATCATCTGTGCAATCTGTGGAGGTGACGGAGTTTGTCTATTCGCCACCCTCTCCATCAGATCTTGAAGACTAGGCCCATCACCGATGTGCCTACCTAGCACATACGCATGTCGCTTTGCACTTTGGAGTACTGCATTGGCCATGTCATATACACAAGCATCATACAACATTATCTTTGACTTGTATCCTTCCGTAGACAACCAGCTACCATGCATACTCTCTACAAGGTTTATTATTGGTGTCTGCGCTTCCTCCGAAGCACTCTTCACCACGTAATCAAACAATTACAAGTTGTCAGACTAGGTTGCATCCCTCACCTAAAAAATGGGCCCTCACTTGAAAAAAAAAGGCCACATGGTGGTGTTTTCAGGGACATCATCCTCACGATAGCCATTACATTTCCCCAGTGTGCAATGCAAGCATCCCACCAACTAAGCCAAATGTCCATGGATGGAATACCCTCCCTTTGGACAACTCAACTATATCACCACCTCCTTATAGCCGTGCTTTGTATGGCTGCCTCTGTCTTTATCACACTGGTCCACCATCTTTCACACTTTGTCATATGCTCCATACACAGAGACCCCTTCACAAACTTTCTCATGTGCTTTTGCATACTTTGTGCCCAGTGGAAAAGGCATGTGCGTTCTTTTCCCAGCATAACATTTTTGGGGCGACCATTGAACACCGTCCTCACTACATTCCAATTAGTGCTAGCCTCATCTGCCATGAAGCCATGGCAATGTGCCACTGCATAGCCCGACTGCTTCAGTGTACCATTAAGCAACTCTCAAAAAAGTACTTGGCTTTGTGTATCCTCCTCTTTCATCCCACAAGTGGCTATGGTTATCGTAGTCCTTGGACATCGATATGTGGGAAAAATCAAAAGGAATGAAATCGCAACAGTCATGTATTTGTAATTACCTAAAGCTATGCTCACCTTGGATCATACACATGGCATGACATTGTGCTCCACCCAATGACTCTATGGGTGTGATCATATTGCACCCATGATAGGCGAAGGTCCGCATTGCCACTATGCTGCATGCAGTTCACCAAATCCACCCCAGAAGAAGGGCCCCTGGTTGACATCTTGAACAAGAAGAAGCACATGTCATTTGGCAGTCCTTGCCCAGGAAACCTACTACCAAGGAAGAAGGAGTACATTGATCTTTTCTTAAACAATCAGATTCTCTCGTATCCCTCTCCTAGTGGCATGCTCATCTTCTTCTCTTGAGATACAATTCAATGAAACCTGCAACACTAGCAATGAATAATGAAACCCAAAGGAAGAATGAATACATAAATAAATTAGTAAGCATATAACCTTTGATTCTCCACCAAAGGAATTAGCTCTTCCAAGAATAGGTGCAACTCTGCATCTCCGGAAATTCCATCCTTTCGAGTTCCTTTGATGCCACTCATCATGGAATCCAGTATCATTTCCTTAGCCACTATCATTTGAATCTTTTTGGGCCCTGCCTTGTTGTCTACCTTCAAGAATTTGGACACCATAGCCCTTGTTTTCTCAATCATTGATTTGGAGGTTCCTGGATGGGACTGGATGTCGATGCTCTCCAATATGCACCATGAGGCACGTTAATGCTATATCATGTGGCATTACATAGTAAGCCATGCACTGACAAGTGTCAATGCAAGATGCAGGATTTTTGTAGTAGTGGCAAACAATTATATTATGTCTCTCCACTATCATCAATCCTAATGCCACTCTCTTGTGAAGATTGTGGGAGAGAGGGAAGGAGTCTCACTTGCAGCTTTCTCACATGCACAATGGGGGAATACACACAAAGGTGGAGGCTGAAAACAGTTTTCCTCTTCTTAGTTGTGAAAGCCAAAAGAACTATAGTACAAAGAAATAGAAGAACCCTATATGTGGGTCTCAAACCAAACTCAACTAACTAAGGTGGCATACTAACTGAGCCACAAACTATAGTAGATAAGGATAGCTGTCATCCAGCTATTATTCATGGGCGGTGTACCAACCGCATCTCCAGCTAACAAGTCGGTGACATAAGTACACAACGGTCACCCTGGCATATCTCGAGTGGAGCTCGATATCTCAACACTCCCCCTCGAGCTCAATCCCAAATCCTGCACACCAAGCAGGTCTCTGAACTTGCGCAGCTTCTCTGCTCCCAATGCTTTCGTGAATATGTCAGCTACCTGATCCTCTGTGCTGACATAAACTAGATCAATAAGACCTAGTAAAACCTTCTCCCGCACATAGTGATAATGCACCTCAATGTGCTTTGTTCTGGCATGAAAGACTGGGTTCTTTGCCAAGTGTATACTGCTCATGTTGTCACAATAAATGACAACCGGCCCATCTGTAGACTGATGCATATCATAGAGTAGCTTATGCAACCAAGCTACCTCACATGCAGCCATTGCTACACCCCTGTACTCAGCCTCTGTGCTCGACAAGAGGCAACTGTAGGTTGTTTCTTGCTGCTCCAAGTGACTGCAGCACTCCCAAAAGAGAACACATATCCACTGGTAGAACGTCTATCAGAAATGCTACCAGCCCAATCAGCATCAGTGTATCCATGCAACTGTATCTGAACCCCAGCCTCATAAAATAGTCCATACTGCAATGTGGACTTCACATACCTGAGTATGCGTCTAGCCGCATCCAAATGCGGTTTCCTTGGAGCCTGCATAAACTGACTTACCAACCCAACAGCATAGCTCAAATCTGGCCTGGTAATAGTCATGTAAATCAAACTTCCTACTATGCGTCTGTACATAGTAGGGTCTTCCAGAAGCTCACTTACATCTGTGCTCAGCTTCACATTCTGATCCAAAGGAACTAAAATAGGCTTACAGCCTGTCATCCCATATTTGGACAGCATGTCCAATCCATACTGCCTCTGCAAGAGCTGTATCCCACTTGGTGATCTAATCACCTCAATGCCCAAGAAATAACGCAGCTCTCCCAAATCCTTCATCTCAAACTTCTGCCTCAATAGCATTTTCACATGAAGGATATCTTCATCACTATCACCTGTGATGATCAAATCATCAACATAAATGACCAGCAGCATAATCCCTTTCTCTGTTTTTCTCACATAGAGTGAGAAATCTGCCTTGGAAATCTGAAAGCCAATAGTGACAAGATACTATCCTATCTTGTCAGACCATGCTCTAGGTGCTTGCTTCAAGCCATACAAGGCTTTCTTCAACCTGCAAACAAACTCAGGATGAATAGCATGAACATAACCTGCTGGCTGCTCCATAAAGACCTCTTCTTGCAAATCACCATGCAAGAAGGCATTATTTACATCCATCTGATGTAAAGACCATCCCTTTGATGCAGCCATAGCAATGGCTGCTCTTACGGTTGCCATCCTTGCAACCAGGCTGAAAGTTTCTTCATAATCAATGCCATATGTCTGTGCATACCCCTTGACAACTAATCTTGCCTTGTATCTATTCACAGAACCATCTGCATTGTGCTTGATCTTATAAACCCATTTACAGCCAATTGCATTCCTGCCTTTAGGCAAAGGCACCAATTCCCATGTAGCATTAGCATCCAAGGCATCCATTTCTTCATTCATGGCTTTCTCCCATTTTTCATCTCCCATGGCTTGCTCAAAAGAAGTGGGTTCTGGTTCCTGTATCACTTTGACCATATAGGCATAGTGAATGGCTGTAAATCCATCATATTTCAGCCTATCCACAGGATACCTAACCCTGGTAGACCTGCACAAAATAGGCTCACTTGCAGGTGCTCTCAAAACATCCCTGGTCTTCCTTACTCCAGGTGTAACAATAGAAGGAATACCCAACTCATCATCAATGCTCTGTTCTGAGCCACTGGATTCACCATCCACACAAGAGTGACTTGCATTCACATCAAACATGGGCTGATCTACCTTCTCTTTTCCTTTTCATGATACCTGCGTACCACTCTCTGCATTGCTTTGACGGGATTCTCCTGATCTCAATCTGCCTGTCCATGGCGAAGTATGTGAACCACTGGTAGAGGACACTCCAGGTCCATTGATATTTTGTGATTGCTGCTGTGCATTCTGTGCAGCATTACCATTTTGTGCATCTACATCAATCATCACATTTACTGGTTTATACCAGCTGCTCATCTCATCAAAAACAACATCTCTGCTCACTGTGAACTTACGTGTAGAAGGGTTATAGCATCATACCCTTTCTGCTGCAGAGAATAACCAATAAAGACGCACTTCTCAGCTTTTGGATCCAACTTGGACCTCAACTCATCTGGCACATGGACATAGGCAATGCAACCAAAAATCTTCAAATGAGAAATATCTGGTTTCCTACCAGTATACATCTCCTCTAGCGTCATGCCATGTATTGCTGCAGTGGGAGTCCTGTTCATTATATAGACTGCTGTAGCAACTGCTTTAGCCCAATAATAATCTGGTAGATCTTTTTCATTTAGCATAGCCCGAGATACCTCTCCAATATGCCTGTTTTTTCTTTCTGCAATTCCATTTTGCTGTGGGGTATGACTGCATGAATATTGTTGCTTTATACCATGCTCCTGCAAGAACCTTGCAAACTCATTTGAGAGGTACTCTCCCCCTCCATCTGACCTTAGGCATTTTATTTGCAGGCCTGTTTCTTTTTCAACCATAGCTTTGAAAGCTTTGAAGTGCCCAAACACTTCACTTTTCTTTTTCATAAAATACACCCACAGTTTTCTGCTGAAGTCATCAATAAATGTGACAAAATAGTGACAGCCTCCAATAGATGCAGCTTTTGTAGTCCACACATCAAAGTGGATTAATTCCAATGGTTTTTTACTCTCTTGAACATGCCTAGGAAAAGGTTTCCTTGCCTGTTTCCCAAATTGACAGGCTTCACAAATCTTGTGCATTTCTGCAACCTTGAATTTTGGCAATCCTGCAACAATATTTTGGGCTTGCATTGATTTAAGTCACTGTATATTAACATGACCAATGCGTTTGTGCCAGATATCAATATCTGCAACTACACCGGTCCCATGTGCAAACATTGCTGCACTCAATTCAGGCATGTCTGCATCCAACGTAAACATCCTGCCCTTCTTCTTTCCTTTTACTATCAAGCGACCATTATTTTTCATATCCTCAACAAAGCATCCATGAGGATTAAATCTGACCTGCAAGCCCTGCTCAACCATCTAACCAACAGAAACCAGGTTCTTGGTGATGTTCGGGACATGAAATACATCAGACAAGTATTTCTTTTTCCCATCCTGCATAGACAAAGGAATTTTGCCAATCTGCACAATAGGATGTGCAGTATCATCACCAGTCTCCACAAATCCTGGTTTTTCCATTTTTCTTGCATCTTGCATCCATTCAGCGTGACCTGTCATGTGGTTTGACGCACCCGAGTCAACATACCACACATCATTGCTTTCTTCTACACTTGTTACAGAATTTGTCATATGCTGCACCATAAACAAATGCTCATTTCTGTCATCACCCTGTCTACTAGAGGATGCATAATTGCCTTGCTGCAATTTTCCATTCATAATGTCATTCTGCTTTTTATAGCAGTCCTTAGCCATATGACCCATTTTGCCATAATAGTAGCATTCAATATTGCTGTTTGCATTTTGGCCTCTCTGCCATCCACCACGGCCTCTTTGGCTCCCCCTGCCTCTAGAGTTCCCACGTCCTCCTGCATAGGACTGGTTTTCTTGCATTTGCTGCATATTCTGATTTCTACCATGGCCTGCAGATCGGCCTCCTCTACCTCTGCCTCTACCTCTGCCAGCATTTGAGTATAAGACAGTTTCTTTTGAAGTTCCTGCTGAAGAAGATGCACCCCCATTTCTCTGCTCTTCAGAAATTAGAAGAGCAATCAACTCCTCAAAATCTGGAAATTTTTCACGGACGGCAATGGATGTCCGGAATTGTGCATAATCCTTTCCTACACCATTCAAGGTCACACAAACCAAATCGTCATCATCCACTGGTGACCCAATGGAAGCAAGTGCATCTGCAATTTTCTTCACCTTCATGTGATAGTCATTTATGCTCATGTTTTCTCTCTGCACATTGTGCAACTCCTGTTTGAGTTGCATTTTCCTGGCTTGCGTATTTGAGCTATACATTTTTGCCAAAGTATCCCATGCCTCCTTTGGCGTATTTGCATCCTGAATATGCACAATCATGGAGTCCGAAATACTGATAGACAGCCAGTACATAACTTTCCTGGCTCTCTCATGCCATCCTTTGAATGCCTGCATTTCCTGTTGACTGGGAACATTAGGAAGAACAGGTTCTTCTTCATTTCCTGTAATGAATTCCCAATAGCCTTTTCCCATCAAGAAATTCGTCATTCTAAACTTCCATGCCTGGAAGTTGTTCTTGTCAAGCTTTTCAGTGACAATCTATGAAAGAGAATCAAATGTCAGATGCCATTACAGAACACTGCAAAATATTCTGTCACTGCAAAAAAACACAGCTTTTGCCTCACACGGGCAGATCTGCAAAACCGACGAGAGTGGTATTTCACCACACAGTCACTTCCTAGTGACGATTTTGCATCAACAGGCAATAGGCATGAATCTGCAACTCCCAATATCTCTGCACATAGGCATACGATGCAATTTCTACGGCACCTTTCCACCGACTAGCCGCGTAGTAACAAAAAATAGGGCCTTTCTCTGAGTGCCTGCGAAGAACTTCCGCCTTCAAAACGGGCCCCGAAACGGCCTCAAATCAGAAAAATAAAGTCACTAAGGGCTTCGCCATCTCGTGCAGCATATACTGCACTCTCGCCACACCGCGAAGGGTGTCTCAATCTAAAACAGTGCACTCCTGCACTTTTGGCTGTGCTACCTGCAGAGATTTGCTCCCAAACTCGAAATAGGAAAGCAACACTGGTCCTCTTACCAGGACACCACGAACTTGGCTTGCTTTCTTGAGCTCCTTACCATGAACAAGGCTTTGATACCATGTGAAGATTATGGGAGAGAGGGAAGGAGTCTCACTTGCGGCTTTCTCACATGCACAATGGGGGAATACACACAAAGGTGGAGGCTAAAACAGTTTTCCTCTTCTTAGTTGTGAAAGCCAAAAGAACTATAGTACAAAGAAATAGAAGAACCCTATATGTGGGTCTCAAACCAAACTCAACTAACTAAGGTGGCATACTAACTGAGCCACAAACTATAGTAGATAAGGATAGCTATCATCCAGCTATTATTCGTGGGCGGTGTACCAACCGCATCTCCAGCTAACAAGTCGGTGACATAAGTACACAACGGTCACCCTGGCATATCTCGAGTGGATCTCGATATCTCAACATCTCTTTGGTAGAGACCCTTTGAAGTTTCTTCTTGTTGATATAGTGAGGGCAATTCACTATGGGCATTCCAAAGCCCCAACACAATAGCTTAACCTCACAGTACATTGTATAGACATATTCGTGGTCAATGGTTTTGTCCAAATGTGATCATCGTACTTCTTTTCCATTGCATCCATTCTTTCGCATTTCCCAAAAATGGGTGGAAATTCCATAACAACATTTCCATTGTATTGACAAAGCTCAGGGGGGTCACTCATCATATGTAACCCTATCACGTGAGTTCAACAGAAGGATTTTTTTTATTTCTAAAATTTACAGAAATAAATATACATAAGGGACTATTTAAAATAGTTTTGGAAAAAATTTACAGATTTGTATAGAAAAAGGGTACATTTTATTAATGAAATTTTTTACAGATAAGGGACTTTAAATATAGGCCTTGAACGCACGTGATATAGAGGGTTTATACATAGTGACCCCCCCGAGTGACAAAGTAACTCTATGTGACGATGCACATTCCTAATATCTTAGCAGTCACAACAGATTGGTATGCAAATTATTCGCAATCCACGTCAGGAAGCTTTGGCCAACTTTGCAATCCTCATCTAGAATGTCCCCACCACTGGCATGTTGGATGGTGGCAGCCCAATCCACACCATTGTCATCACCATCCTTACCACTGTCGTCTAAGATTTCAACATGGTCAACAACCCATTTCCCAGTAGTCGGAAAAAGTCCTTTCCCATCTTTTGAAACGTCTCCATGCACACTAGCAAAGGTTCTATTTCCATCCCCTGAGATTCTAGAAAATGGATTTTTTATCCCGTCAATTTGGACAACCTCCACAACATGTTGAATCCCTGGCATAAATATTTCAGAACCTGATGGGAGAGTTATGGCAGTAGTAGTTGCACTATGAGGCACCCCAATTGGTTTGTGAACAATGAGACACATCTTTGACAAACATGACTGCAGTAGGTCATATTCATTGCCATCTAAGTCACATTGTGAAGGTAAGCCCCTAACCTCGTTCAATAACTGCATTGAGCTGAAGGAATTGTCGACAGCTAGGAAAAAGTAGGCTTCAAAGTAAAACGAGCTAAGTATGACCCATCCATCTCTAAGAGCAATAAAATGAGAAATTGTCACTCCTTAGACCACCCATTCTATCAAAGCTTCTTCCATCCTTACACTAGAAAATGGCTTATACACTGTCAAGGAATACCACAAAATGCTTAGGGGATCTCTACCGGCAAGCCTGCTGGAAAGTCCAACCAGAAGAGAGGAGTGACATCCACAACAATCAAATTTGCGTGTGAGAGGCCCTAACCATCTACTCTCACAAAAAATTGTAGTATCCTATGAACCAAAATCAAACATCCTCAATCAAAAAGTTTCCTCATGGAAACATCAATTTAGTGTTACCCCCAATGTCATGCAAGGTTCTAGTGCTCTGAACCAATTAGTTATGCTTACATATTAGGGTGGTCGACAAGCGCGCATACATCTACTAATGACAACATCCATGTATGCATGTGTCTCTATTCCTATGATAAACCAATGTGGTAAGAGATTCTGCATACTGGTTTCATAGCTCACACCATCCACACGTGGGCAAAGAGTACACTCTCAAAAGAGAATGTAATAAAGAAATGTCAAGAAACAAACTTTTACCCTTTGCAGTCAGTGGAATGTCGAACACGTCCGCATTTGTGCCTTCCACAATGATTTGTTCTACATAATGAATATAGTACAAGGGATCACATACTTCTAGAATATGCAGTAGTGAAAAAGGACAACCCATCATTAAGGGTTTACCTGATACGGTTGGAGGAGGGGGGTGCTGAAAATCCAACCCCCTCTTGCTTCTGATCTCACGAGAAGCATTGGCGGATTTAGGCTTGCGCTTCAAAGATGAGCTGGCTTCTCCTATCAACACCACCTCCCATGCATTGCTCAACAACGATTGCTCAACAACGATGTATGTCCTGGTGCATCCTCCCCTTGGGGTTGTTGGGCCTCTTCAAGCACATCTCACAATGAAGCATCATTCAATGTGCCCGATCCAAGAGCGATGCACTAGAAACGATATACAGAAACCATGAATGTAGGAGAGGGCCTTCAAAGCATAACCCAATGCAAGACATGCTCATTGTCGGGTATGCATCCCAAGGGGTAGTCAACCCACCAAGGGCACTCCGAGAGGCCTTTCTCGACTCATGACTGGGGACACATACTGTCCTCATGCTCCATGGCTGTCCATGTTGTAAAGAAAATTGGCGTGCACAAAATCACATTTGCTCGACACAGGGATCGTATCAATCTAACACAATGAACTATTTATCAAATAAAACATATCAAACATGACAGAGGGAGCCTACAGTCAAAGAAACTAGTGAAGACAATTCCACCTATACCCTAGTCTCCTAGACAATTGCTCCAGCTACGGAGCTACTTTTTTGGGTCCATCATGTTCTTCATGTCATTCCATAGTTCATGGAAGGCCATAGTCGCATGATATCCCCTTTTCTCTTTCTAGAAGACCTCGAACCCATTAGGTGGTTGAAATCCCTGAGCCTCCAAGTCCTCTATTATTGCTTGCCCTCAATGGTTGATATGCGCCCAATATGTGTCCTTCTTTACAAAGGCATAGGTCTTCTTATTATCCTTGAACTTTTGAGCAAAGGACTTCTCTTTTACCCTTTCATTTAACATCATGTGCATAATCTTCTTTTTCCTTCAAAAGATAATAGATACAAACATTACACAGCCAAATTGAAGACAAGATGCCACTCCTGCAAGCACCCCAGTGTGACAAAGCTAGGATTCAATGCAAAAATGAAACAACGTACCTGTCTGGGAAAATCCTAGACTGACACATAGTATACAATTTCTTCCTTTATGCAGGAATAAGTCCCTTTTGGGACCAATCATGACCAAATAGCAATTGGAAGAAACCATCTCCGTTAGATGGGTTTGCAATATACAGTGTTTTATAGGCCCTGTCTCAGAAGTTTCTCTCCACGCTCCTTATTGCTTTACTATATTTTACAGAGTATTCCAGACCCTCATTGGATAGGTACCTTGTGGCTATTAGGAAAAAATAAGAAGAGAGATATAGGAAGCAACTAGGGGAGAGCAATAGTCTCCTCCACATTTAGCTCATATTTACCCCACACAATACAATTGAACACTACTAAGGTCACACCCATACATAGTAGATAAGAACTAAATATGGTTGAGTCAGTGTGACTCACCTTATTCACCTACTCACACAACAGGAACAATAACAGAGAGCTTGATTCCCAACACTCCCCCTCAAGCTCAAGTAGGGAGCATAACACCAAGTAGCTCTCTAAAGTATGTAAACTTATCTCCACCCAATGACTTGGTAAAGATATCTGCAACCTGATCTTCAATCTTCACATGTATGAGATCAATCTTCTTTGATAACACCATCTCTCTAATGAAATGGTAGTGTACCTCAATATGCTTAGTTCTAGCATGATAAACTAGATTACTTGCCAACTGCACACTACTCATGTTATCACAATAAAGTCTGACTAGTTTTTCCACATGCAGTCCCAAATCCTACAAAAGCTTTTGAAGCCAAGCAATCTCACATGCAGCCAATACTGCACCTCTGTACTCTGTTTCTGTACTATACAATGCCACTGTGAGTTGCTTTTTACTACTTCAACTCACCACTGCACTACCAAGGCTGAATGCATAACCACTGGTGGATCTCTTGTCATAGATACATCCTACCCAATATGCATCTGTGTATCCAACCAGTTCTATATCCTTTCCACACTCATAAAAGAGTCCATGCTGATATGTTGCCTTGACATAGTGCATAATCCTCCTCACTGCATCCAAGTGAGGCTTCCATGGCTTCTGCATAAACTGACTAATGAGTCCCATAGCATATATTAAATCAGGCCTGGTAATAGTCAAATAAATCAAGCTTCCAACCATCTTCCTATACATGGTAATGTCCTCAATCTCAGCTCCAGAATCAACCATAATCTTCAAGTTTTGATCCAAGGGGATATCCATTGGTTTGCAATCCTTCATGCCAAACTTCTCCAGCATATTTAAGGCATACTGCCTCTGCATAAGCCAAATGCCATTAGGTGCTCTCAACACCTCTATGCCAAGAAAGAACTTCAAGTCCCCTAGATCATATCAAACTCCATTTTCAGCTTGCTCTTAATTTCAGCAATGCCATCATTATCACTACCAGTTAGAATCAGATCATCAACATAAATCACAATCACAACATATCCAACAATTGTCTTCTTTGTGAACAGTGAATGATTAGCCTTCCCAACTGCAAAACCAAGCTCCTGCAAGTATCTATTGATCCTTTCATTCCATGCTCTAGGTGCTTGCATCAGCCCATAGAGAGCTTTCTTCAACCTACAAACATAGTTGGGATAGTCAGGGTGCACATAACCCTCGGGCTGAACCATATAGACTTCCTCCAACAAGTCACCATTTAGGAAAGCATGCTTGACATCCATTTGCTGCAATTTCCAGCCATTTGTAGCAGCCAATGCTATGATAGTTCTCACAATTTCCATCTTGGCAACAGGGCTGAAAGTTTCCTCATAATCTAGCCCATACTGCTATGCATACCCTTTGGCAACCAGCCTTGCTTTATACCTTTCCACTGATCGATCAAACTTGCATTTTAGTTTGTAGACCCATTTGCAACCAATAGGATTCTTGAACTCCACCAAATCCCAAGTCTGATTAGTGGCAAGGGCATCCATGTCCTCATCTGTGGCATTCCGCCAATGACCATGTTGCACAGCCTCATCAAATATAGTTGGCTTAGTATGTCCCATAACTTTTGTCATATATGCATAATGCCGAGTAGCATAACCACTATAAGTTGACTTGTCAATAGGATACCTGACTCTTTGTGACCTTCTCACTGGAGTGCTTGACTCTCCTCGTTCATGAGGAGGTATGTACCTGCTTCCCTTGACTCTAGGTGTAGACACAGACGGTATACCCAGCTCACTATCCAAACTGTCACTACATGACAAATCATAGCCACAATTTGATGGCCCAGGGACATCATTTTCAGCTTGTGAAAGAAACTCAACAACCTTGGCTTTCCCTTTATCTCTCCCCCTCACTGACATAGAAGTGTCAGTGGAATTGCATAACCTACCAAACCAAGGATTCACTATAGTAGAACCAGTAGATGTAGGTCTAGATATGGATGTACTAATTTGCTGATTTTTATCATATGCATGACCTGTAGATGCATCATTTGGAACAGCCATCGGCTTGCCATAGCAAGATTCCAGCTCATCAAAGACAACATCCTGACTCACCATAGTCTTCTTGGTCAATGGGTTGTAGCATTTGTAACCGTTCCGATTTTGTGCATAGCCAATAAACAAACATCTTTCAGCTTTGGGATCCAACTTTCGTCTCTTTTAATTTGGTATATGCACATATGCCAAACTACCAAACACTTTTAAATGACTGACATCAGGCTTCTATCAATACAATTTCTCATATGGTGTGAGCATATGAATGCTAGCAGTAGGAGTGTGATTCAGCACATACACTGCAGTTGCAAGTGCTTCTACCCAATAATAATTAGGTAAGTTCTTTTCATTCAACATGGCTCTACCACACGAACCAATCACCCCATTCTTACGTTCAGCCACTCCATTCTGTTGTGGTGTATATGGGCATGTAATGTCCCGTCTAATCCCATGATAGGCCAAGAAGTAATCAAATTCATTTGATAGATATTCACATCCATTATCTGATCCCAAGCATGTGATATATGACCCAAACTCCTTTTCAACATGGTGCTTGAAATGCTTGAAGGCAGGCAGGACCTCATCCTTATGTTTCAAAAAATACAGCCATGTATACCGGCTGAAATCATCAATAAATGTGACATAATATGATGAACCTTCCATTGAGGTAGTGTGTGCGGGACCCCAGACATCAGCATGAATCAACTATAAAGGTCTACTACTCTCCCACAGATGCTTAGTGAATGGCAACCTTGATTGTTTTCCAAACTGGCATGCGGACAAACATGCTCTAAAGCAGTATACTTGAACTTTGGTAGGCCAACAACAATGCCTTTATGATGCATATTTTTCAGCTTTTGAATATTAATATGACCAATGTGTTTGTGCCAAATTTCCAAATCAGAGACAACACTCATACCATGGGTAAACATGGCAGCCTTTAGTTCCGGCATGCCTGCATCTAAAGTAAACATTCTTCCTTGCCTTTTCCCTTTTGCAATCAACTTGCAGCCATTACCAAGCTCCTCAATGAAGCATCCATCCTTATTAAACCGGACTTACAAGTTCTGCTCAGCCATTTGTCCAACAGACAACAAGTTCTTGGTGATCGAAGGCACATGCAACACTTCACGCAGCTTCTTGGTCTCACCATCATGCATTACCAGAGGCACAACACCCTTGTGTGTAATGTCATGCTGTGTATCATCTCCTATGCAAATATAACCATGCACACGAGGAGTCATCTCATCAAACCACTCTTTATGTGGTGTCATGTGATTAGATGCTCCTAAATCAATATACCATATATCATCCAAGCCACCATCAGTAGGTTATGATCTTGCACATGTGTCATAGCAAATAGCTGATCTAGGGATGTCTCATGCACATGACTAGAAGAGGCAAAATGACCATGTTGATTTGTCTTTCCTTAATGATTTGCTTGCTTCTTGAAACAGTCTCTGGAAATATGGCCAACCTTGCCACAGTAATGACATGTCTTATCACTATTAGGATTATGCACTGTTTGTTGCAATTGCTGCCAAGTACCTCTACCATGAGAAGCACCTCTCCCCCTACCTCTAAAGTCTCCACCTCCTCTCTAAGGTGATTGACTAGGGGTTTTAGGGACATGCCTTCCATCACCTCTACCATGAAATGAACCTCTGTGTCGTCCACCACGGCCTCTCTGATTAGAGTAGAACACTGCATCACTATTCCTTGAGCTACTACCATGGGTATTCAGCTCAAGCTTCACTTCCTCATGGATCAAAAGAGCAACCAGCTCATTGAAATCCGGCATATTCTGCCTCATAAAAATAAAAGTGTCAAAAGACTTATATTCAAGACCAAGTCCATTCAAAGTGACTGCAACCATGTGATCATCATCCACAACAACATCAATAGAAGCTAATTGATCAGCTATGGTTTTGATTTCAGTCACGTACTCCTATATTGTTCTACCCCGCATTGACATATTGTTGAACTTTTGCTTTAGCTGAATTTTCCCGGCACAAAAGAAAAAATGTAGCCAATCCACAGGTCAACAACTTTCCAATTTAGTGTAGGTCTAAATTTTGTAAGGTTTCACTGTTATTTGCTGCTAAAACAGGCACCTGCACACTTTTGACAGTAGTCCGGAAACTTCCAGTTACTAGTTTAATGGATCAACCAGACTCAAAATGACACTTTGCTACTATCACTGGCAAGGCATAGCATCTGTCAAGCTACTTGACATTAACATCCAACCACTAGGCATCCAAATACCATCACATATATTCATGAACATTGCATTATCATGCCTGCAACTACATTTGACAATTTGACAATAAGTTGTAAACTATGACTTTTTCTGATTTTCCCAAGCTCATAACTTTTGACAATAAATCCAAATGAGCTTGCTTCTAAAAGCAAAGTTGGAGCTTGTATACTTGCCTCCAACTTGTCAGTTCATACCAGCATCCAAATCCATATAGTTTGAGAAATAAACAGTCCGAAAAATGAAAATTTGATCACATTTGAACAAAAAAATAGCAGTTGCACTTTTTATGTTTGGAGGAACACGGGAGACCTAGTAGCTCACAGAGAGACTAAGACTCCACAAAAATGATGTATGAGGATGTAGCAAACCTTTGGGGTGCTGGAAAAGGAAGAAAGCAAGTCGTATATCACTTTTGAAGTCTCCAAAAGCTATCCAGGAGCAAAAAAACGAGATCTACAAGCTGAAGGTTCTCCTCACTTGATAGGAGATGTAGGAGAGTTTCTTTCGGCCACAAACAACCTCCAGAGAGATAGGCGATGAGGTTTCGAGAGACATTTCACAAACAACCACCAGAGAGCTAGGCAATGAGGTTTGGAGAGAGGTTTTTGCTTCTTATTGCTGTATATACCTCTTGCTTGGCTCAAACCAAGTAGTAGTTGTCCAGAAAAAGAGATCAGCTCCGTTCTATCACACCCAAACAGTAGAAACGAGTTGTGTTTTGTCAAAATACATCTCTCACGAGCAACCTATGGGTAATAGCGATCTCCCCTTAGCAAGAAGACATCAATTGGACAGCTCCCAAGCCAAACAGAAGATGAAAATTGCTACTTTAGTCCAAAAAACGAGATCTCTTCTCATCACTTCGAAGCTTCAGAGTAGGAGAAGCACTTTGCAAGCTTCCACAAGTAGTGGGCAACCAAAAGGCAAGGAATGATAGCTCTGATACCATATTAGGAAAAAACAAGAAGAGAGATATAGGAAGCAACCAAGGGGAGTAACAGTCTCCTCCACACTCAACTCATATTTAGCCCACACAATTACAATTGAACACTACTAAGGTCACAACCATACACAGTAGATAAGAACTAACTATGGTTGAGTCAGTGTGACTCACCTTATTCACCTAGTCACACAATAGGAACAATAACCGAGAGCTTGATTCCCAATAGTGGCCTTCCTCACAGCATTCGTGAAGTCTTCCTGCAAGCACTCAGAGTTGCATATCAATGGATGTAATATTAATTAGACTTGCATATACTTTATTCCCCTGTGAAAAATATTCACCTTCCATACAAGTTGTGAGAGCACCAAGGACGGGGTAGTATACCATGTCGATATTCTCTCCATTGCCATCTCAACCTCCATCCATCTTCTATCCTCCTCGGACAGTAGATAGATAAGGGATGAGTTGTCTGTCATTTTGAACCTCTGAAATAAGAATATCTCATGTGACAAAGTTGGTGTCACATGAGCCCTAGCAACCCTGCATGATGATTTCCATGAGTATAGTTCTCTAAAGCCCAAACATCATTCAAATTTTAATAATGCATAAGATGCACTCATTTGTGGACTTCGATTCGAAGAGCAGATCTCCCTCTTTGCTTTTGTCCACTTTTGGAAATTGACATCTCACAGGAACATGGTGAGATGGGTTATGCTCATATGCTGGAAGAAAACCAAAAAACACACGATCAAATATTTAGAGTTTGATAGCAACGTCTCTGTAGAGCAAAAATAGTCCACGAAGGCAACTAACCTTCAAAAATCCAAGCCAACTAGGCCTTCAGTGTATGATTGCCGTCCCACACCAAGAACTTCCTACCTTTCAATTCCTCCCTCACCTGCTAGTTCATTCTCGAACTGCTCATTCACAGCTACCCAAGTTGGCCCCCATTCATGCAAATCGAGATGGGAAAATTCCAGGCCTGCGTCACTTTTTGGATTTTGAAGGGACATAAGAAAAGGTGCACTGGACTCTACATAGGCCTTTGCATCGAAACTATCCCTTAGCGAAGAAATTCCACTTGAGGCTATACAGATAGACTTGTTTGGTAGCAGTCAGCACAAAGGTATAAGGGGGGGTGCCAAATTTTTTGGAAGCTACAATCTTCTAATCACGTCTTGCAGTAGTCCAAGCTCTATCTCTTTGCCAAGAACTTGCTGATGGGAATTGTTGGCCCTTTCTTTAGTGCCTGTTGCTCCAGCAACATTCATTAGGAGCTGGGTTACATCATGCTTGCTCTTCAAGAAAGGGGCATTTTCCAAGTCCTGTTTTCATCTCCGTTAGCACATATGAAAAGGTGCCGTGGAAAGTGCCCACTTTGGGAGTTTGCCATGTCTAGCAACATTTGTTAGGAGCTAGGTTACATCATGCCTGCTCTTCACGAAAGAAGCATTTTCCAAGTCCCATTTTCATCTGCACTAGCATAGATGAAAAGGTGCCATCGAAAGTGCCCATTTTGGGGATTTGCCATGTCCATCACATTCATTAGCAGCTGGGTTACACCATGCTTACTCTTGAAAGGGGCATCTCCCAAGGCCCATATGCGATAAATTATGCCACTCCACCAATCCCTTTACCAAGAGCTTAGTGAGTAATATGACTATATCAACTGCCTTGCAGAGGAGCTTAATGAAGATGTTATCAAACGTCCCACAAAGATCTTGAAGATCTTGAATTGTAGAAGTCGCCATCATATAATACTTTAATGAACGTCAATTAACTCCTTCAGAATAGCCTCTCCCACATTTTCATGAAAGGGTTGACTATCAGTCTCTTGAATTTTGATCTAACACGACGTAGAAGCTAGCCGACGTGATACCAAAATGCCGTTAATTACATTGCGGATAATAAATGCCCTGATGAAAGATCTGGCTTTTCTTTGAACATGCCATGGTGTTGTGATGGCGTGATAATGACACCATCAAGTTCATTGCAGAGGACCTTCAAGAACATCTTGAGTCTTGCAAATCCCTCTCTTCAACTTGTGCAATCAAACCATCTACATTCTGCAACCCTAAACCCTAAACCACCCCTCTGCAACTCAAGTCCCACAACCATTCTTCTCTAGATTCTCTCCAAGCTCTCTTACGTTGGCAGAATCTTGCTTCCTTCATCACTAGTTGATAGTTCCTTCATCACCAGTTGGGAACTATCACTGCTAAGGTATTTCTCAAACTCTGAATTTCATACCGTATCAAAATGTTCCATTCACTAATCTGCAGAGGGCACTTGAAAATGGACATGAAAAAGATTGGTGTTCATCTTGGGCTAGGCGTGATAAAAGCCACTTAAAAAGCGACATTTAAAGGCCCTTTCCATGTGCACCCTTTTTCTTGTTGCGTGTATTTGGTGATAACCACTCAACGATGCATGATTGCCAATTGAGAGCAAGCAACACATAGAAATCTTGAAACTAGATATTTTGGAGGCCCTATTTCCTCTGCACTAGCACAGATGAAAAAGAGCCCTCCGAAATGCCCACATGGATACTTGACATGCTCCCATTTGCATTGCACCATCGAGATGTTTGAAATGCTAGATGAGATCATTATTGATCATTCAAGAAAAGGGGGCTTTCCACAATTGCAAATGCCCCTTTCAAAATAATAGGCATGATGAAATTCCGCTACTAATTTGAAGGTTGTTGGACATGGCAAAGTCCCGAAATGAGCACTTTCCAAGGCCTATTTTCATCTACACTAGCATAGAAAAAATTGAGCCTCCGAAAGTGCCTTTCGAAATGCCCTGATGCCCCTTTCTTGAATAGGAGGCACGATGCAATGTAGCTCCTAGTGAAGGTTGTCAAGGACATGGCAAAGTCCCAAAATGAGAACTTTCCAAGGCCCGTTTTCATTTGCACTAGCACAAACAAAAACAAGCTATCAGAAGTGCATTTCAGAATACTCTGAAACCCCTTTCTTGAATAGCAAGCATGATGCAATGCAGCTCCTAGTAAAGGTTGTTGGACATGGCGAAGTCCCAGAATGAGCACTTTCCAAGGCCTGTTTTCATCTACACTAGCACAGACGAAAACAAGCCTCCGGAAGTGCCTTTCAGAATGAGTGCCTTTCAAAATGCCCTCATTCCCCTTTCTTGAATAGTAGGTATGATGAAATGTAGCTCCCATTGAAGGTTGTTGGACATGGCAAAGTCCTAAAATGAGCACTCCCCAACGCATGTTTTCATCTACGCTATTACAGACGAAAATGAGCCTCCGATAATGCCTTTAAGAATGCCCTAATGACCCTTTCTTGAATAGCGACTCAACACCACGGCATCTAAGATCTCTGTGAGATGTGCAATAAATTATTGTGGTTGGTGATTACCATTGGGATGTTCATGTAACTCCTATGAATCATAATTGATGGAGCTAGGCATCATGGTTTGTAGCCACCTTGGTACATCGGAGTGTTTGATGCTATTTGGTGGGGCTGGTAGTTGGATAGTTTGTCATGCCAATGTCTACAATGCAAGATCTTCAAAATCTCTACGAGATATTTGATAGTAGAATCGTCAGGCTCCCTGTGCTATAGTTGATGGAGTCACGTTACTCATTGGTCTTCTTGTAAAGTGATTAATCGAGTGGCATAATTTATCACATTGACTCAACACCACGGCGTCTGCACTACAAGATCTTCAAGATCTCTATAGGATGTAGAATAGGTAATTGTGCCTGTTGTAAGAAAACAATACAATGTTTGTGCTCAACAGATAACTACAAGAGAGAAAATTAGATAGTATGAAGAATCAAAAATTTGATCACTGTAAAACTGATACAATAGATGGTGCTGCCTCCCAACCGTGCACTCCTGTGAGAGGAGCTTCGATGGTATGCTAGAAACAGTAAAGGACGGAGGCTGGATGCTAAGGAATTAGGGTTGCTGTAGCCAATGATGATGATGGGCTTCATAGGCTTGCTCTTATATAGCCACCTAGTTGGTTAGACCCAATTGGGTGACCAACCCAACCCACCCAAAACGGCCCGGCAAAATAGACCACCGACCACATGATAGAACCGTGGCATAGAATAGAGCAATTGACCACATGATAGAACCATTCGGCCCCATCCGGGATCATTTGGGGCTCCAAACGGGCCCTGCAACCCAAGAGTGGGCTGCCCTGGGAAATGCTCCATCTACCCTTAGTGCGGTCAGTCATGGGATGCCGTCCCACACTTGCATGTAGCCTAGTTGGTAGTGTGCCAACTATATTTGAAGCCGTCCAGCCATCAGGCCACACATGGCCCCCATCTGGTGTCCAAACCAGGACCTATTGGATAACTGAGCTACTCAAATGCCTTCTCCTCATATGGGGGCTTACAAGTAGAGTTAGCTGGTTCCCGCATAGTTACACGAGAGTGGAGCACACCCCCCCTCAATGTCCACCCGCAAGTGAACTTACTTTTTCGGCCCAATGCCAAGTCGATGAAGATGCCTCTCTAGCAAGTCTCTTCCAAGAGCCTTTGTGAAGATGTCCACAGCATTCTCTGTGGTCAGACAGTACACCAAGTCGACCTCTCCATCCATGATGAGCTCGCATACAAAGTGATATTGAATCTCAATGTGTTTTGTGCGAGCGTGGAACACAGGGTTCTTTGCAATTGCCATGGAACTCTGATTGTCACATGATAACTGTGTAGGCTTGTTCTGCACTGTGCCCATGTCCCCCAAAATCCTCCTCAACCACACTGCCTCACAAGAAGCAAAACATGCTGTACTCAGCCTCGATAGAAGAAAGAGAAACTATGGGTTGCTTCTTGCTAACCCATGATACAGCTCTAGATCCAAGTGAGAAACAGTAACCTGTCAGTGATCTCCTGCTGTCCACGTCTCGTGCCCAATCTGAGTCACAGAATCCAGTCAAGATGTTGCCCTTGGTATAGGTGATGCCATAATCAAGTGTGCCTTTAATGTATTTCAGCACCCGCATCTCTGCCCTCCAATGGTTCGCCCGAGGTTATTGGAAAACTTTCTTAGTACACCAGTCGCAAAACTAATGTCCGACCATGTGTTGCACAAGTAAATCAAACTACCCACAAGCCTTATGTACTTTGCTTTGTCCACTAATGGTGATGAATCCTCGTTTGAGAGCTTCACGTCGACCTCCATAGGGGTGCCAACTGTCTTGCACTTAGCCATGCCAAATGCCTTTAGTATCTCTCCAGCATACTTCAGCTGTGAGATGAAGATCTGTTTTGGCTCTTACCAAACTTCAATCCCCAAATAGAAATGCATTAGTCCGAGGTCTATCATTTCAAACTCTCTTCCTAGCATCTGCTTCATCTGTGAGATCTTTTCTTCATGGTTCCCTGTTATGACAAGGTCATCCACATAAAGGACCACGATCATACACCTGCCTCCTTCTTTGTGGATATACAAATTTGCATCAAATGGGCTCCTACTGAACTCGTTTTGTAGAAAGTAGGCATCAATCTGCTAGTACCACGCTCGTGGGGCCTGTTTCAGCCCGTAAAGTGCCTTCTTCAGTTTACAGACTTTACCTTCTGAACCGGGGATCACAAAACCTGGTAGTTGTTCCATGTATACCTCCTCCTTGAGATCTCCATTCACAAAGGCAGATTTTACATCCATCTGAAACACCGGCCAACTTTCCTCGGCTACTAGAGCCAAAACACCTGCGAATTGTGGTTAGTCGAGCTATGGGAGCAAAAGTATCCTGATAATCAAAACCATGTACCTGTGTGAATATTTTTGCCACGAGCCGAGCTTTGTACTTATCCAACGTGTCATTGGACTTGTACTTGATCTTGTACACCCACTTGGTGCCGATGACCTTGTGTTTTGGTAGTCGATCCACAAGGTCCCAAGTGTTGTTCTTCATTATGGATCCATACTCCGACTGCATAGCCTCCATCCACCTATCATCACCCTGTGCCTCTTTAAGACACTTGGGTTCTTCAGCACGGATCACCTTTGTCATCAAAGCATAATTGACCAAGTGTTCCTGTGCCCTTCTTTGCTCCTCTAATCTCCTAGACCGGCAGTGTTCAGATGGTTCCTCCTCAATGGCTGGAGGTTCTTTGCCGTCCAAAAGCTGCTTTACCCACTTCGGGAATGGCCGTTGCCATTGTGGTTCCATAGACTCTTCTTCCTCTTCTTTATCTTGAATCCTCCCAAACACCGTTGGGGGAGTTTGGTCTGCTGTTGGTGGTTGTATTGAATGGATATCCTAGTCCTGATTGTCTGGGAAGGAAGCATCCTCCTCCAATTGATGCGGCTGTTTTGAGAAGACTACATCGCGACTTACTAGTACCTTCTTGGTAACAAGATTATAGAGACGGTAACCCTTTGCATTGTGGTTCCGCAAACTCTTCTTCCTCTTCTTTATCTTGAATACTCCCAAGCACCGTTGGGGGAGTTTGGTCTGCTATTGGTGGTTGTACTGAATGGATATCCTAGTCCTGGTTGTCTGGGAAGGAAGCATCCTCCTCCAATTGATGCGGCTGTTCTGAGAAGACCACATCGCGAATTACTAGTACCTTCTTGGTAACAAGATTATAGAGACGGTAACCCTTGGCCTCTTCACTATAGCCCAAGAAAATACACTTTCGGCTCTTCCGTTCCCATTTGGTCCTGTTAGCATCAGGGACATGCACAAAACAGTCACATCCAAAAACTCTGAAATGTGCAGCTGAAGGTTTCTTACTAGAAAAGGCCTATAGTGGAGTCATCCCACCGCCGTTCAGAGCCTTTGTGTAGCTACGATTGAGAATGTAAACTGCTGTGTTACATGCTTCAGTCCAAAAATACTGGCAAATCTTTCCCTTTCATCATACTCTTGCCCATTTCACAGATCTTGCACTCTGCTACTCCATTTTGCTGTGGTGTATGTGGCGAGGGTTTCTGCCTATTGATCCCATGACTTTTGTAGTAACTTTTGGATTCACTTGATGTGAACTCACCACCTCTGTCTGATCTCAACTTCTCCAACTTCTTCCCCGATTCTTTCTCGACCATTACATGCCATTCTTTGAACTTATTAGAAGCCTTGTCTTTAGTCTTCAGGAAGTATATCCATATCCTTCTGCTGTAGTCATCGATCAACGTCATGAAGTAGTAGGAACCACTGAAGGCTTCTGTCTCCATCTTTCCGCAGAGGTCCGTGTGAACGAGCTCTAGAGGAGCCTTTGCCTTGCTGGCCTCTTTAGGAAAGGGCTGCTGATGCTGCTTGCCCATCATGCAAGTTTCACATACATCGGGCAGATCTATAATTTCTGGTAGGTCTACAATCATTCTACTTTTATGCATCTCCTTTAAAGAACTAAGGTTTAGATGACCAAACCTTTCATGCCACAGCTTAGTGTTGCTCACATCAGCTCGAGCACTAAAAGCTGAGAGTTCGTAGATGTTGTTGCACCGTGTACCTTTACCAACAACCTTCCCTTGAAGATCCAAAATCTATGTGCCATTCTTATCGAAGTAAACTTTGAGGTCCCGATCCGTGATCATAGAAATGGACAACAAGTTCCTCTTGATATCTAGCACATAAATAACATCGGACAACTGTTTTACAACTCCATCTGACTTGAGAGCAATCATACCTTTTTCTTTTGCTGGACATTTTGCATCATTGCTAACTGCTACCAGGATGTCATTCCCTACTGGATGTAGAGAGGTATACCAATCCTTCCGACTGGTCATGTGGCATGATGCACCACTATCAATAATCCAAGTCTCATCTGCAGGTACATGAACTACCTCCATGTAAATCTCCTCAATTGCTATGAATAGCTCTACTGGTACTGCGTGCGCACTATTGCTGGACTCTTTCTTTACTCTGTTCTTCTCAGTTGCAATCTTCTTCCGGCACTCATTCTGCTTGTGCCATGCCTTGTTGCAATAGAAGCACTTGATCTTCTTCTTTCTCTTTTTATCATCAGAAGAAGATGGGTTACCACCGTCCTTACCCTTACCTTTCTTCGATCCAGCTGAGAAAGCTGAATCGTCTCTAGTCCTCATCTTTTGACGCATCTCCTCCTCCTGAAGCATAGTGCTGAAATCCTCAAAGATGAGGGGCGGATTTTTGTTCTACGTATTCAGCATTGTAACAAGACCATCGTACTTTTGTGGGAGAATTTGTATGCACCTTCATGCTAGATTCTTGCTGGTGATGGTGATGCCAATTGCAGTCATTTGATCACGCAGATTCTTCACCCTAGTGATGAACTTCTCTGTCACTTCAGACTCAGAAAGTTTCTCGTTCGTGAGTTGAGTCTCTAGATTTTGAATCCGCGTTTGATTCGTGGTCTCGTACTGATTTTTCAAGACCATCCATGCCTCCTCTGCTGTGGTGACATATTGAATTAACGCCATGACAGAATCACTTACACTGTAGACAAAAGAACATAACGCATCTGCATTTCTTCTCATCCACGTGAGAATCTCATCCACAGTTGGTATTATCTGTTGTGCTGCATTGGCTGGCGGAACTGGCTTTACATCCATCCCAGTAGTAGTATCCCAAAGCTTGTATACACTTAGGATGGTCTTCATCTTGAACTTCCAGAGAGGATAGTTAGAGCCATCCAACTTTTCGCTTTGGCCAAATGGTGGGATTCATAGAATTTTTCTACTTAGGTGAACACAACCGTGTTGCATGAGTACATGCAAATCAATGAGTCTAACATCTTCCACTATTGCATGAGTACATGGAAGTCTAACACTTTGTTCTAGATTTAGGTTTTGGTTGATGTGGCATAATGGAAGAGACTTATGCAACTCATCAATTGTTAGAAAAGAGAGAGGATATAAGCCTGGAGGAGCAAGCAAGTGGCATAGTGAAAGAGACTTATGTGCCTTGTTAGTTGTTCAAAAAGGGAGATGAAATAAACTTAGAGGAGCAGCAAGGAGACCAAAGACTTGATTGACACGGTGGTGAGACAGTTCAAAAGACATAAATTGAGCCAAAGAAGATCAGAATAGTCATTTTCGTTGACCACCTATTTGGTGAAAAGCATCAAGATGAGGAGCAACATGAAGAGCTTTAGCCTTGCTGGTGGGCATGGGTAGTAGTGGACCTCAACAAAGATCTTTTACAGGTGCAACACAACTGGTCATGAGAGCAAAAAACATCACTAAGTGCATGTAGAGAATCTGAAGTACACCTTGAACATGGCCAACAGTAAAGTCCTCAAGAAAACCATGAAGGAATATGAGCTCGACGTCAAATGGTGATTGATCACTTATGTATTCACCCGAGAGAAAACCCTTCATAAACACTATCAAAAGAGGGGTAAAGCTCTCAGCATACAACATAGAGCCTAGTCTATTGGCACTCCATAGATTCAGGAACACGGTCCAGTAGTGTCATATGGTATGCATTAGAGTACTACAAGATGAAGGTAGGATGAAGAAGGGACATAAGGACCTTTGATAGATTGCTTTGGTTCTAAGTATAAGGGCAACGGCTATGTGTGGAGGGTGCTGAGTGACCTCAACCAGGGGATGGGTAGGGATGCAATCCCTGGCTGGGATGCATATAAAGGTATCCAGTCCCATCTCCTAATTAATTGTTTTCTCAAACGAGATGAACTATTGATGCATAGAGTACATTCCTTGAGCCTAGTAATTTGTTGCATAGATCAACATCGAAAGCTTGCTTAATCAACAATACTTGCATGCTTTGCATCTCCTATTTTTTGTCCACATTCATTGGATTCACATTGAGTAAACATATCTTGAAGTTAGTTTATTTTCATAGTCATGTCAGAAATTTTGTTTCTCTTTACTTTGTATTAGTTAATGGGCATTAAAAGCCCCATTAAAGGATACCCTAACCGCTATTCCTTTCATTAAAGTAGGGGCATACTGGTTTTGTCACCTTATTTTGCATTGCAAAGTCTCGAACTTAAAGCTTCAATCCGAAAGAAACAAATGCCGATTTCTTTTGAATTATTGTTTTAGTGTAGTTTGACCTTCACTTCCACTTCTACTTCTCACCATTGTCCTCAATTTCCTACAGGCGCGATCGTGGATGTAATCAAAGAGGCAAAGTTAATATAATCATTTTCAAGAAATAGTTAGGATTTGGGGGGAAGGGGGAGATAGAGAGGCATTACATTTGGGTATGCACCTTGTAGTTTGTCCACAACAAACTGTTGCTGCTCTTCTCATGTTCACATCACGAATCCTTCTCTTCCCTTCATATGGTTCTACGAAGTCACATAGTGGATCCACGATCTTTTATTAGCTCACCAAGACCACAAGGGATACTTTTATGCAATGGTCTCTCAAGATATGAAATCCATAGACATGTTGCTATAATAGGATGCAGTGGTCAATTGCCATGTTATAGATATGAGGAGGAACAATAGACATGTGAAGCTTTGACTAAAGACTTGGGTGTTGTGCAATTCCAACAAATTTTCCTATATTACGTCCCTGTGTTCTCATTTGCTTGATTGTTGTTGTAATAGTCTCATATTTATGTGACATTATGACACAGATGATCCACTTGGGCTATCAAATAGAGTGTAGCTAGGTGTATATTAGCATCAAGCAGTTGATTCCTTAGGAGAGTTTGCAGAAGCTAAAGCAGGAAAAGATGATCTTGGGAATATCTCGAGAGTAAGATTGCAAAACTTATCTAAGGAATGAAAATGGCTATGGGATTCCTCTTCCCTTGATTACCTCTCAAGCCTAATATGGAACCATTTCAATCTTTTATTGAGCGGTTTCTCATCAGAAACAGGGAAAGATGTACACACAATGCCATTAATACTTGAAAGTGTATGTATTTTGTTCTTTGAGTACGTCTGCCTTTTGGTATGGGTAATGGTGGTTGGAAGCTTGCTATCTAGTTTGTTTTCCTGACATGGTTGCATGTTTTTGTTTGCTACAAATGTTACAGTAGCTCCCAAATCAAAGGTGAGTTGCACAGCTTGTCTTCTCAAAAAAATGGAAATCATAGTTGGTTGGATCTCTTGTATTCTGTGCTTTTATTCTATACATTTGTATTTCCTTCTATAGGTTTGTATCTCCATCTGCAAGCTGCACAACTACAAGAAAATCACTCATGAATCAATCATGCAAACCGTATGACAGATAGGGAGATGCCTTTGCAAAGAGAACGAACAAGATGTACTAAGCAGTGAGCCTTCATTTTTCAGATCTTGGCTTTCACCACATGCAAACATTAACAAAAACACTTGCCAAGTAAGATTTCATCTAGTGGTTAAATTTATTCTCTCTATTTGCATGCTCTTATTTTGAAAATCAAGCATTCCATCTTCAAGCATAAGGACCAAGCTATAGGCGTTTTGGTAGTACGATGGTAGCATGGCGCGCGTGCTCTCCATGCTACTAGCTCTTGAGAATTGCGTTGTGTATTTGAAGGGATTGTCGATCTTTTTGATGGACCTATATCCAAGTTTAGAATGCATAGAACTATTTCCATAGGCTCCAATACTGATGGAGTTGAGTGATTGGAGACTTCCTCTTATATATCTATGTTTCATAGCTCCTTTTCGAGGATCAAAGATCTAAATAGAGTGTAAATTATGTTCATTGGGAGCAATATATGCACACTACGTTCCTTACGCATTCTATGAAAGTATGAAACAAATTAAAGGAACCTAAAATGCACTTACCAAAACTCTTTGAAATCAAGGTTTTGGGTATAATTGGATTGTAAGGGAAACTACATGGCACAATGTGCTAGTTGTTGGATGCGATTCTAGGTGAATTTAGTCCCCCATAAATTCCAAATTCATGATCCTTTTGAAATTGGTTTTGGGTTTATTGTAATCTAAATCACAAATTCATGCCATTTTCTTTTTTGGCATATTTGTCTCAAGGGTGAAGTTACTATCTTAGTGGTGTAATGTTACTCACTGCTAGAGGATCTGGTGTGGGGGTTAAAGGTCACTGTGCCTTTATCCCAGTTATGTACAATACTCAAACACATATATAAATGAATGAAAAAGAAGATCAGGGTGGTTCTGCACCCACCAAAACTTGTGTGGCTCTCTGTCTCTCTCTCTCCTTCTTCCGTTCTTGCTTCCGTTGAGAGCACTCTCAACTGGTATCAGAGCTCGGGTGATCTAACTGAGCGTGCGTGAATGCTTGAAGCTCAACAGCTCTGTGGGAGGAAGAAGAAGCTCTGTGGGAAGCTTTGTGGGTGACTTTACTTGCATCCGAGTGTGCAGAGACCTTGGAGGAACCTTTGGAAAAGTTACTTTGGCTTTGCGAAGTGGTTTTGAGAGCCTGTTAAGTGTTTTCAAAGAAAAAGTCGTTTTTTGAGCTTTTCCCTGTTCCGTTCGATGATAGAGACTCCGTATTGACTTGTAGAGGCAACTATTGCTTGCTTTTGGTGTCCACATTACTTCAGGAGCGTGGAAACACCTTCATTCTTGAATCTGGGATCATTTCATTGGATTTCTGACTCACTGTGTCAGTTTCTGCGTTTTTTGCCCGGGTGTTGGAACTCAAGTTTGGAGCAACCATTTGCAGATCTATCAGTTCCAGTGGACTCAGAAGGTCCTAAAACTTCTATGTTGCTCATCACTCGTACTTCGGTGGAGTTTACAAATAGCTCTATTTCCAAAAACGTTTTTCAGTCCGTGTGTTGGACCCAGTGATTGAGACCACGGTTTCCAAAACCGTCTGTCCCATTGCGTTCCGAACGCCCAAAAACCCCTACCTATCAATTCTTACACGATTTGGTGGAGGATTTTCAGAGTTATAGATCTCTGTGTATTCGATTTCGTCTCTCTGTTATGCATTTTTCATTCTAAGGTTTTGAAACCTTAGATTTATGCCACATGGCAGTGGATAAGTGTTGACTCCCATTTCTCACTCATCGGTTGGGATTTTGGAGTTCTGGCAGAAGAGAGATATTTGTAGATTTTCTTGCTGAGTCCGATTATACAATGGTGCCCATGTTTTGAGGCATCTCAGGTTCTATTTTCAGTAGCGGTCATTACCGTGGGACTATGATTTCTTGAACATACCTTATGCAAATCACTCTGGTTGCAGTTTGAGCAGAGTTTGAGCAGTGTGCGCTCATTCGTGGTGTGCATTGGGTTGCAGTGGATGATTTATAGGCCATTTGGATGCATTGCGGTTCTTATTGGATGCGCTGATAGGCCCAAATTGCCTTGTGGGATGCTATTTTTATGGACGCTTTGCACATGGATGCTATTTTATGCTGAGGGACAGCTTTGACACATTGCCAGTGATGCACTGATAGTGCTATGCTCTCTTGGATGAGATATTATTGATGCATATGCCACTGGATGGTGTTTATGCTTGAGTCATTTGGCACTTATTGGCATTTTCTTTTGGGCCAGAGTTGCTCATATGGATGCATAGTATATGCACATGAGTCAGATGCATCTTTTGATGCTTTGAGCTTTGAGTTTTGGTGATATTTCACTCTATTGTGGCATACACATTTGGGTGCACCTGGTATTTGGTGTGATTCTCTCTTGCAGGCACTAGCATTTGGGATTTTGTTTCATTTGCATCATGGCATCCTCTTCCATGTCTGAAAAGGAGTTTTTCAGCATTAAAAAGTTTGATGGGACAAACTTTTCTTTGTGGAAAGAACAAATAAGGGATGTGCTCATTCAAAAGAAGCAGATTAAACCCTTGGCAGAGATTGAAGCTAAGCCTGCAAATATGTCTGAGGATGATTGGAATGAGTTGGATGCATTAGCAAAGTCTACTATTAGACTTCATCTTGCAGAGTCAGTTTATTTCACAGTAGTAAAAATGAGCAGACTACGGAAGATTTGTGGAAGAAACTGTGTGCCACTTATGAGAAGGAAACTGCCTCTAATAAAGTTTACCTCATGAAGAGGTTGTTTGAGCTGCAGATGAAGGAAGGGGTCTCCATTGCTTCTCACTTGAATGAATTCAATATTATTTTCAGCTAGCTTCAGGCTCAGAAAATGAATTTTGATGCGGAGACTAAGGCAATATTTCTCTTATGTTCATTGCCATCCTCATGGGATACCTTCCTACAGCTGTCAGTAACTCTGCACCTAGTGGAGTACTGAAATTTGATGATGTTGTGGGTAGCTTGTTGACCGAGGAGATTAGACGGAAGTCTATGGATGGCAACAAGCAGGATGCAGCCTTAAATGTGCAAAGGTGCAGATCACAGTTCAGGGGGAAGTCCCAAGAAAGAGGGAAGTCTCGTAGCAAATCCAGGGCATGGAACATTGAGTGTTACCACTGTGGCAAGAAGGGCCATATGAAAAAGGATTGCTACAAGCTAAAAAGAGAGCAAAAGGATAAGAAAAAGAATGCAAATTGGGGCACAAATAAGAAGGAAGAGAGTCTAAGGGAGGACAAAGGAAAAGTGAAGATCAAGGAGATCAATGCAGTCACACATGATAGTGACAATGACGTTCTCTTCATGTCTAGTTTATCTGCAGAGTTGCTTACCACTTCAGATGATGCATATTCCCATGATTGGATTTTGGATTCTGGTGCTTCATTCCATGTTACTCCCCATAGGGAATGGTTCTCCACTTATGACAGTGGAAAGACAGGTTGTGTGCATCTTGGAAATGACTATGCATGTGACATAGTGGGAGTAGGTGACATAAAGTTTTCTTTTGCAAATGGGTCTGCATTTGTTTTGAAACATGTGAGACATGTGCCTAAGCTGACCAAGAGTCTTATTTCAGTGGGTCAGCTAGATGCTGGTTTTCACACCACTTTTGGCTTTCAAAGTTGGAAAATTCAGAAGGGCTCTATGCTTTTGGCCAGGGGTGCCAAGTGTGGGACTTTGTATCCCTTACATGTTTCAGGGGTATTTGATCATGTTGTTGCAATAACCGAGCAGCCAAGCACTTCTTTGTGGCATTGCAGGTTGGGGCACATGAGCCAGAATGGAATGAAACTCTTATGCCGTTTGGGTTATGTACCGCATTTGAGTTTCTCTGATTTTGAATTTTGTGAGCATTGTCTCTATGGAAAGCAGACTAAATCAGCCCATAAAAGAAGGGGAAAGAAAGAGTTTGAAATGCTTGATTTGGTGCATTCAGACGTATGTGGTCCCATGCCTACATGGTCATTAGGCAGGGCTGAATACTATGTGACATTCATTGATGATGCAACTAGGAAAGTGTGGGCTTATGCTATAGCTCGGAAGAGTGATGTGTTCCAGGTATTTCAGAAATGGCTGGCCTTGGTTGAGAATCAGTCAGGTAGAACGCTTAAATGCCTACGGACTGATAATGGTGGAGAGTATCTCTCTCATGACTTTCAGCATTTCTGTGATACACGTGGGATTAAGAGGGAGCTCACATCCCCTCGTACTCCAGAGCAAAATCTAGTTGCAGAAAAGATGGACCGTACCATTCAAGAAAGGTTGCAATGCATGCTTTCCAATGCAAGTCTTTCTGATGGTTTTTGGGCTGAGGCAATGAAGACTGCAGCGCATGTGATCAATAGATCACCTAGTAAGAGTTTGGATGGTGGTATTCGTGAAGAGGCATGGAGTGGCAATAAACCCTCTTACTCTCATTTGCATATATTTGGGTGTGAGGCATATGCACATGTGCCAAAAGAGCTTCGAAAGAAGCTAGATCCTAAGTCTAGGAAATGCATCTTTCTAGGTTATGGTGAAAGTGGAGAGATGGGCTATCGTCTCTGGGGTCCAGAAGTAAAGAAGGTCATACGCAGCCATGATGTGGTCTTCAATGAGAAGAAGATGCATAAGGCACCCATGAGGGATGTGGAAATGAGGAGAATCACTTTCCAAGATGTGAATCCACCTGCATATGTTGATAGATAACAAGCTGTCCATGCACCAAATGTGCAAGAAATGGTACCACCAAGTACTCCCACAGGTATACAATCAAGGGTAGATGATGAATCATCTATTGGTGGAAATGATGAGCCAAATGTGGCTGATATGCAAATGGGACAGCAAGCTGAAATGCCTTTGAGAAGATCATCTAGAGTGTCTAGACCACCTGATAGGTTTGTTCCAGGGGTAGACTATGTGATGCTTACTGATTGCGGGGAGCCTTCTTGCTACAGAGAGGCTATGATGTGTGAGGATCAATGCAAGTGGGAGTATGCTATGCAATCAGAGATGAGTTCACTTATGAAGAATAAGACTTGGGACTTGGTTTCTTTGCCACTATAAAGAAAGCATTGCCATGTAAATGGGTCTACAAAATGAAGGTCACAGGTGATGATGTGCCTAGGTACAAGGCCCGTTTGGTTGCTAAAGGGTTCAAGCAAGAGAAGGGTGTGGACTTTGATGAGATATTCTCTCCGGTTGTGAAGATGACCACACTTAGATGCATGCTTGGACTAGTGGCATCAAAGGATATGGAGCTTATGCAAATGGATGTCAAGACAGCTTTCTTGCATGGGGATTTGCATGAGGAAATATTCATGGTGCAGCTGAAAGGCTTTGAAGAAAAGGGCAAAGAGCATTTAGTTTGCAAGCTGAAGAAGAGTCTCTATGGTCTTAAGCAAGCGCCTAGAGAATGGTATCAGAAGTTTGATGCTTTCATTCGGTCCAAGGGTTTTAGAAGGAGTGAAATTGATCACTGCCTCTACACTAAAAGGGCTAAGGATAATAGCCTGATAATCTTGGCATTATATGTGGATGATATGCTATTGGCTAGCAAGAATACTTATGAGCTAGATGCATTAAAGGCCAAGTTGCATGAGGCCTCTGATATGAAGGATTTGGGATTTGTAGGTCATATTCTTGGTATGCGCGTATCACGCGTGATCGGAGTAGGAAACTCCTTTGGCTTTCACAAAAAGAGTATGTTACAAAAGTATTGCAGCGTTTCAATATGGAGGGAGGGAAGGCAGTGAGTACTCCATTGCCTCCATATGTGAAACTGAGTCATACAGATAGTCCCAAATCAGATGAGGAGAGGGCCATGATGGCCAAGGTTCCTTATGCATCAGCAGTTGGGAGTCTTATGTATGCTATGATAGCTACTAGACCAAACATTGCATTTGCAGTGGGAGTTGTTAGCCGGTATATGGCTAATCCAGGAAAGAGGCATTGGGAGGCAGTTAAGTGCATCATGAGGTACATGAAGGGTACCAAGGAGATGTGCATCTGCTTTGGTAAAGGAGACATGCGTGTACTTGGGTACACAGATTCAGACTATGCAGGGCATGTGGATAGTAGGAGATCCACTTCTGGTTATGTGTTCACCTTTGCAGGTGGTGCACTATCGTGGATGTCTCGTGCACAGAAGTGCGTGGCTTTGTCTACCATAGAGACTAAGTATGTTGCAGCCACAGACGGTTGCAAGGAGGCTATATGGCTTGATCGGCTAGTGGGAGATTTGGGGATTCATACAGGTGTACCGACATTGCATAGTGATTCCATGAGGGCTATTCAGCTAGCACGGAATTCGGTTTTTCATGCAAAGACCAAACACATTGAGGTCAGGTACCATCTCATCAGGAAGGTACTTGAGGGCAAGCGCATAGAGTTTGTCAAGGTTCATACAGATGATAACCCTGCAGATATGCTGACGAAGAGTCTACCTAGTCAGCGGTTTGAGTATTGTCATGTATTGATGGGCATTGGATAGTATGCTCACTGGTTGTTCTCCCTTAAAGGCACATTGTCCTTTAAGTGGGAGGTTGTGGGGGTTAAAGGTCACTGTGCCTTTACCCCAGTTATGTACAATACTCAAACACATATATAAATGAATGAAAAAGAAGATTAGGGTGGTTCTGCACCCACCAAAACTTGTGTGGCTCTCTGTCTCTCTCTCTCCTTCTTTCGTTCTTGCTTCCATTGAGAGCACTCTCATCTGGAAAATATGGGTAATCATAAGTTGACATTTGTTACCAATGGGTTGTGTGAAATAATTTGCTTGAGTAAAATCTATGTTTCTTTGCTTGTCATTAAGATAGCTTCATTTGTGCTTTATAGGTGCCAAGTTGTTGGAGGTTACAACTATTGTCATTGATTTGTTTTTGTGCTATCTAACACTCTTATCATGAAAGGGATAGTTCCTTTGTTGAATAAAACATATCCATAGAAAAAAACAAGATTCTAAGTCTCCATACCTTAACTTGATCTCTCAAACATCCCATTTTGAGGTATTTATTCACTACCTTTGTTTTTCATACTTGTGAATTGAAATCGTATATCCTTAAGAATGAAAACCATTATGTATTATATCGGGGGGGTCACTCATCATATGTAACCCTATCACGTGAGTTCAACAGAAGGATATTTTTTATTTCTAAAATTTACAGAAATAAATATACATAAGGGACTATTTTAAATAGTTTTGGAAAAAATTTACAGATTTGTATAGAAAAGGGGTACATTTTACTAATGAAAAAATTTACAGATAAGGGATTTTAAATATAGGCCTTGAACGCACGTGATATAGAGGGTTTATACATAGTGACCCCCCTGAGTGTATTATTAGAAATCGATAATCATAAAGCATGAAACTTATTTTTAAAATAGAAAAAAATACTTAGGTATGGCTCATCAAAGGAGAATGTCTAGTATGTTTGTTACTCCTACAACTTATGTAATGCATAGTCTCTAAGCAATCTTGCCTCAGGATCACTCCGGTCTTTTGACACAGTCTGTAATTCCCCTAGCAAAATGTTTATAAGAGTCAAATCATCTAATGCATAGTCTATTTACAAGAAATCTAGCCTCAGGAGCACTCCAGTTTGTTGACATGGTCTGCAGCTACCCTAGTAGAATGCTCATGAGAATTAAGTCATCTAATGCGTGGTATGTAAGAAATCTAGCCTCAGGAGCACTTTGGTCTTTTGACACAGTTTTTGACACAGTCTACAATTCCCTTGGTAGAATGCCCACTAGCATGAAGCTAAGTAATGCATAATCTCTAAGAAATCTAGCCTGAGGAGCACCGAGGTGTTTCGACATGGTCTACAATTCCCTTGGCAAATTGTTCAAGAGAATTAATTCCTCTATTAATGAGTAATCCCTAAGCAATCTATCCTTAGGAGCACTCCGATCTTTGGACATGGTTTGCAATTCCCCTGGCAAGATGTTCATAAGAGTGAAGTCGTTTAATGCATAGTCTCTAAGCAATCCATTCGTCTAATACGTAGCCTCTAAGCAATCTATCCTCAGGAGAACTCCGGTCTTTTGACATGGTTTGCAAGTCCCTTGGAAGATTTCTTACAAGAATTAAGTCCTCTAATGAGTAGTTCCTAAGAAATCTAGCCTCAAGAGCACTTCGTTCTTTGGACACGGTCTATGATTCCCCTAGTAAAACGTTCATAAGAGTGAAGTCATTTAATGCATAGTCTCTAAGCAATCAATTCTTCTAATGCATAGTCTCGAAGCAATCTAGCCTCAGGAGCATCCAGTGTTTTGACACGGTTTGGAATTCCCCTAGCAGATTGTTCATGAGAATTAGGTCCTCTAATGAGTGGTCCCTAAGCAATCTAGCATTAGGAGCACTCCGACATTAGGGGAGAAATGGCATCTCAAAAGGGCCTCCAATTAGTGTTTCCTTATTTCAAGGGATTAAAGAGGGCTTGGGGGGTTCACCTCATAAAATTTTAGTGTACCACATGCATTCAATAGGAGGGATATTTTAATTCAACTTTTTGGGAAAAATTAACAGGATTACAATAACAAGAGGGGTTTTCTAATTCAACTTTAGAAAAAAATCGTTTAGTTCATAAGTACACAGGGGTGTTTTTATTAGGGGGAAAATTTTAGTTGAGGGGATTTTCAAATACCCCTTGAATGCACATGATACCTAGGTTTTCTTAGTAGGACACCCCTTGAGAGAGAGAGATTTGAGATGTACCAATGAGAGTGCACCTTTGTGTGGCGCCCTTGATTTTATCAAGATCTAGTGGAGGACATGGATGCAAAAGCCACTAAAATCCTAGGCTATCCAATATGCGCTTCAGTATCAGCCCTTGATCTCATCTCCATCAATTGCTTTCATCTCCACCCTCCAAAATGAACCTAGATCTCAACCCTTGATTTGATCTCTTTATCTCCACCTTTGATTTGTCCAAGATCCAATGGTAGATATAGCATATGGCAACTTCCCCCTCTTTATTACACCCCCCTTTTATCAACTCTTGCTAATTTGGAGCCCACCAAAGGTTCCTCCCACCATTTTGAGCATCCTAGGCCTTTGATCCATCCACCATCCGCCTCCATCCAAAGGCCAAAGTTGATCAATTTCAAATAAAGGTACCCATGTCAGTTGAGTACATGCTAGGGGACTTTTAGTCTAATGGCTTACCATAGTGGGTTCACTTGGTCTTAATTTAATTTGCATTTCTTAATCCATTCCTTATGAGGCCCTTTTGAGATTCAAATTCTTCCCTACTAATGCTTTGGATAGGGCCTGCGATTCCCCTGGCAAAATGTTCATAAGAGTGAAGGCATTCAATGCATAGTCTCTAAGCAATCAATTCTTCTAATGCATAGTCTCTGAGCAATCTACCATCCAAAGTACTCTTGCCTCTTGATACAATCCGTGATCAAGTCTGAGGAGCATTGCAATCTATAAGGGGTTTTTGTTGTATAGGTGTTTATTATGTTTTTAGAAATTCGACAAACTTTCAACACCAATATAAAAGTTTTTCTTCTTAAGGAAACTAACATGAAATAATCGTTCATGCTTATGACCCTAGTGGTCTACTAGGGTTTGACTAATATCCCAAATCTTCTACTAAGACAACTCATTTTTTATTTTGTTGTGGTGTCAAATCAAGAGGGGAAACATGGGCTATTCCGAACTTTGAAATAGAGTAGACATGGAATAAAGAGTGGTCTCTAGGCTAAAATATCTTCATATGCATGAATAATGAGAATTTAAGTTCAACAAAGAATTGTAGTCTTTCTTTTTCTTGCAACTTTGCCTTTTATATCAGGTTCATATAGAGTATATTTTGGAAGTTAGGATCTCTGAAAATTTATTTAAAAATGATGTGATTGCATAAATATAAAACCAGATAACTGGAAGAAAAATCAAGGGAGACAAATTGAGAAAAAGATATTGATTAAGTGATAGCAAGTGATTTTTGTGCTCTTTATATTTTAAATATGATGTCATTCTAATGAGCTAATCAGTGTCAACAATGTAATGCTAGTGTATGCATTATATTGGATATAAACACTCTCATGCAATCACCATATGAGGTTAAAACAATTTGTTTGTGTGCATCTTCTTATATATTTTTTTCATTCTATCCATGTTCCAATTCAAGTTATTTCATAAAAGCTATTACTAAGGACAAATTTGGGAGTATGAGAAAGGAAAATGGAGGAGCAAATGCATCAAAGTTTTGGAATTGGTTAGTGGAAATAGCTTCTATTGGACACATCTATGTGCATGCGTGTGTGTGTTTAGATTTAATAATCCTATCCATAAATGGACCATACAATTAATTCAATCATAAGGATAATTAAAAAAAGGTGCCTATGAGAAATGGATTGATATTCATTAAGAAAACTAGAAATTAAAGTAACTTTTGACAATATTGTAATCCAAAATTTTGGTATGAAAGGCCAAAAGATTGGTAGTAATTTTATTTTATTTTATTAAATAGAGTTTGCAAAGAAACAGTACAACAATGTCGAATGTGTCAGGTAGTCCACACTCCGAGGTCAAGGTCTACTTACCTGCCACTATCCAAGAAAAATGAGGTATTAGAATATCATAATTTCAAATGGGTAGATAGGTAATGCATGTATCCCCTGGCTTGTTATTGCTTTACCAAGGAAAATAGACAACCATCTAGAATCACTAATAAATGTTTGAAAATACCATAAGAGCATACTACACAAGTAGCATCACATGTCTCATTAGGGGTATTTCATAACCATAATTGATAGACCTTTCAAATTCTTGTACATGAATAACTTCTTCCAACTAAAGGAAATTCTATCAGAGATAATAGAGCAAAGTTGAAACTAGCCATGGGAAACACCACAAAAAATATTATTAATGAAGGGGGTAGTCCACACCCTTAAATTTAGGAATGATACTCAAGCAAATTACATTATCAACAATTTAATAGTAGAAAAAAAATTAATTGTACCATTAAATATTCTTATTAATAGTAGGAAAAAATTAATTCTACTATTAATAGAAAAATTAATAGTAGAATTACTATTGATTCAATTGTGGTTAATCTTTCAAGGATGAGGATTGCCCTCCTTGTAAATTAATTTTACTATTAATAAGATAAAAAATTAATTCTACTATTAATAGAAAAATTAATAATAGAAATAAGAAAAATAGACTAAGAAAAAATAATGTACTTAAATTAATAAAGTCAGCAATAAAATTTAGTAAATAAAGTTAGCATTAAAGATAGCTTAAAAGGAGAATTAAATATGTGAAAAAAAAGGGGGGGAAAGTTGGAACGCAAATAAGGAATTTTCTTAATAAAATAGAAAAAATTAAAAACTAAAAGATAAGAAAAGCTTAAAAAACGAGAGTCTTATAAAGAGAGCCTTTTATAATTCCAGTAAGAATGGAAAAATCCTAAAGGTAAGCACACTATATATATATATATATATATATAGGTGTAAAGGCAACTAAACAAGTAAAGTCCTTCGAGATAAGATGCAAAATCCATATAGAGCTTAAGAGCATGGATCAAAAAGCAAACAAAGCTCTAAAAACTGCAAGAACTCAAGAGTAAATATCATGGAGGGCTTGATCCTGCTTATCGTGCTCTATGACAAGAGGCAAAAGGAGACCGTCCTTGTGCAAACAATAAGCACACTAGGGACCAAGGATGAGAGAGGTCTCTCATCTTGCCACTAAGAGCAATTTATTAAGTGGTTTTGCTCTTTCGTTCTTACTAAAAAGGGAATCCTTTTAACAGGGCGTGGCACAACAATCCTCCAGTAGGAGATGCGACCATTAAGAGAGCAAAACCAAGGAAATGCCATGATTACCATTATGAAAGAGAAGGCCTTGAAATTCTACATGCAATATAAGTAAGAACAACGGTGAAGAACCTTTGAGCCAAAAAAGCTAGTCAGTCCCCGTGGCCATAAGATGGTCCAAACAAGTGGTCTAGGGCAAAAGGTAGAGCCAGAACCTATGAGAGGTAAGACACATGTTGAAAAAAAGCCTTTGGAAGGAGGCATAGCTAAGCATGTGAAGCGACGGAGGTTTGTGACCAGCCCACAAATTGAGAGAGCTCCATAAGTAGGCACTACAGTTGGCAAAGAAAAAAGAGATGAAGTAGTAGCCAACCGGGTAGCTAGGTAGCAGCAACAGTAGAAGGATAATCAAGGGATCACAGATAGAGTGTGAAGAAAGCAGGCTCTACTGGGAGTCGCTGAGGGCTAAAGGAGCAAACTAATCATGTAAGGCGAAGAAGAGAACAAAAAAGCTACCATGATGGATAGAGTTGTCGTGAAGCATGATGAGCAACTCCCTGCTCTGCATCAAAAGAAGACAAACCACCTTGGAGGGAAATGGATGACAAGGGAACAAGGTCGACTGCACACCCAGCCCCAACAACTTGAGAAGGAACTACAAAGCATCTTTTAAGAGAATCCATGAACCTGGCTTAAAGGTTGTCATGCGGGAAGTGGTAGAGAGGAAGAGAAATGAGAAGGGGAGCCGCTATGGTGGTAGAGCCAAGGCGGCCAAGTAGAGACGAGCGAGTACTAGATGAAGTTGAAGCAGAGGAGACAACTAGATCTGAGCAGGAAGCTGTATTGAACTAGAATATATATAAATGAATTTAGTGCTTCCTAAAAATTGTTGAATAATATTTTCCATTTTGACTTAATTTTTAAAGTTAATTTAGAACATAGATTTATGTAAACTTGCGATTTGAGAAGAATTAATTATGATATCAAGAAGAGCACTATAATAGTAGAAATATTTGAAATACACTACAATATTTTATAAGAGTAACAATACATGTAAATTTATGTAGTATACTTAAAAGTGGTTATCATTGGATTTGTTTTAAATGGAGTTATATATCACTAAGAACATGACGTATTTAAAAGCATTTTTTAATAATAGTTCATACATGAAATATTTTTTATTTTTTGGAAAAATTTAGTAATGCTTTGAAAGTGAAAAAAATTGAGTAATGTATGCTATGAATTAAGAGTCCCTCAATACTATGACTTTACTATAGTTTATGTCTCTATTTTTTAGAAAGTAAATTTTTTTTGTAGATGTTGGATTTCCACTGAGGTTATTGTAGCCATATTTCGAGTCGGTTGTGTTGAGTTCTCTTATAAATTTCTCTTCGAGTGTATCCACTTTTCTTTTTATGTTTGTAGTGGCTAGTATTTCTGTTTTGAAGTTCGAGTGGAACGGTTTGTACATATTAACATCATGTTTCAATTTTAATGGAGGATTGGTTTGGTGTTGTGCTATCCATTTTTCAAGATTTCTAATTTGTCCAATATATTGTTTTTCTTTAGAAATACATAGAATAGAATATATGTAATATGGGCCTTTTGTGCCTTTTTCTTTGTCTTCTTCACGATTTCCTATTTGAAATAGCAAAATGAAGTACGATGAGTATTTTAATGTGTGTTAAAAGATGAAGTTTGTATGTATTTTAAGATATTGAATCAATAATGTATTTGTAGGTGGCTGAAATAGATTATTCTTTGGTGGAGTTGTGAAAAACTCAAAATGTTCACCATATGCTTCTTTTGCAAATATCAAATCAATAATGGAAGTTATACCTTCTATGGTAAATGGCAATTCTTTTGCTGTTTTTTATCATCTGTTTGGAACATGTTGTTGAACTCTTCTAGTATGACCTTTATAGTATTACAATCTATTTTGAGAAGTTCAGCTAAGCTTACATTGTAGAGCCAAAGTGTAGAAGTTCAAGGCAATAAGCTGAAAGTCCTTCTGAGTGCTTATCTATTATAGCTTGTGCTTCTGTTCTCAAGATCATTGGAGCAATGATATCGTCCTCTTTTGTGATTTTTCGAATTATGTACTTAGTTAGACCTGCATTATGTTTGAATTGATATTATGTATATGTTATTTATTGTATTTTTAAAATGAAAAGTTTAATCATTTTTTATAAATAATTTTGGATTACTAACTGTTTGCTCTCATTTCTTTGCCCCCATGTTCTCCCTTCCATTGTTGTAATTCATGTTGATTGTTATCCATGAAATTCCTAAGGTCTTGTAGTGTACTCCATCCATAAATGTATTCATTTGGTTCCTTTCCAACCATGTTTGCCAGACGCATTTGAACTGTATACAAGAAATAATTTTGTCCCTTTGTTCTTTTTGTTGATTTCTCTTGACCTTGTTAAGCCAATCGGGCTTTGCTTTTGAATTGATTAAAGATTTGCGAAATAGTAATCTATTAGAATATAAACTAATGTAAAGAAATACTATAATGCATAATATTGAAAACGTACCTCGTTTGATGTTGCCATATTTTATTGTTGGTTGTTCTTCAAATAAGTTTTTTGATAGATCCTGCATATTATTTTGTACATCAAAAGTTTCTTTTAATTTGATGCTCATTGAATTTCTTATGTAGTATGAGCTCATTATAGTATCATGTGTCATTTTGTTGGGTGCACAGTATAGTTGTGTCCTTGTCAATGAAACCGTTTGCTTCACTATCACTTATTATTAAATTACCTATGTAATATTGAATCTCTTCTACCATTGGTTGTCTTAGTCTGATTATGTTTAAGAATTCCATGTATGTTGGATCTTCTAGGTGACGTATTGATGTGTGAAGGAATGAAAAGGTTGTAGTTGTCCAGAAACCTAAGTTTCCAATATAGCATTTTCTACAAAATTCATTTTCTTGCACCTTGCATTTACATATACTGGAGGCAATTGGGACATATCTCTAAATAAGAGCATTTTTCTTATTTTCAAAAGACTGCAAGATTGTTTGCTTGCAAATTTCGCACAACTGTTTGACAATTGTGTTTAATGTTTGGCATGTCATCATTGATATCTCGTCAATTATTATGATTTCTGCATTTTGCAATTCTATGTATCGTTCATCTGACACTGGTAAGGAGGCACGAAACATATCGTGTCTCTTTAATAGAGCAAACTGATGATGGACAGTAGTTGCTAATCAACTTATTCTTATTGCAGCTGCTCCTATTGTTGCTACTAGAATAATGGATTTTCCTTGTTTTACATAATTATAAGTAATGTACTTGATCATAAATGTCTTTCCTAAACCAAGAGTACCACGAATGACATGAAGTCCTATGGGTGATCCATTAATCTTTTCATAAATTTCTTGTTGTTCAGAAGAAAGAGTTGCATTTTCAAAGTCCTTGAACTTGTTTATCATTTGAAATAATTTTGTGCATGCTATGTTATGTATATTGGTATCTTCATGAAGGTTGGTTGAAGCCATGAAGGAGTTTTGAATAACACATAATGGGTTTTTTGGGAGTATCATGTTTGTTAGTAGGTGGCGATTTTGATCAATTAGCAAGTGCACTTTGCAATATTGATCGATCAAAGATTCGATGTCTTCTTCTGTTTTTACGAGTTCTCGGATATGGCATTCTAAGAAGTAAGATTTTGTATGATTGTTTTCATAAATGAGCTCATTCTCATTTCTAAAATTTACGTTTTTTAGTAGAAGGTTGTAAAAAAATCCTTCAAAATGATGAGCAGGGTGGTAATCTGTGAAATGCACAATCCATTTTGATGGATATACATAATTTCTAAGAGAATCTACAATAGTTATGTTATCTTTGTTTTTTTTCTTTGACTTTTGGACATTGTATTGTTTCTAGAATTCATAGGTCAAATTTTCCATGACACTTGGATGACCACAATATATATCTATAGGATGCATTACAGAAACACAATGTTTACGAAGGTATTTTTGGTGCATAGATGGGGGAGAGGAGTCAATGAAATGCACATCTTTGCTTCTTTGAATGGTAGATATTTGTAAGCATGACAATGCTGCCTCTGTTGGAGATGTTGGCTTTAAAAGAATGTATACAGATATCATTTTTAACTTAATTGGATCTAGATTATCTAGTCCTAGAAGTTTTGCATCACCAAGATTCAAGTTCATGTGTCCCATGGGTTCAATTTTCATAGCATATTTTAGAAGGTAATATGATAGGCGTGTGTTGGTTATTTTTTGAATATTCATATGTGCTTGCCATAAGAGTAATATTCCTACATGGCATGGAATGACATTACGATGTTCTAAGGGACCAAAGTAGATCCATCTTTGTGTGAGAGGATCTAAAGTAGGTTTAGTTTCTAAATATATAGAATATGGAAATCCATATTTGCATTTGTGGTTTGTGCTGGAGTCAAATAGATTGCATGTTGGCCTACAGGTGTGGATTTGTTTTCTCTTTACCATATAGTTAAGCTTTCTTTGAATTGATTTCTCTAGCCAGTTATTAAAATCATTCATGTAAGGGATATATGCATCTATCTGGCTTGATACAATCTCTATGTCTTGTTCATCTACCCATAGCATTATGTGTGCATGCATAGATCTGGTTTGTAAAGAGTGAACACGGAGAACAATGTTGATATTCTCATTTTTAAATATACGTTGAAGAACATCTTGCCATCATGAGCACCATATCCGCAAGGATAGAGGAATGGGAATAATGCATACTCAAGTGTTAATTCATCACATTGTGACAGACCTTCCATAGATGTTATGAGCTGATGCTCAATAATTCTTGTTGAATCACGAAGTACAATTGTGCCGACTTCCTGCAATGTATTTTTTTTGAATTGATGAGTTGTAGGTAGCATGTTAATTTGTTCAAGTAATGACAAGTAGTTGTCCTCATGTGCAATTTTCATAAGATCGAATGGTGAGTTAGCAGAGTGTATTTCAAAAATATCATAAATAACTTATGAAGAAAGAACACTTACTCCTAGTTTTGGATGCGGTCGTTCATACATTGTCCAGTATTTTTTAAATATGGGATTTATTCTTCTAGAGTTAAATGCTAGAATGTGTTTCGTTGTTGATAGTAAGTTTGTTGAGTTACTACAAAATCTTTGTTGGCGATTCCAACATATTAGTGGATTATCCAACATTGATCTTCTTTGTAGTATACCTATTTCTAAAGATGTAATACCTTTAGAAACGTTTAGGGATATATCGATTATAGAAAGCATTTGCATTTGAAATATGTCCACACCTAATACATTTTGTAAGTAGTCTGGATCATAGGGAACTGAGTACAACTTTCTGAATGGACTATCTATGCATGCTTTACAAGCCATTTTTTATCTATGTCCTAGGCCATTTTCTACATGCAAACTTATGGACGTATTGGATAAGTCATATGGTGTTAAACTTGATTCTAGTAGTAATATTATTGATTTTAACTTTGTAAAAGAATCTGTGCTAAATTCTATTCTACCACAAAATACGCAATATTGCACCTTCAAAATATATTGAAAAGTAATTTGGTTCCATTCTTTTAAAAATTTATCAATGAATAGCCGTGAAGAGAAACTCGGTTGTAATTATTTTTTCTTGTTTTCTATGCTAATGTAGGAAGCACGTTCTCTTCTTTGAATAATTGACCTTTTCATATTTTTAAAGTAAATTATATGTTAAAGTAGAAGCACCTACTTGATTTTCCCGTTTTAGATCAAAGCGTTAAAATGACTTGAAATTCACCAATTCAAATAATCTGTAAACAAAATATCCAGGTTGTTAACACTTTATATTTTTACCAATTTGATACCAATTGGAATATAGCATATAGGAATTTGAATGTAGCATATAGCATTTCACATTATAAATAGCTTTTTTCTTTTTGCATATAGGAATTTCTATTTAACATATATTTTTTTGCATGTTTTTGGTAGCTATTTGAATTTGGGATATAGCATTTTCATTTATCACTTTTTATATATATGGTAACAATTTGAATTTGAGGTATAGCACTTTTGAATTTCATACAAAGCATTTTGCATTAACAATTAGCACTTAATCATTGAGCAACTAGCATTTTTGCATTTAGCATATAGTGCTTTGTATCCAACACATAAACAAATAAACTTAACCACACATTCGTGTGGGGGGAGAGTCAGTACATTTCCTCTCCAAAAATTATAAGACCAGTGCCCTTCCTTGAGTTCATATCATTTTGCATTTTGCATTAACATATATTTTCTTGCATTTTTTTTGTAGCTATTTGAATTTGGGACATAGCATTTTCATTTATCACTTTTTATTTTTATGGTAGCAGTTTGAATTTAAGATATAGCACTATGAATTTCGTTTATCGCATTTTGCATTAAGAATTAGCACTTATCATTGAGCAACTATCATTTTTGCATTTAGCATATAGCGCTTTGTATCCAACACATAAACAAATAAACTTAAACACACATTCATGTGGGGGAAGAATCGGCACATTTCCTCTCCAAAAATTATAAGACCAAGGAACGTGCCCTTCCTTAGGTTCATATCATTTTGCATTTTGCACATAGTATTTTGCATATAGCATTTTGCAATTTGAGTTTGGGATATAGAACATAGCATTTTGCATTTTGCACATGGTACTTTGTTTTTAGAAATGTTTGATTTTGTATTTTATACATAGAATTTACTCACTAGTATTTTGGCATTCGCACATAGCACTTTGTATCCAATACATAAACAAATAAACTTAACCACACATTCGTGTGGGGGGAGAGTTGGCACATTTCCTCTCCAAAAGTTATAAGACGAAGGAGCGTGCCCTTCCTTGGGTTCATATTATTTTGCATTTTGCACTTAGTATTTTGCATATAGCATGAATAATTTGAGTTTAGGATATAGAACATAGCACTTTGCATTTTGCACATGGTACTTTGCATTTAGGAATGTATGATTTTGTATTTTGCACACAGTATTTTGTATATAGCATGTAGCAATTTGAGTTTGGGATATAGAACTTTGCATTTAGTATATAGTAATTTTCATTTAGGTATTAGTGTTAAAATGGCTAACATGCCATATCAACATCTTGGGTGGTTCTTGTTCTAGGTATGTGTGCAGCGAGCTATATGGTGTGTTGACTTTGTATGGTTTCAAGCTTGCAGAAGAGGAGCTAGGAATGAGGGGGGGCTTTCCCACACCTAGGTTAGATGGGCACCAGAAGAGTGGGCTTGTGAGGAATGAAGGCTTCTATCTTCTTCAAAGTTTTTATAATGATATCCGTTTGTTGAGAGATACGAAATCAGATCTTGGCAAGTATGGAGGAATTGTGAGTGGTCCAAGGTTACAAAGAATGTGCTTAAGGAGCTACAAACTAGAAACCCTTGTCATATACATATATTGGATGGGCACAATCAGATTGGCTTTGCAAGGAATTATGATTACTATCCTGAAAGCTTGAATGAGGAAATCCTTGTTTAGTTCTTAGAGTGAGCATGTGCATCAGTAGCATGGATATCTGGATAACAGAAAAGCATGGATATCTAGATAATAGATATCTGGATAGCTATGGAGGGAAACGAGTCTTTTGTGTGTTTATGTGATATATATGGGACTCCAAAGCATAGTAGGTAAATTGTTACTTTTTGGGAGAGTGATACACGACCCCACTCCAATATTGTTTGTGTTTGTAGCACAATTTCAAATTTGTGGTCATTAAGAGCGAGCTTCTTTGGAAAATAGGCCTGAGGTTAACTCTTAGCCCACAGTTAAGGCTGGCTATGGGGATGGAAAAAGGCCTCCCATTGGGGCCATGTACAATTCCCAAGGGCTGGGCAAAGACCAACACAAGGAGCAACATTGAGTGGGGAGGCTGATCCATTTATATGATTGTCCCAGCCTTCTGTCAGTTGGCAACAATGGGATTATAGTGTAGCTCCAATGTATTATGATTGTTGTATGAGCGTTTAGCCTCTTTGATAGGGAATTAGGAGTGGAGATACAGCTTGGATGATGTATTATGTTTCCAATATGGTATCTATATATGGAATGTTGCATAAGCTATCTCAAAGATGAGAAGTGAATGTGCTTAAGGCATCTAATTGATAGTCTGATCTAATTTATAGTGCTGGTGCTCCTCCTTTCTGCACCTCAAAGGCTACTCCAAATATGATATTATGAGGGCACAAGGCCTCCCTTTAATAGGCGATGAGCCCTCCAAAACTGGCCGACCAGTAGGGGGATTTGTACCAACCCCCCCTGACTGACTTTATGTAGGTAGCCCTATTTAAGGGCCCTTTGATGGTCCTCTTGAACTGCTGCTAGGCTGCCAGGCCCCAAGTGCAGCCCTCATTGGGCCCCACCCGTGGGCACATCAATGGCCAGGAGGCTGGCCCACCATGGTCTCCACCTCTGCCCCTTTGCTGTACCTCATTGCAAGGTCTCCTTCACGCCATGGAACTACTCTACCAACCGCAATATGGCCTGCTTACATCATCCATACCTCTATTGATGTCATCTCCATGTGGAAGCCCTGTTTCTCCTATGCAATCAGGTCCTCTCTCCATGTGGATAGCATCTGGATCTCCTTTTGCAAGATCTTCCCCCCAAGAAGCCCTTCCATTGCCAGGTATCTCTTCATATGTGCTGCTCACATGATAGCCATCATGTTGTCCATGTGGCAACCCTTTCTTTTCACTCTTTTCAACAATACATGATCTAGTGAGTCCCTTGAAAGTCTAGAATTTATGCATGTGCATCCTTGGTCCTGAAATTGAGGACCCCAGAAGTAGAACCACCCCATGCTGCATGTGCCTTTGGATGTCCTCATATAGTATCCAAGAATGGTGATACCTGCCCTATCCGTGTAGAAGTCCTAGCATAATCAGACATCTGTGGAGGGATGCATGACTGGTTATTCATCTGCTTGCCATAGGGGTTCTTGATTGTGTGTGCCACAATATGTATTCATGAGGTTTTAGACTCGATTGTGGATCCACCTTCCTATTTCTTTTGGTTAGTGGCTCATAGTGGCCTCCCAATAGGTCCATCGCTAGAGTAGATGAGGAGGGATGACACATGCCACTTCTATACAATAGGAGTTGCTGAGGATCATTATGAGGATGGCCGAGGATATGGTAGCCTGGCCAGGCAACATATCTTCTCTATAGCAATGGTCTCCCTTGCAAACCTGTGGATGCAAAGAAAACTACAAACCAGAGATTCAATTTGTATGCCACCCTCACGGGTTTGGATGCAATACTATGTGATCCGATATGGATTGCTAGGGACAGCTCTATGCTCACTGCAAGCGTTCTAGGATAGATTTGGATGCCTATTTCGTGGAGTGATTAAACTTGGTGTGGGTGTTCCTAGAGTAGAGGCAACTCCCCTGAGGCCAACTTATCATAATTCGGAGAAGAAATGCTGCTGGTCACTAGAAAATACAAATTTCTGTAGGTTGAAATTCGCTCACAGCTCCTCCAAACAATCTCGAATCACCATCAGACTTTGGGAGCAGCCTCAAGATCTTAGGGCAAACAGATCAAGCCAAGAATGACTGAATTTGGTGTAGGAAAATAGTAGATCTTCTCTTTCTTGCACTTGAGAGAAAATCCCTTCAATGTTGACTCAATCCTCCACCATTTTAGGACTCTTATACATAGAAATGATCAGGGAAGCAAGGGCTATCCACTCCTAGAAAAAGCCCCAAATTTTGAGTGAAAAAAAAAGGGTGCAATAGGATGGCCGAGCAACCTCATTTTGGATGATAGCGGAGGGTTGTTAGGCATCATGGGAGCTGTGTACGCACAGTATGGTTGCACAGTGGAATGATGAGCTATTGTATGCACTGTACGGACTACACGGAGCCCTTGGTTGGATCATAGGTAGCACGACCGTATGAAATTCATAGGCTGGCTGTGTGTGTGTGTGTACAGACCAGCACAAAAAGTAGTTCCATTTGGTGCTCTACAGGCTAAAAGCGTACGGACTATACGGATAGTCGGTATGCTAATATCAACTGCTGGCCAAACGGCTGGATTGTATGGAATTGTAGGCAGATGGTATACCAAGCTGAGTACCACTTGTGGGTGTACATGTTGTATGTATAATCCTTTATAATGCAGGACTTATAGCTTACACAATCCTTGTACGGGAGCTATCCATGGCTGGCTATATGAATATGCACTGATATGGCAGCATAGGAGTACCTTCTCCTTTGGTTGTGACTAGTTTGGATGGGCCTAGTTGGCTGGTAGCTCCCATGCTCATAGGGGTTCATGATTGTGTTTATAGCAACTCATGGGTTTGGATTCAATCCATTACCTTCTGGTTTACCATCCTTCATTTCTTGATGCTTGGCATCCCGTTTTTTGTCCTCTTTCTTGCTGTCCTTGAAACCCAAATTCTCTCTTGCATCCAAGCATTGGCTGTCTTTGCATTCTCAATCAACTTAGTCATGGAACCAACCTTGGTTTTGATGCAATAGTCACACAACTCACTTGGTAATCCACAATAGTACCTCTATATTTGCTCTTTCAAAGATACATGCCTGTAAGAGATCAATGGTAGCAACACATCCCAAAACCTTTGAGTATAGTCCTCAAGATTCTTGCTGTTTTTATATGACAAGTCATGCCAATGTGAGAGTACTTCCACGTCAAAAGTTGGAGTAAGTTAGGTAGAGGAAAATACTTGTTTAAATTCTAGCCAAGTGGAAGGAGCATCTCCTTGAAGCATTAGGTTAGTATATCACCTAAGTGCATTGCCTTTCAAGAAAGTGGCAACCTTCCTGATCTTAGATGCTTACGTAAACAAACCACCCATCAAATTGTGAAGAAATGTGATGGCTTTGTACCTGTCTTGTACTTCATTATATGACTTAAACTTGACATGAGAACCACCATCTTTGAATTCCTTATAAACATTGGATGTTGGCTGTCCAAATGGTGACTGTACATTTAGGCATGGAAGCAAGTATTGTGGGTTGTATACATGGCTCCAGTGTCCTTTGTATTGTTTCCATTGCATCTATGTCCCATGTCAAACCCAAAATCTGTGGATTCTGTCTGGTTTGAGCTTGGCAATGCTTCAGCAGAGGCATGTCCTACACAGATGTCAAGTCCTTTTTGTGATGACCTGAGCTCGATGCTTGACACACGATAAAGCTATGGACCCTTAGTGTTGGATGCCCTCTGCATGGCTGATGCAGTCAATCAGTCCAAAACTGCATTAAATAGGATTTCTCCTCATCAAAGACAAGTCCTTGCATAGAGGAGAGATTTTCCTTACTGCTATTGTGAGATTTGTTCTAAGTCCATTCCTCCATTTTCTTGACGATCAACAAATGAAACATGGGCAACATGATAGCTGCTATGTGGGCACTAGGGACTGCACAAAAGACTAGCAGATGACTGCAACTTTACAGGAGTACCTTGGGGCAATGAAAGACATCAATGCAAAGCTATCAAGTTCATGTTAGAGGTTTGCAAGTAGATTGTAGCACCCAGGATATGTTGGGAGCTACAAAGGTAGCAAAGTAGAGATGTCTATTCCAGGATAGAAAGTAGCAAGCAGCTCTACAAACTTGCCCACCATCCTGGGCATTTATGGGGATGTTCTACAGTAAAAGAGTCCATAGTCCATTGCCCTCCTCTCTTTCCCCGTTTAGAAATGTGATTCCTCTCATAGAGAGAGGCAATGCGTAGCCCATGATGGCACCATTGTCGGACCGATGGTTTCAATGCAAGCTATTGAAAGTTGCCTACTTCGATTGATAATAGCTCAATAGATACTAACCTAGACATGATGGGTTTGACATCATCCATATTAAAATCTTCTTGCTTGTCTCTTGCAGCATGTACTACCCCTTCACGTTTGGCTATGGCTACAAGGGTGAATTGCCCATCAAGCTCTCCACACGATGTGAGATCCAGATCTAAGTCAATTCCATTCCTTTTGTTGAATGTAGGAGGCCGTGCACCATCATCGTTCTCCTACTCATCCTTTTCTTCTTCATTTGGAAGACTTATCATGCTTTATCTCACTTGAGTTGCCCTTGCCCTGTGCCTCACCGAACTCTTTGTTGTCTTGTTGCTACATGAACTATTTTGTCATTCTTATCTTACATAGTCTATCTTGGTAACATCGATGAGGAAAGGAGTACCAAAAAATGGTGAAATCATGGTATGACAAAAAGAAACCCACAATCGGAACATCAAGACTTTGCATTCAATCCCCTCCGAAGTGTAAAGATTCCAACCCACCAATCAGGAGACTGCCCTGTATACATTAAATATTTCAAAGTGACTCTGCTCATAGTTGATGTGAAGTTCAGAGGATGCTTTATGGGGATGTCAAGAAAACTCTTTGCAAAGAGTATAGACCTACTAATGAAGAAAATGCAAGCTCACACTTTATGCATAGCAATCGAGCAAGAATAAAGGGCAGCACAGGAAGCACCGCTTGTCACTGTTCAACTCCATTTGGAAGTAGTCACTTAGTGGGGACAACAACAACCCCCTCCATCATCAACATATTGCACAATGTAGGCAAGGAAATCCTTTGGGCAGTTTGATGATCAAATAAGTGCATGAAACTGTGTTTGGGCAGGTTGCTTCTAGGAGCTCTTTGATTTAATCTATGAAGGATAAAGCATGGAGCCTTAATGAAAGTTTCGGCACAGCGGATTGTTGGCCATTCCAAAAAATAACATCCCTAGCCATATTCAAACTGCTCTTTGGATTCCTCAATAGCTGAGGTAGAGTAGACACAAAGACAGATATAGAGACCTATGCTTTGGCTACCTCAATAGCTAAGATCCTCCAAATCTAGAGTTTATGTGACTAACCTTGTTTTTCCCTCACCAATAGTGACCTCCATAAAATTCTCCGAGAAATACATGGTCAAATTGCAAGAAAGGGGTTTGAAAGGGATCCATTTGTTGGCACACTTTGGTCAACATGTATGGCAAATGTGGCTGCCTTGCAAACATAAGGGAAGAGATTGATAAGATTCGAGTTCAAAGTGTGGCCTTTGGAGGGCACTAATTGTAGGATATGCCCATTTGTCAATATGTATGCAAAATGTGGCATGCTTGCAACATCAAAAGAAGTGTGTGACAAGCTTAATTACAGGGTATCCTAAATGTGGGCTTGGTGACAAAGCACTGTGCTATTTCAAACAGATGCAAATGGATGGTGTTTCTTTGGATGCTATCACATTTGTTTAAATCTTGAAAGCTTATGCAAGCATAGGAGCCATAGACAAGGGCTGAAAAATGCATGGGACAATTTCCAGAAAGGGGCTAGATGCTGTGACATTCGCTTGAAGCTTGGAAGCTTGTGGCAATGTAGGAGCGATAGAAAAGGGCTAAGAAATTACATGCTGAGATTATCAGGAATGGGTGGGAAAGAGATCCTTTTCTTTGGAGCACCTTGGTCAATACGTATGCAAAATAGGACTTCCTTGTAGAAGCACGTAGTCTTTGGCAGGCTTCTAGTTCAAAATGTGGTCTCGTGCAATGCAAATAATTGCAATATATGCAGAATATGAAAGTGTTATGAATGGTTCCAACAAGAAACTGTATTTCTAAATGCTATATCCCAAGCCTATTTCAATTGGTGCCAAAGTTGGAACTCCCACCATACACTCAGGTATGTGGGATGGATGAGCATTGTTTACCAATAAGTCTATCTCCTTTTGCCTCACATCCTCATAAACACATGCCCCTCCTTCCGCAGAGAAGGTGGAAAGAAAAGGGATGATGAACAAAAGCAAGGACTAGTAGAGTGGAGAGAAAAGAGAGAGAGAGAGAGAATAGGGAACCAAATGAGGAGAGAGTCAAAGGGCATGATTCGATAGACCTCACACCGGGTGGTTATTCACATGAGGATAGAGATATGTCTTCTCTTTATGACATGGGTAGATAAACCACTTGAGTGAAGGTAGCACTTGCTAGACAGTGGTCCACATCACAAAGACTAGAGTAGGAGGATGTACCCAAACAAGTCGAGCAACACTAGCATTGTATCATTGATTTTCTTCCTTGATGCTAGCTCTCACCCAATCCCGAGCCATCGTTAGATGAGCTTTCCTCTCCCCTTAGCCGCCTAGTGGAGTTGGTGCCATAGATATCATACACAGGTCCATCTACTTAGATGGGTAGTCAATCAATTGATAGCTAGCTAGGGGACTCTTCTTGGTGTTTGCTTCATCTTTTGGGTGCTATTGTAGCGATATCATAAGCATCGGTCTTGGCAAGGGCTAGTAGAGTGGAGAGATCAATGTGCCCAAGCCCATGTGAACCAACTTCCCAAGGAAGAGCCTATGGACGTGGGCTAGGAGAGGACCAACACTACTTGCTACTGTGTGCAAAAGTACTACTCTCATGAAAAGAGAAAAGTGCCCTTTAATAACGGAGGGGGCTGAGAATCTGCTTGACTAGTATGTTGGGGGGCCAATTGGCCTCATTTGGAGGGCTTACTACCCTATATAAAGGGCCCTAGGTAGGGGGTCAAAAGTACTTTAGAGATCTTGCACTGGGCAACATCGAGAGCCCCAATTGATGTAGAGTGCAATGATCAAGCATGTGCCCCTCTTGATCACAAACTTCTAGATGCCAAATCAAAGGCTGGCACTAAAACTTCTGTCTACACTAAGGACTAGTTTGGAAGGGGAGGGGTACCATCCCAAGCAACAAAGGATTAACTGATGTGGAAGAAGGCATTTTCAATGCCCACCTTACAGATATGGACTCCAAGGTGCTGAGTCAAATCGATTCTCATGTGGGACTGAGAAGATGCACATAGATGCTCAAATTCATCAATTCAGAAATCTCTGTATCATGTCTGTTGGTGTTTGCACCACTAGATATTCCCATGTTTTGTTGTGCAATGTGAATCGCAATGGAAGATGATTGGAATCGGTGTACTCTACCACACTCAAAATTCTTGTGAGGACAGAATGACTCTCTGACAATGGCTTTTCTGGTTCTGCAAGCGATGAGAGATCGGTAGGGAGGTCGGCAATCTTGTCAATAGTGCTGCCCTCATCTACCACAATGAACTCCATGACTGTGAAAGTCCTGGTCGGGCTGAGAGATATGTCTCCACTGGGGAAGGGTGTTGGATCCTTTTTGTTAAGCACCACGTTGAAACCATTTTGTAGTCCAAGAAATCAATGACCAAGTCTACTCTTTCTGTAGGTTCCATGGTCATGGTGGTGAGGTTCCAAACCTCGTGCAAAACCCTCCATCTATGCCAATCTAGTAGAATCGGAGAGCCCAATTGCTCAACGTGAGGATTAAGAACGAGAACTACAACCATTGAGCACATGCATTCCTTCCTACAGAGCCGATGTATGTCTGCTTATAACTGCGATTAATTTCCATTGGCTTCTTTAATATATAGGAGTGATGCCAAACCTACAGCATCAATGGAAATTAGCATCGCAAAATTCTTAAGGAGACACTCATTTAAAAATATATGAGCATTGAAGCCTCCAAACTTTGCCCTGCTTTCTGCTCTTCACACCTATCTTTTCCCTTTAGCTTGTTGATGGTCTACATTTAGCATACAATACTACGACGATTGAATTTGTTGTATGCATTTGAATTCAATAACATTTTCACAAACTTGAATTCATTGTATGCATTTGAATTCAATAACATTTTTACAAACTTGCAGCAACAAAAAAAGCAAAGGTAGAATGAATGGCAACCAATAAGGATTAGATTCCACATAAGGACAACATTCCATTGCAATTAAAAAGAAAGCAGAGCTGGGAACAAATACTTATAGGCATATAGCCATCAAACTGTGTAGCGGGCACAACTTTAGCTATCCTTGCTGATAAGTCTTCAAAACTTCTTGCATGTGGAACAGTTGGACCTGGCATATTCGGTTCCGAAAGGATTTTGGGGGGGGGGAGGGGAGCCATGGCCACCAAAGCTAGGAGGGGGAGGCAAGAGATCGGTCATCAAGGACGAGAAACCGATGCAATTGATGGAGCAAACGGGAACAAAGATGTTGGCAAGAAACAAAGACAGAGCCAAAGCTACGAGGAACAAGAAGTAATGGAGGAAAGGTGTAGATTAGGCTAAACATGAGTGGATATCATGATTGCTTGGAGGTTTCTGGATATGTCGATGACCAAAATCTTACCATAAAGAAGCTTGTGAGTGAAGAAGGTGACAATTGTATAGGCGCCTACTGCCCATTAGAGAGAAGGAGGAGGATATGGCTGAGGGAAGGTTCAAAGATTCAGAACACGTTGGGAACATAGAAAGTAGTTGCCACATTCAATAACCCTTGGATTAGTGTAAATCCAATGTTATTACCTAGACACGTGGCTCAACCACAAGCTAGAATTCCTTTTCATTCCACAATGCTACCTGCCTAAATAGAGAGGTGGTGATAGTTATACAAGATTAGATTTGAGTGGGAGTGGGGGATAGCATAGGGATAGAGATGCTAGCTAGAGGGGCAATGGTAGTTATACAAGATTAGTGGAAATCGTAGGGATAGAGTAGGATATAACTGAACTAGATAATGAAGTTATAATATTCATACAACTTTTCTACCATATGATTTTGGTTAGCACTATATATAACCTTGGGTTCTTTCTACATTATAACCACCACCAAGAAAATGTAAATGGCCATAGATTATGAAAGTGAATTTTACAAACAAAAATTCTACCATAACTTTAATATGCTTCTTGTGCCCATGAAAAATGAGAACTCTACCTTGCACTTGCTACCTTCTAATGATCAAAGAAAGAAAAAGACGTATTGGGTGGTTGCTAATTGCAAACATCATTGCAAGCTCAAGAAAGGGTACGGTTAATACTTATTTACTTGAAATACAGTGATTGGAAAAAGGGTTCTTGGGTTTTTTTTATACAAACCGGGGCATTTTGTTAAAGGAAATCAAACCATTAAACTCTTCTATGTATCACAATTCTTTCAGGGAGATTTTAATGATGAAGAGGGTAAAACACCTATTTCATTAATTTTGGACTTTTTGTGTTGTTTTTGGACGAAGCCCAAAAATCCTTCCCAAATGAAAACTTTACTTTGTGAAAATATCCTTCCCAAATCAAAATTTTACTTTCTGAAAATATTCTTCCCAAATCAAAAGTTCACTTTGTGGCACTATCATATTCACATAAAAATATGGTTTTTTCAATCTATACTTTTGCACCAACATGCAAAATTTTGAAATAATCCTATATTAGAAATTGTAGCTATATCTAAGTTATTTGTTAATTTAATTATTTTTAATATTTTTCCTTGACGTTTTTCCTTGACATGATAAATTTATAAATCCATGAAAGGAGACTTAAATATTTCATGAAAATAACATTGTCACTCGCAATATGCACAAAATTTTTAAAACTTTTAATAAATAGAAAACAGACATGATGCCATAAGACCCAAGTTTTGTATTGAACCAAAGAGGTATAATAGCAATTATAGCTATTATTATATGATTACATTGAGAGACGTTGCTCTCAGCTAGAGTCTTTATATCCAAAATGATATAGATTGAACATATGTTTACAATTTAAATTGTTGCTCTTAAAGAGCCTCAATTCGTGCCATCTGCATAATTTGACTCCCCATTGTCTTATTGCTCAATGTCATGACAGTCCCTTGCCAGGTGCCATTTGCATAATTTGACTCCCACTTGTCTTGCCAAGCCTTGCCCCTTGGGTGCATTGACTCCCCATTGTCTTATTGCTCAATGCGATAGTCCCTTGCCAGGTGCCATCTGCATTAACTCCCTATTGTCTTGCCAAGCCTTGACCCTTGGGTGACATCCAGTGCAAAATACAAGTTCCATCTGCATTAAGTCCCACAAGTTGTCTTGCCAAGCCTTGCCCCTTGGGTGCATTGACTCCCCATTGTCTTATTGCTCAATGTGATAGTCCCTTGCCAGGTGCCATCTACATTAACTCCCTATTGTCTTGGCAAGCAGGTACCCTTGGGTGACATCGAGTGCATATTTTGACTCTCATTTGACATAGGAGGTGATGACTCTGATTATAATTGTCTTGGATTGGCTTCTTGCCTAGTACCCAAATAAAATCCTTCAATGGACTTCAATACAAAGCTTTAATCATGGACATTCTTCATTTGCATTGTCTCCTTCTACTTCCTCCATGGCGAGCATCCTTAAAAATTCGTGTATATGCAAAATAGTTTGCTGTGGTATTTTTATTTTTCCTTCTACCTCATATCCCATGCGCTTCTTTGATTTCTTTGCCCTTGAATGCCAAGACACTATGATTGTCTCCGTCGAAACTTGAGAGACCGCTTCATCATTTGGGACCCACTCCTTCATTATACAATTAGTATACAATGTGTTGTTATCCATATTCTCTTTCCTGCCCTTTGGCTCATACCATACCGCTGTAAATGTTGTAGCTCTCCCTTGGTCATCTCTTTGCACATCAACTACTTTTGCAACCCAAAACTTTACATTCTCATATTCATCATCCGATGGCCAAACCACAACAAAACAATCGACCTCTATATCTACTTGTGGCATAAACTCTCTCTTCTTCGGTCCACAATATGGACGTGGGAGTAATGATACAAATTCATTTTCAAAGACTGGAGCTGGGTGCAAATCGTTATGAACATTTGGCCAAAACATATTGCATTCTTCCTTGACATCCTTTGAGCCTCGCATTCTCTCAAGGTCCTTTATTAAATTTCGTGTCTTGTTAATTACAGTGGTAGTGTGTTCTCTCCAAGTAGGCTTCAAATCAGGATATCTCTGGAGCATTTCCTCTTTGTATGTAATAAATGCTTTTAATCCTTCTATTTCACAGTTAGACCTCTCATTGAATTCTTGTTTAGGAGCCCATGTTGGATACCTTTCCTTGCTGGGAATTGAAGTTAAGAGATTGTAAGGTTCTTCAGGTTCCCATTTTGTATCATGAGAATACTGTTGCCATTGCATTATAGGTTTTTCATCTTTTAAAAAAAAATGAAAGTAGTGTGGATTGGTATGACCTGTCAACACCCGTTTGTATGGAAGGTAGAATGAAGCTCTTCCAATCATACATTCTTTTGAGCCTCTCACATATTGTACTTTCCTTACGTCCACCAACTTACCTGCCACATCTTCTTACCAAGTCATCTATTGTCTCTACATCCTTGTATTTAAGCTCCCTTGAGATTGTGCTAAAGCATTAAATACCATTTTTGCCTTAGTGTCATGCACATCCGTAAAAAAACACACTGCTAGGTGTGTTATCCAATCAAGTACTTATGCGATGGGAATGCCACTTTGCATGTAAGTCAATTCCACCTAGTTGAAGGTGTGTACAAAGTATTGTGCCCATCAGATATGCTTTGCATTGTCGATCAAGCATAAAACACAGTTTTTGCCTTTGTGTCATGCACAACCATATAAAAACACGGCCGTAGGTGTGTTATTCAAATAAGTACTTATCGGATGGGGGATCCACTTTGCACGCAAGTCCGTTTCAACTACTTTGAGGTGCGTGCAAAGTATTGTCACCATCGGATATGCTTTGCATGGTCGATCATGCATTATACACCATTTTTTCCCAAGTGATGTGGACATCCGTAAAAAAACACGCCATTAGGTGTGTTATTTGATGAGATACTTATCGAATGGCTGTGCCTCTTTGAGAACATTTTAATACCACCTAGGTTGAGGCATACAAAAAGTTTTGTGCCCATCGCATATCCTTTGCATGGTCGATCAAGCATTAAATACTATTTTTGCTCTAGTGTCATGCACATCCGTAAAAAAACAAGTTGCTAGGTATGTTATCCGATCAAGCACTTATGGGATGGGCGTGCCACTTTGCATGTAAGTTGATTCCACCTAGTTGAAGGTGTGCGCAAAGTATTGTGATGATCAGATATGCGTTGCATTGTCGATCAAGTATAAAACACCGCTTTTGCCTTAGTGTCATGCATAACCATGAAAAAACATGGTCCTAGGTGTGTTATTCAAACAAGTACTTATCGGATGGGGGCTCCACTTTGCACGCAAGTCTATTTCAACTATGTTGAGGTGTGTGCAAAGTATTGTCACCATCGGATATGCTTTGCATGGTCGATCATGCATTATACACCATTTTTTCCCGAGTGATGCACATCCACAAAAAAACACGCCCTTAGGTGTGTTATCTGACCAAGTACTTATCGGATGGGTTTTCCTCTTTGACAACATTCCAATACCACCTAGGTTGAGGTGTACGACAAGTGTTGTGCCCATCGGATATCCTTTGCATGATCGATCGAGCAATAAATACTATTTTTGCTCTAGTGTCATGCACATCCGTAAAAAAACACGGTGCTAGGTATGTTATCCAATCAAGCACTTATGGGATGGGAGTGCCACTTTGCATGTAAGTCAAATCCACCTATTTGAAGGTGTGTGCAAAGTATTGTGCGCATTAGATATGCTTTGCATGGTCGATCACACATTATACACCATTTTTTCCCTAGTGATATGGACATCCACAAAAAAACACGCCATTAGGTGTGTTATCTGACCAAGTACTTATCAGATGGGTGTGCCTCGTTGAGAACATTTCAATACCACCTAGGTTGAGGCATATGAAAAGTGTTGTGCCCATCAGATATCCTTTGCATGGTCGATTGAGCATTGAATACTATTTTTGCTCTAGTGTCATGCACATCCGTAAAAAAACACACTGCTAGGTATGTTATCCGATCAAGCACTTATGGGATGGGTGTGCCACTTTGCATGTAAGTCCATGCCACCTAGTTGAAGGTGTGTGCAAAGTATTATGCCCATCGGATATGCTTTGCATTGTCGATCAAGCATAAAACACCGTTTTTGCCTTAGTGTCATGCATAACCATGAAAAAACACGGTCCTAGGTGTGTTATTCAAACAAGTACTTATCGGATGGGGGCTCCACTTTTCACGCAAGTCTGTTTCAACTACATTGAGGTGCGTGCAAAGTATTGTCACCATCGGATATGCTTTGCATGGTCGATCACGCATTATACACCATTTTTTCCCGAGTGATATGCACATTCACAAAAAAACACGCCCTTAGGTGTGTTATCTGACCACTGAGTACTTATCGGATGGGTGTGCCTCTTTGAGGACATTCCAATACCACCTAGGTTGAGGCATACAAAAATTGTTGTGCCCATCGGATATCCTTTGCACGATCGATTGAGCAATAAATACTATTTTTGCTCTAGTGTCATGCACATCTGTAAAAAAACACGCTGCTAGGTATGTTATCCGATCAAGAACTTATGCGATGGGCGTGCCACTTTGCATGTAAGTCAATTCAACCTAGTTGAAGGTGTGTGCAAAGTATTGTTCCCATCGGATATGCTTTGCATTGTCGATCAAGCATAAAACACCGTTTTTGCCTTACTGTCATGCACAACCATGAAAAAACACGGTCCTAAGTGTGTTAATTAAACAAGTACTTATCGGATGGGGGCTCCACTTTGCACGCAAGTTTGTTTCAACTATGTTGAGGTGTGCGCAAAGTATTGTCACCATCAAATATGATTTGCATGGTCGATCACGCATTATACACCGTTTTTTCCCTAGTGATATGCACATCCGCAAAAAAACACGCCCTTAGGTGTGTTATCTGACCAAGTACTTATCGGATGGGTGTGCCTCTTTGCGAACATTTCAATACCATCTAGGTTGCAGTGTAAGAAAAGTGTTGTGCCCATCAGATATCCTTTGCATGGTCGATCGAGCATTAAATACTATTTTTGCTCTAGTGTCATGCACATCCGTAAAAAAAACACGCTGCTAGGTATGTTATCCAATCAAGCACTTATGGGATGGGTGTGCCACTTTGCATGTAAGTCAATTCCACCTAATTGAAGGTGTGTGCAAAGTATTGTGCCCATCGGATATGCTTTGCATTGTCGATCAGGCATAAAACACCGTTTTTGCCTTAGTGTCATGCACAACCATGAAAAAACACGGTCCTAACTATGTTAATCAAACAAGTACTTATCGGATGGGGGGTCTAGTTTGCACGCAAGTCCGTTTCAACTACGTTGAGATGCGTGCAAAGTATTGTCACCATCGGATATGCTCTGCATGGTCGATTATGCATTATACAACGTTTTTCCCATAGTGATATGCACATCCGCAAAAAAACATGCCCTTAGGTATGTTATCTGACCAAGTACTTATCGGATGGGTGTGCCTCTTTGAGAACATTTCAATACCACCTAGGTTAAAGTATAGGAAAAGTATTGTGCCCATCGGATATGCTTTGCATGTTCGATCGAGCATTAAATACCATTTTTGCCTTAGTGTCATGGACATCCGTAAAAAAACACGCTGCTAGGTGTGTTATCCGATCAAGTACTTATGCGATGGGAATGACACTTTGCATGTAAGTAAATTCCACCTAGTTGAAGAGTGTGTGAAAAGTATTGTGCCCATCGGATATACTTTGCATTGTCGATCAAGCATAAAACACCGTTTTTGCCTTTGTGTCATGCACAACCATATAAAAACATGACCATAGGCGTGTTATTCAAATAAGTACTTATCAGATGGGGGCTCCACTTTGTACGCAAGTCCGTTTCAACTACTTTGAGGTGCGTGCAAAGTATTGTCACCATCGGATATGATTTGCATGGTCGATCACACATTATACACCATTTTTTCCCTAGTGATATGGACATCCGCAAAAAAACATGCCATTAGGTGTGTTATCTGACCAAGTACTTATCGGATGGGTGTGCCTCATTGAGAACATTTCAATACCACCTAGGTTGAGGCATACGAAAAGTGTTGTGCCCATCAGATATCCTTTGCATAGTCGATCGAGCATTAAATACTATTTTTGCTCTAGTGTCATGCACATCCGTAAAAAACACGCTGCTAGGTATGTTATCCGATCAAGAACTTATGGGATGGGCATGCCACTTTGCATGTAAGTCAATTCCCCCTAGTTGAAGGTGTGTGCAAAGTATTGTGCCCATCGGATATGCTTTGCATTGTCGAACAAGCATTAAACACTGTTTTGTCCTTAGTGTCATGCACAACCGTTAAAAAACGCGGTCCTAGATGTGTTATTCGACTAAGTACTTATGGGATGGGCACACCACTTTGCATGTAAGTCAATAATACCTAGGTTGAGATGTTTGCAAAGTAGTGTGATGATTGCATATGCGTTGCATTGTCGATTAAGCATAAATCAGCGTTTTTGCCCTAGTGTCATGGACAACAACCAATAAAAAGCATGGTCCTAGGTGTGATATTCTAAAAAGTACTTATATAATGGGCGTTGCACTTTGCATGGAATACCATACCACCGCTTTTGAGGCACGTGCAAAGTATTGTGCCCATCGGATATGCTTTACATGGTAGATTGAGTATTAAATACCGTTTTTGGCCTTGGTGTCATGTACAACCGTCAAAAAACACGATCGTAGGTGTATTTTTCAAACAAGTACTTATCAGATGGGGATGCCACTTTGCACACAAGTCAATACTGCCTAGGTTGAGGAATGTGCAAAGTCTTGTGTCCATTGGATATGCTTTGCATAGTCGATCTCACATGATACACCATTTTGTTCCTAGTGTTATGCACAATCGTCATAAAATATGTTTGGAGGTGTGTTATCCGAACAAGTAGTTTGGGATGGGTGCACCACTTTGTATGCAAGTCAATACAACCTAGTTTGAGGCATGTACAAAGTTTTGTGCCCATTGGAGAAATGTAGATGCGATAATATTAGAAAATTCTTGGTATGTGTATATGTGTGTGTGTGTGGCAAACAATTTTGATACAACAATGTAAACACCTAGTGCACAAATTATGCACTTCATACCTTGAGTAAATAAGCTTGTTGATGAGGATAAATATGCCCTTGAATAAAAGCACAGTTGTTGTATGGCCACAATAGGATCGCTTTGACACATGTAAGTTTGCAAATAGTATAAAAAATCATATAATAATATATTAATAGTTTGCAAATGTGTATAGCAAGTGAGTAATGGGAAGTGGGAGTGGGAGTGAGGAGGGAGGAGTGGAATGGGAGAGGGAAGTAATTGGGGTGTATGATAATAAGTATAAAAAATAGTATAATAATATATTAATAGTTTTCAAATGGCAAGTGAGTAATGGGAAGTGGAAGTGAGAGTGGGGAGGGAAGAATGGAATGGGAGAGGGGAAGGTAATAGGGGAGTAGGATAATAAGGGAGTAGGATAATAAGGGAGTGAAATGAGTGAGGGAGTTAATAGGGGATGAAAAAGAGGAGGGTGAGATGGGGAAATATAGGATTTTGGGAAATGGGAGGAGTATGGGACGTGGTGGAAATGTGGGATGGGAGTGGTGGCAATGGGGAGGAAGAAGAAATGGATGGATGAGGGGAGGGCTAATGGAAGATTGGGATGAGGGATGGGGGTCCAATGGGAGAGGGGGAGTAATGGGAGCCAATGGGAGAGGGGATAAATGAAAAGCCAATAGGAGAGAGGGGAGGAATGGAAAGCCAATAGGAGAGGAGGAGGAAAACCTAATTTTTCTTATATATAGTCTTCCTTCTTCATTCATTCTCCCCTCATTTCATTCATTGAAGCAAGAAAGCAAGGACGATCAAGAAAGCAAGGAAGGAAGAGCAAACTTACAAACTTTTTCTTTATCTGGATTTTTTTTAAAAAATTTGAAGAGAGAGGAACTAGAGAGAGAAAGGTTGAGGGGAGGAGAAGAAGAGGATGGAGGGGCTGGAGGGAAGGGAGGAGGAAGGGAGGGAGAGGCGGGGGCGGGGGGGAAGGGGGGGGCTGGGACAGTCTCCCCTGGAGGGGCGGAAGGGGGGGGGGGAAGGGGGGAGGGGGGGGGGGAGGGGGACTGGCGGGGGGGAGAAGGGGGGGGGGGGTTGGGGCCGCAGCTGCTAGCCCGTGGAGTGGGGAAGGGGGGGGGCGGGGGTGAAGGGGGGGGAGGGGGAAGGGGGTGGGAGGGTTGGCGGCCGCGGGAAGGGGGGGGGGAGAGGGGGCGGGGAAGGGGGGGGGCAGGGGTGAAGGGGGGGGAGGGGGAAGGGGGGGGGGGGGGGGGAGGGCTGAGAGGGGGGGGGGGCTGGGGGGCTGGCAGCCGCGGCCGCCAGCCCGGGGGAAGGGAGGAGGGGGGGAGAGGGGGCAGGAAAGGAGGGGGTGGGGGTGAAGGGGGGGGAGGGGCTGGCGGCCGCGGCTGCGAGCCCGGGGGAAGGGGGGGTGCGAGAGGGGGGGGTGAGGGGGCGGGGAAGGGGGGGGGTGAAGGGGGGGGAGGGGGAAGGGGGTGGAAGGGCTGGGGGGGTGGGGAAGAGGGGGGGGGGGAAGGGCTGAGAGGGGGGGAGGGGCTGGGGGGCTAGCGGCCACGGCTGCCAGCCCGAGGGAAGGGGGGAGGGGGGGGAGGGGGTGGGGAAGGGGGGGCGGGGGTGAAGGGGGGGGAGGGGGAAGGGGGTGGGAGGGGCTAACGGCCGCGGCCGCCAGCCTAGGGAAGGGGCGGTGCGAGAGGGGGGGAAGAGCCCGTGGAGGGGGGGGCGGGGGTGAAGGAGCGGGAGGGGGAAGGGGGTGCGAGGGGGGTGGAAGGGGGTGCGAGGGAGGGGGAAGGGGGTGCGAGGGGGGGGCAGGGGTGAAGGGACGGGAGGGGGAAGGGGGTGGGAGGGGGGTGGGAGGGGCTAGCGACCGCGGCCACCAGCCTGGGGAAGGGGGGGGGAAGGGTTGAGAGGAGGGGGGGCTGGGGGGCTGGCGACCGTGGCCGCCAGCCCGGGGGAAGGGGGGGGGGGGGAAGGGGGGCGGAGGGGGAAGGGGGTGGGAGGGTGGTGGGAAGGGGGGGGAAGGGAGAGGGGGAAGGGGGTGCGAGGGGGGTGGGAGGGGCTGGCGGCCACGACCGCCAGCCCGGGGGAAGGGGGGTGGGGGGGAAGGGCTGAGAGGGGGGGGCTGGGGGGCTGGCAGCCACGGCCGCCAGCTCGGGGGAAGGGGGGGGGAGAGGGAAGGGGTGAGGGGAGGGGGAAGGGGGTGGGAGGGGCTGGCGGCCACGGCCGCCAACTGGGGGGAGGGGGGGTGGGGGGTGGAGGGGAAAGAGGGTGGGAGGGGGACGGGGGGCTGGCGGGGGGAGGGAAGGGGGAAGGGTGGGGGGCTGGTGGCCTCTAGTCCCATGGAGGGGGGAAGGGTAGAGGGGGGGCGGGGTCAAGGGGGGGAGCGGGAGGGGAGGGGAGGGGGGAGACGGGTCGAGGGGGGGCAGAGGGGCGGAGGGGTTCTGGCGGTGGAGGGAGGGGCTCAGGAGGGGAGGGGAGGGGAGGGCAGGGTCGAGGGGGGGAGGGAGGGGGGAGGGGAGCGGAAGGAGAGAGAGAGAGAGAGAGAGAGAGAGAGAGAGAGAGAGAGAGAGAGAGAGAGAGAGGGAGAGGAGAGGAGGGAGCCGAAGGAGAGAGAGGTGAGAGGAGGGAGGGGAGTGAGAGAGAAAGTGAGGGGAGGGAGAGAGAAAGAGAGAGAGAGAGTGAGGGGGGAAGGTATGGGAGAGAGAGAGAGTGAGGGAGAGAGAAACAAGGGAGTAGAGGGAGAGAGGTCGAATTCTTACAAGAGCGACAAATAAGATTTGACTTAGGAAAAGAATAAAAGGGACTTACTAGAAGAAAGTATCAAGAAGAATATTGAACACAAATTTGAATTCTTACAACTGAGAGTAGAACTATCACGAGCAAGAGCGACAAATAAGATTCTTGCTCAAATAAGATTACTATCACAAGCAAGAGCAACAAATAAGATTTGACTTACTATCATGAGCAAGAGTGACAAATAAGATTTGACTTACGAGAAGAATGAAAGGGACTTACGAGAAGAAAGTATCAAGAAGAATGTTGAGCACAAATTTGAATTCAAAAGGAACGTACGAGAAGAAAGTATGAGAAGAATGTTGAACACAAATTTGAATTCAAATTTCCCTCTCTTTTTTGAAAATTCAAATTTATGCGTAGGAGGAGTAGGCTAGTTTTTCTTATATATACTCTTCTTTCCATTCATTCATTCTCACTCTCTCCTCATTTCATTGAAGCAACCAAGAGCTGAAGAGAAAGGATAAGCAGAGCCTTACTTTTTTCACTTTTTCCAGGTACTTGCATTCTTTTTCATTCGTCTTGTAATTCTTTTTCTTTACTTACAATTCTTTTTCAATTAGTTTCTTGTTAAAGTTTTTGAGTTCTATTTCTTAAAATTCATCTTGTAATTCTTTTTCTTTACTTACAATTCTTTTTCAATTAGTTTATTGTTAAAGTTTTTGAGGAGGGGGGTCTTTTAGAAGGCATTACAATTCTTTTTAAATTAGTTTCTTATTTGAGTTTTTGAGTTCTATTTTAATTAATTTCTTATTTATATTTGAGTTTGTAAATTTGAGAAATGAGAGAATAGGGAGGGAGAGAAAGAGAGAGGAGAGAGGAGAGAGGGAAAGAGAGAAATTAAGAGAGAGAAGAGGGGCTCTTGGCGGCCGTGGCCACCAAAGGGAGAGAGAGAATGAGAAATGAGAGGAGTAGGGAGGGAGAGAAAGAGAAAGAGGAGAGAGGGAGAGAGAGAGAGAGAGAGATTCACAGAGAGAAGAGGGGCTCCTTAAATGAGAGAGAAGAGTAGGGAGGGAAAGAAAGAGAGAGGAGAGAGGGGGAGAGAGATTAAGAGAGAGAAGAGGGTCTCCTGGCAGCTGTGGCTGCTTGAGGGAAGGAGAGAGTAGGGAGAGAGAGAGGGAGAGAGAGAGAAAGAGAGAGAGGAGAGAGAGAGAGAGAGAAAGAGAGAGAGAGGGAGAGAGAGAGAAAGAGAGAGGCGGAGAGAGAGGGAGAGAGAGGGAGAGAGAGATGTTTATCAAAATGAAACGTGGCAAGAGGAGAGAGGGAAAGAGAGAAATTAAGAGAGAGAAGAGGGGCTCTTCGGGGCCGTGGCCGCCAAAGGGAGAGAGAGAATGAGAAATGAGAGAGAAGAGTAGGGAGGGAGAGAGACAAGAGATTAAGAGAGAGAAGAGGGGCTCCTTAAATGAGAGAGAAGAGTAGGGAGGGAAAGAAAGAGAGAGCTCAGACGTGGCCACCGAAGGGAGAGAGAGAATGAGAAATGAGAGAGAAGAGTAGGGAGGGAGAGAAAGAGATAGAGGGAGAAAGAGAATGAGAAATGAGAGAGAAGAGTAGGGAGGGAGAGAAAGAGAGAGGGAGAGAGACAAGAGATTAAGAGAGAGAAAAGGGGCTCCTTAAATGAGAGAGAAGAGTAGGGAGGGAAAGAAAGAGAGAGCTGAGAGAGGGAGAGAGAGAAGAGAGTCTCCTCGCAGCAATGAGAGAGAAGAGTAGGGGGGGAAAGAAAGAGAGGGAGGGAGAGGGAGAGAGAGAGAGAGAGAAGAGAAGAGAGAGACTTAGGGAGAGAGAAAGAGAGAGAGGGAGAGAGAGAGAGAGAAAGAGAGAGAGGGAGAGAGAGGGAATGAAAGATAGAGGGAGAGAGACAAGAGATTAAGAGAGAGAAGAGGGGCTCCTTAAATGAGAGAGAAGAGTAGGGAGGGAAAGAAAGAGAGAGCTGAGAGAGGGAGAGAGAGAAGAGATTCTCCTCGCAGCAATGAGAGAGAAGAGTAGGGAGGGAAAGAAAGAGAGGGAGGGAGAGGGAGAGAGAGAGAGAGAGAAGAGAAGAGGGAGACTTAGGGAGAGAGAAAGAGAGAGAGGGAGAGAGAGAGAGAGAGAGAAAGAGAGAGAGGGAGAGAGAGGGAATGAAACTTCTCGGCTAGAAGAGTAGGGAGGGAAAGAAAGAGAGGGAGGGAGAGGGAGAGAGAGAGAGAGAAGAGAAGAGGGAGACTTAGGGAGAGAGAAAGAGAGAGAGGGAGAGAGAGAGAGAGAGAGAGAGAGAGAGAGAGAGAGAGAGAGAGAGAAAGAGAGGGAGAGAGAGAGAGAAAGAGAGAGAGGGAGAGAGAGGGAGGAATGAAACTTCTGTGCTAGAGGGAGGGAGAGAGTAGGGAGGGAGAGGGAGAGAGAGAGAGAGAAGAGAGGAGGGAGACTTAGGGGGAGAGAGAGAGAGAGAGAGAGAGAGAGAGAGGAGGGAGACTTAGGGAGAGAGAGATAAAGAGAGACGAAGAGAGAATGAAACTTCTAGCGGCCGTGGCCACCAAGAGAGGGAGGTAGAGAGAGAGAGAGAGAGAGACTTCTCGCGGTCGTGGCCGCCAAGGGAGGGAGGGAGGGAGAGAGGGAGGAAGGCTGAGAGAGATTAAGAGAGAGAATTCAGAGAGAGAGAGAGAGAGACATAGAGAGGGAAAGAATGACAAATCCTAGTGGCCAAGAGGATAGAGGTAGGGAGGTAGAGAGGGTAAGAGAGAGAGAGAGGGACAAAGAGAGAAGAGGAGAGAGATGGAGAGAGAGAGAGAAATAATTACAAATCCTAGGGAGAGAAAGAAAGAGTTGAGATAAACTAAGAGAGAGAATGAGTGGGATGAGGATAGAGAGGGAAACACATAAGAGTTGTCAGAGAAAGAGAGAGAGAGAGATTAAGAGAGAGAATGAGGTGTCTTAACTATGGCTACAGAGAGATTTAGAGGAGAGAGAGAGAGAGAGAGAGAGAGAGAGAGAGAGAGAAAGTAAAGAGAGTTTTATATATTTACATGTTTTATATTATACTTTTAAAAAATTATAAAAGAGTGAATTTATGGTTTGTTTTGAAGGTGAGATAATATTTTTATATATATTCATCCTTTAAATTGAAAAATGTTAACTTTTCTTTAGATACTTGTTCTTCATTTATCTCACATGCAGGTTTAGCCTCTACATCAAAACCCCTTCTTTTGCATATTTAAGCCTCTTACTCGCCTCTTAAACCCCAGCACATTAAAATGAACACAGAAAAAGAAATTATTTATTGCTTTTCTTCGCTTCGACGGTTGGTTTAGCATAGTTTAGCATAGATTAGATTGCCTTAGAGGAGAGACAATTCTCCAAGTTGCCAATCGAAGCCATGCTCAAATTTTTCTAACTAGTTTCTAATCGTTGTCAATCCCTTCGCTCACATGCGGTTTAACACTCATAACATGTTATTAAATAAGACCTTTTACCATTTACCAAGAAGTTTATCAGTGGGCAGATTGCATGAGCAGATATCAGTGGACAGATTACATATATCAGTGGACAGATTACATGTCATGGGACATATTGGAGCTTGATGATTATTGGTTATTTTTATTGCATTTGTATAAATATTTAAGCTCCTTTATTGTCATAAAAACCCTTGTAAAGCCTTCTATGCTATTTTTTACATTTATTGTCATATGAAGCGCCTTGTAATAAACCCGGCCATCCCGACCATTCACTATTTAACGAGGATTAGTGGGATGCATAAGTGGATATCATGTGGGCTGCATAAGTGGATATCAGTGGAACAATTTTTAGTGGGTAGATTGCATCAGTTGGGTATCAGTGCACAGATATCAATGGATGGACAGATTACATGTCATCACGAAGATTGAAGCTTTATGACTAGAGGGCAAATCAATGGATGGATAGATTACATGTCTTCACAAAGATTGAAGCTTTATCACTAGACGACATTTTATATTACTGTAAAGCTTTATTGGCTAAATTTTTTACATTTGTACAAATATTTAAGCCTTGTAAAGCCTTCTAGGCTACTTCCCACATTTCTTGCCATATGAAGCCTTGTAAAGCCTTTTGGGCTATTTCCCACATTTATTGTATCAAGGGTTGTATATTGTACTTTACTTGTATGTATCTAAATTCTTCATTATCTTTTCTTGTAGGATTATGGAGCAATCAACTAATGTGGTGGCTATCCTAAATGACTCTGAGATCAGAGAATGGGTTTCTGATGTCACTTTGAATTTCAAAGGAAAGGAATGTAGCCCCAATGGCTTTGGTAGGTGGACTCGATATCACATGGGCAAAAGAGCTTGGTTTCTTCATCAAAAGGAAAAGAGACTCTTTCTACTTATGTCAAAAAGGGAGTTCAATGGTGTTGAAGATCCATGGGATGCTACTTTCTTCAAAAAAGATATGACTTCAAGCCTTGTGGTAGGCATAATGATAGAGCCAAAAGAGACCTTTGTGGATATTTTTACAAAGAGTTCAGATCCTGAAGTTGGCAGTCTTCATTTTGTTGTGTCAAGGAGAGACTCAAAGATCTTTGTGATGCCTCCTCCTCAACCGTCAAAGTTTCCAGAGCTGCAAAGTGCATTGGAGACTCTTTCATATACTTGGGAGCAATTTCCTAGTGTGGTGGCAAAAAGGATGCATGCAAAGATAATGTTTGAGTACTTTCAGGATGCACAATATGCTCCTCATATTCAAGGATCTTCACATGAAGGAGATCAAAAAGCTCAGACTTCAATGCAAGGACAAGAAGAACAGACACACTATCACAAACATGTAGAACATGAGCGCAAACTTCTAGAGCAAGAAATGGTGGATGTAACTAAGGATGATGAAACACAAGCCTTGAGTGCACGGGAATTTAAAAAAATTGAAGAAGATCAAGGTCGATCCACTGCAGTTATGCTAGAAGCTCTTGCTAGCAAACCACGACGTGAAATGCAAAAGGCTAGTATTGCAAGAGCCATGGTTCCAAGCAGTAAAAAAAGACATCGTCCCACTGTAGAGAGAGATAATGTGGATGAAAAACGGTTAAAAGAAGAGAAAGATGAACAAGACTCAGAACTCGAGACTGAAGATGATCAAGATGAACTCACATCAATCAAAGATCTTAATCTGCGTCTTAATGAAGCAGTTACAGATGATGATGTGGGATATATCTGGGGTCAATGGATGTTGTTTGTGAATGCCAAAGATGTGGAAGCTACAGCTCTCTTTACTAATAGCCGAAGCCTTGATATATTCTATGCAATGCAAATATACGAGGCTTTGAGAGATGGTAAAAAACCTGTGGCAAGCAATGTGATCTTGCATCCAATAATGTTTTGTCCAATCAAAAATAGTTTTCTGGATCAAATAACATTTACAAGGCCTACACATTTCGAGGAAACCTTCAGTCGATTCTTTAAAGACACTCTTAAAAATATTCCACATGAACAAGGCGAAGAGGCACAAGGTGAGAATATGCTAAAGGAAGCAAAGAAGGAATTCCTCCTTCATTGCAGATTCCAGCCCATTGATGGTCAACATTGGGCTTATGCTTGTAATCAGATCGCAAAGGAAGCAAAGGAGGTCAAAAGACTCACTCTAGAACAATTTGCAAAGATAAGTTCATTCCATTATTATCCTGCAACAATCTGTATATTCAAGCATGAGATCAAGTATTTGATTGAGTCCGAAAGACTTAATCATTATGTCCATGGAAAGCGTAAGATACCCTCAACATCAGAGGTCTTACAGAAGGCAAGGGTTATATGGATAACATTTGGTTCTCTAAATCCTGATTTGAAGCGAAAGGTCACAAAAGCAGACGCCGACACACTCACGAACTTCTATACTTCTTTGAGTGCAGTTGTGCCTAGGGGAACTCAAGAGCGAGAAGAAAGTATGACAAGCCTCAAGGTGGTGAGGGACAGATATGCCGACTACACTTCTATCATATTTCGTCCTGTTGAAGTGTTCAATGAGATGCTTGAAACGTGCATTTCTTGTGAGCGTGGACAGTTGACCTATGAAGATCCTTTGTTTATCTCCGGAAAGTCAAAGGTAATGGGGATAAGAAGGAGTTGACGGCAAGGATGTGGAGGCCTATAAAGTACTTACCTAACAAGCATGCATCCATGGCAGCACAAAAAATTTTAAAGAAAGAATGGTTTTTTGGAAAAAAAGACAAAGACCGCTGCATGGAAGAATGCATCAATGTACAGGTGAGGCGTGATGCAGTGCATAGTGCCATTAAGTATTTCCTGTCAGAGAAACAAATTCCACTTACTCATTGTAACATTAACTATAATGTGGTGAAGCATATAGCTTCTTTGTCAACACCCAAGGTAAAGCTATGGGCAAACAGGTGGATTAAAAAGGATGAAGATGGGTCAGAAATAGTAACCTCTTATATGAGAAAAGAAATCCCACAACAGGTGGTTGCATATGTGGAAAGATTAATCAGCAAGATAAGGATGCCGATAGATATGCACCAAAGCTTTCAATTCAATATAGAGGTTACAGTAGAGTCTGGAAAGCTTGTGAACTTCAGGGGAGTCTCAGAAGATGACTTCTTCAAGAATGAGTCAGCATGGGATAAGCCACAACTATTCTTTATCAATGAAGTTTCTAGCGATGATATCCATAACTTCATTGATAGAATAGTATATACCACCATTAGCAAGGTGGCAATTTGCAACATTGTCAAATTTGTTGATAAAAAAGACAAAGAAGCCATGCAGGTACTCTAGAGCGAGCATATTCATCAGATTTGAAGATCTATAGTGGTGTTTATGTAGCAAAGAGAGGCAAGAGAGAATGTGGCATAGCGATTCAATCTCTTGAATCATTCTTTTTGTGTATGCGGAGTCCCAACCCTGATCACTCCTTACAAAAGAACATAAGAGGGAATTCAAATAATTTGAGATTGATGCTAGAAGAGCAAGATATTCCCAGGTCCATACATTATCAAAAAAACAACTATGGAAGTCTCGCAAAAAGTGGGAGTCTCTTGCTTACCATGATGGAGAATTTGCTACCGGCAGGTTGGGAGGTTACCTTGTGCCAAATGGGATATTTATTTGAGGATCTCCTCAGAAAAGGCAACTCCACAAATATTATTGAAAATAAGCATTTCATGGCTTATTTTCAGCTTCAAGCAGATCTAACCATAGGCTATGAAAAAGAGATAGACCACAAGGACACTGATGACATGGATGATTACCTTGAAGATCATAATGTCCCAATTGATGATGATGAAAAGATGGACTTACCTGACCCGTTCAGAGAGAGGTTGGTGGATGAAGACAAACATGATGATGCCTTCTTTGATAATTATGGCTCGCAGGGTTATGAAAAAAGGCCACTACGACAATACTTAGCAGTATGAACTCTCTATTTCTCAACTAAATACAATTTTTTAAATAAGATTTAAATTTAAAGATAATGAATCTAATCTCTCATATTTGTTTACAGGCAATAGAGGGAGAAGAAATGGATGAAGTCAATACGGAGGCACTCCCTTCTATTGTCAACAATGCAACCACCTCTAAATTTGATTGAAGAATCCCATGAGCACAAGAGCTTTAAAGACACCATGGAAAAGCAGAATGACCACAAACATAGAATACAAGCTATGACAGAGACCCATTCTCCAAATTTAGCTGCATTGGATAAAATGGAGAGCTCATTTGAAGTTAGGATCATTTTGAAACGAGAACCTGAGTATTTGAGCTTTGGTAGAGAGGAGGTTTCAATCCTCTCCAATCCTTTAAAAGAGGTTAATGACAATGTTATCTTGGCCATTCTCAGGTAACGTTTGTTTATTTGTTGCTACTTCAATGAGCTAACATTTGTTTATTTATTCACAGTATAGATATCAGTTTCCTAGTGCAGAATGCAAATCAATTCTATGAGCTAACGTTTGTTTATTTCTTGGTGCAGTGTAGTTATTTCTCAGCTTCCTAGTGCAGTGCAGCATCGTGTCTACATGCTCGATGCTCTCCTTTCTTCTATTCTTAGCTCTCCTCAAAAGACTATAGAAGATGTTTGTACCTGGTTAAGCCCTTTGAATTTAGATGGGGTGCGAGTCATCTTAATGCCTTATCATGAGGCGTAAGTATCAACTCTAACCTTATTTTTACTATTTCTTTGGCAAGTTTGTGTAAAACAATAATCATTTTTATTCTGGTCGTGTAGCTCACATTGGAGTCTAATCGTCTGGGACCTTGAACTCAACCGTTTGTGGTTTGTGAATTCAATGGAAGGCTATCATGCCAACTCCCCAAGGTAATTATTCTCTTAATATTTTTGATACTTTCTTATTTTGTATCTTATGATCATGACATATTAATATATTTAATATGTCATGATGGACAGTGCTGCATATCGGCTAATATCTGTTGTCAGAACAACCACGGAGCAACAAGATCAAGTGGAATTCAAAAGATGTCTGCCAGTGGAGCAAAAAGATGGGCTCAGATGTGGGTGGAGAGTTGCCTACAATTGCATGTTGTTTCTTAGAGAGATTTTTGATTTGGAGTTACAAGTCAAAATGGAATCATATACAGAAGCCGATCTGCTAGCATTTTGAGCTGAGAGTATTCAGCGTCTAATTACTACCATTGGGAAACAACCTGAAAATATGACTACATTGTAGCATGTATAAAACCTTATCTTTATACTTGTATGCTTGTTCAAGCCTTTAATTGAATTGGGATGTGTAAATCTCATAACTTATTTATATTTTCCTCTAAGAGGAGAAGAGACTGAGTCTAATGAAAGCATGCTATCTTTATACTTCTATGATTATTTAAACCTTTATTTTTATTTGGGATGTGTAAATCTCATAACTTTTTAAATTTTTCCTCCAAGAGGAGGAGAGACTCACTCTAATGAAAGCATGTATGAAACCTTACTTTTTAAATTTTTGCTCCAAGCGGAGGAGAGACTCACTCTAATGAAAGCATGTATGAAACCTTATCTGCTTGTTTAAGCCTTTATTTGGGATGTGTACATCGCATAACTTTTTTATATTTTTATAGCAGAAGAAGGATGTAGAAGACATAGCAAGTGAAGAAGAATACGATGTAGACTACTCTCTCAGTAAGATGAGTCATGAAAATATGAATCTATTGGAGGAGATTGGAAGTTCATTCACCGCTATGTTGTTAATTCGACAACAACCTCATTTTTTTGAATTTGGTGAAGAAGAGATTTCAATCCTCTTGAATCCTAAGAAAGAGGTTAATGTCAAAGTCATTACAACCATCCTTAGGTTTGATGCAGCCTTTTCCTTAGCTTTATACTTTGCTTATTTTGATTAAACCCAAGAAGCTAATACTTTTTTTTAATATAGTAATGTTATAGCAAATTTTTCGCAAAATATACAAAGCATTTCATATATGCTCGATCCTCGTATTTCGGAAGTGCTTAGCAACAAAGAAGAAACCATAGAGGATGTTTACAAGTGGTTGAAGCATGTTCCTATGAATGATGCACGAGTTATTTTTACAGCATATTATGAGAAGTAAGCATCAAACCCTACTTGTTTTTTCTATTGCATTGCTAGAACTGTCTCAAACACATTGGAGTCTGGTAGTCGTGGACATCTTTGCGAAGAAGTGCTTCTTTGCCAACTCAATGACATCCATCCATGGCACTGTGTTAGAGTAAGTATAGACTACACTTGTTGTCACTTCTTGACATGTAGATTGATATGCAATGCACATATTCACTGTTGTTATATGTTTTGATGTGCAGATCAGCTCGAAAGTTAGTAGGTGCTATCGACACAGTAATGTAGCAATGTGACTTGGCACAATAAATAGAGTATATAACATGTTAGGTATCACATCAAGAGAATAGCCACATCTATAATTGTGGATGGAGGATGGGCTACAATTGCTTTTTGGTACTTGGTCAAATTTTTGAGATACAAAATGACACCACACTGTCAACATATACAGATTTGCATCTCTATGCATTTATAACATGTACCATTCGAGCAATCATTAAGGGCGACATTATGGACCCTCCCACAAGGCAAATAGATAATGGCTCAGAGGAGTGCGAAATGAATGCCGTCAAAGAGTCAAAGGGGATAGAAGACCTCAACTCTATAAACATGGCTTCATTGGAAGAATTGGGAAGCTCTTTTAATGTTAGGGTTATGATTCAACATAGACCTCAGTATCTTGAATTTGGGGGGGAGGAGATTTCAATCCTCTCTAGAGCTTCAAATGAGGTCAATAACAACGTTATGATGGCCATTCTCAGGTTTGATACAAACTTTTTCTCTGCTTGATAATTCAATATTTTGATTAAATCTAATAAGCTAATATTCATTTATTTGTTGGTGCAGTATAGTTATCTCACGATTTGGTAGAGCCGTACAAAACCGTGTGTATATGTTGGATTCCCTCCTTTCTCCTATACTTAGCGATAGCAGAAAGACAATAGCCAATGTTTGTAAATGGTTACAGTCTTTACATTTACATGGCGTGCGAGTCCTATTTATGGCATATCACGAGATGTAAGTATCATGGCAACCTTTATTTTCATCTTATACTAGCAACATTGTGTTAAATAATAATGGTTCTTAATTATTCGTGTAGGGAACATTGGAGTCTAGTGGTTTGGGACCTTGAAGACAACTATTGTTGGTTTGTTAACTCGATTGCAGGCTTTCATGGCTTAGTGCAAACGTAAGTATTCTATTAATCTATTGTTACTTCTATATTATGTACCTTATGTAATAGACACACTGTAATGATGAGCAGGTCGATTGAGAAGTTGGTATCTGCTATCAGAGAAACAAGACAGTACAAAGACTCGGTAGACTTCCAAAAGCATTTAGTAGTAGAGCAGGAAGATGGGCATAGTTGTGGGTGGAGAGTTGCCTACAACTGCATGTTGATTTTCAAAGAAATTTTCTCACTTAAGCCACAGATCTCATCGGAAGACTCTTTGGAGCTCAAATATTCAGAGGAGGATATACAATTGTTTAGGGCTAAAATCATTTGAGACCTAATTGCTGCCATTAGAATACAATGTGCAACTGAAGCAATATCAGAGCTTGCATTTAAGGAAGAGGAGACTGAGTCTACTGTGAAAGCATTGCACACTACAGAAGAAGTAGAGACCCATTGTACACCTACAGCACCACAGCCTCCACTGGAAGCATTAGAAGAGTTGCCACAGCCTCCGCTTGCATTTAAGGAAGAGGATACTGAGTCTACTCCGAAAGCACTACATACTACAGAAGAAGTAGAGACTGAGTGTACATCTAGAGCACCACAGCCTCTATTAGAAGCATCAGAAGAGTTGCCACAGTCTCCACTAGAAGCATCAGAAGAGTTGTGATGCATGTATGATGTTGTGTTTGTATATATGCATGAGGAGCATATTCTCATGATGTTGTTTACTCCATGAATATTATGGTTGACATTTATTTGTTGCAATGTATGAATCATGATGTAGTTTTTGTTGATTATACACCAATTTCTGACTTATTACTTAAGTGGCATTTAGTCATGATATTTATATATTTATTTCATGCACACAATTTTATGATATGAATGTGTGATGATGTGATTATTAGGAAATATAACCTTCTGTGATGAGAATTTTGATATGAATATGTGATGATGTAATATTTATAATATATTTCATGGCAAAGTATCAATTCCCAATGCTCCACCCACTTAAAGTACAGCATTCCCAATGCTCTGCAAAATTTTATTCAGTTGGACAGTCTCCACTCACTTAAAGTAGAGCATTTCCAATGCTTCTCTCACTTTATTCCAACCCTTATCCTTATCATAGCGAACACATCATGCCTTAGTGCACTTGTAATCTTCCATCGTAGTCCGTCCACAAACACTCTCTTATTTCTTACATCCTAGTCCTTCTGATTAACTTGTATTCATCTTTCACTTTGCGTCTTCCCTCACTTTCTATCACTCTTGAAGGAGGGGCAGCTCACTGTGCATCCCTCGCTATTGCTCCCTCACTCTCCTTCTCCCACTTTCCCTCTAAGACAATGACTACTTACTACCCGACTTCATTTATTGAACTCAAATTTTGTCTTAGATCTCTTTTGTATGAACCAATGAAGGGAAAATCATTCGAGGAGGATATGTTACGCACATGGCTGCTTGATTTGAACTCAGCAGAAGAGGTGAATATCCTTAGCTTTCTTTTTTGCTTCTTTTAATCACATACTTCTTATGCGAACAAGTTAAATTTTCGTACAGGATATGGCGGTGGCTAGAAGCTGTATTGAAAAAAATGGTGAAGATGAGGAAAGCCAAGAGAGAAAAGAAGAGTTGTTGAATGCTTACAAGTCGGCGGAAGATTCGAAACAAGTTGTGAGGAGAGTCTGTGAGGAGATTTGCGATGCCAGCCCTGGTTACGCATGGCCTACAAGTTTAAAGTCTGCTTGTTTTCATGAAGCCAATGCCATAGTAGGCACTTTCGAGGACATATGCTCTCTCTAATGACTTAATAGTCAAGTGATGGAAATTTAATTCCATAGAAATTTAAAGTAACTGTGAAATTTAATTCCATAGACTTATGTGTTTTCTAAAGTAACTGTAATAGACAAGAAATGAAACTACAATTCCACAAAGACTTTTTAGTTCTCTAATATAAAGTTGTAATCGACAAGAGAGACAAAGATGACATCTTCTAGGCTGAGCTAATGGAAGGTGTTTTTTAACACCATATGGCTTTGAGTTATATGATCTACTTCTTGTACAAATGTGTCATGCTTTTTTCTAAATGTACTGTAGTTTTTTAAATGTACTCTAGTTTTTTTTCTAATTTGATTTTTTAAAATCTTACTTTTTGTCTCTTTTAACAACATGAAGTCCTCTTTTTTTAATGTACTCTAGTTTTAATAACATGCCACGTCAATTTTTCTAATTTTCTTTTTTAAAATCTTACTTTTTGACTCAAAGTTTTGTTTTATAAGAGCCTCTTTTTTTGAAATGCTTTATACAAAATTATCTCACAAAACAAATTTGGACAGTGCACTAATCCAAAATTAATGAAATAGGTGTTATAAGAAACAAATGTGATAATATTCTATAAAAAGGGTTAGTTAGGCAAGAAAAAGGTAGTTAATTACTATAGGCAATGTAGCAATTAGGTGTAAATAAGGGGTTTTGGTCTAAGGTTTTTAAAAAAAGGTATAGGCCTAATATTGCCTATGTATGATGTGTTGCAAGTAGATAAGTCAAGGCAGTTTGGTTAGCTAGGTAGTTGGTTAGGATTAGCTAAAACTGACCAAGGAGTGTGGGAGAAAAATTTGGAAAAGCTTAGGGGTTGGGCATAAGAGGGTAAGAGCATGTGGGAGGGAGATAACCACTAATTAAGACTACACAAACTAATCAATCAATATAGGGGAGAACCCAAATCTGGGGCAGTCAAATGCATAGGTGATGTTGTGGAAGTATAGGGGAATGAGAAGGGGAAAGTTTTTTAATTAATAATAGTTTCAATTGGATTAGTTAGTGTGTGTTTTTAACTCCTAATTAAAAGGAGAACAAATTGCATCAAAAAAAGGGGTTATAGTGTAAGTGTGTGTGGGGTGGTTTTAACAAAGTAGGTGTGTGTGTGTGTGTGTGTGTGTGTGTGTGTGTGTGTATGTGTGTGTGTGTGTGTGTGTGCATGTGCGTGTGCGTGTGCATGCACACACACATGCATGTTCGTGATATTAAAAATAAAGTGTTTTATTTGGTTGCACAACACAGCTTCTCATAGGTGGTGTTGCTTCAACTTACACTAAAATATACAAGAGGAGGGCAAAAAATATGTGCTCTTCAAATTTCACATTTATAGAAAGGATATAATTATTAACCCAAAAAATCACCTTAGGGGTATATAAAGTAGGGAGAAAAGGGTTACAAAGGGGTTTTTTAAATACATTTCGAACGCATTTTGTACACATGGTTTACAAAAGGTGGACCTCTCGAGTTCTTATTTTGGGAAAAGGAGCAAAAAAGAAAAGAAATGAAATGAAAAGACAAGCTTTTATTATGTGTATGAGAATAGGGTGTTTAAGAAAGTTATCTTCTTTAACTATAAAAAAGGAGATTGAAGAAAGTGTTCCAAGATGGGTTTTATTTGAAATATGTCTTACTAAAGTATATATTTGTATCTATAAATGTTTATCTATGCATAAGTGTGTATTTATATAGGAATATGTGCATACAAAGGACAAGATTCGAGAAAGATAGATTTGACTTCATAGAATTTGGTTGCCTTGGAAGGAAAACTTTTTTCATTAGGTTCAAAAAATAGTTTTATTCTAGCACTTTTCAATATCAATCCGAAAATAGAAAGCGTATCAAATTTGGAGACGCTTGACTTTTCCCACATGCATCCTTTTAGTTTCACACGCCAGGACATGTCTCAAGTGAAAGTGATCGAGGAGTTTTTCTCATTGCTTTAGACAAGGAAACAAGAAACATGAAAGGAAGGATAAGAAAAACATTGACGGAGTGATTCGAGGAGGCGAGAGGCAAAAGGGGACAAAATTTTTAGCGGAGCTAGGAAGGGGTAGGGGTAGTGGGAGCTGTGGTGATAGGAAGCTAGAGCTAGAGAGGAGTTGCATGGTGGCTCAAGGGGTTCACCTCATAAAATTTCAGTGTACCACGTGCATTCAAATGGAGGGGTATTTTAATTTAACTTTTTGGAAAATTTTCACAGCTTTACAATAACAAGAGGGGTTTTTTAATTCAACTTTAGAAAAAAATCACAAGTAGTTCATAAGTAAAGAGAGGTGTTTTTATTGGGAAATTTTTTTTAGTTGAGGGGTTTTTTAACACCCCTGGAACGCACGTGATACGTAGGGTTTCTAAGTAGTGCATCCCCTGAGCAAAGTGGGGGGACTAATTTATGTTAATTAGCTTACTACCTTGGATTAATTTTACCCTCACCTTGAATTTTTAAGGGTAGCCTAACTAATACTAATGCTTATGCATTAATGAACTTAATGCAAATCTTTAACCTATTAACCACGGACACTAGAAAAACAAAGAGAGGGCACGTGGTAGCTTGGAGGAGAAGAGCCTGCCACGTGTCACAAAGAAGGAGCTCTTGGATGGAGGCTTGGAGAGGGGAAGAGGTGGAAAGACAAGAGGTAGGCTTTGAGTGGGGAAGAGGTGGAAAGACAAGAGGTAGTTTTAGGGGAAAGGAGGAGACAGAAGGTCAATGGAATGGAGGAGATAGAGCCATGGGTTGAGACAACCAAAATCTCAAGACCCAATCCAAGTATCCAAGAGCTCCTTCTTTGTGACATGTGGCAGGCTCTTCTCCTCCAAGCTGCCACGTGTCCTCTCTTTGTTTTTCTAGTGTCAGTGGTTAATAGGTTAAAGATAAAGATTATGTTGGCTGGGTGAGGGAAGATCCACCCTTAGATAGGGAGTGGTTAAGGCTGGTCATGCATCTTTGCGTGTGTGAAGCACGGGTTCAGTACTCATTTGCATAATGTAGTGAAGTTGGGGTTTGGCATGGCATTCTTTTATGGGAAAAAATAAAAAATGTTGGTTTTGTTTCTTGCTAATGGGAGTTTTAAATTGGAAGTTATTATTATGGGTGAAGCTACACATAAAATATGTAGGAGGCCCATGGTCCATTGAATGAGTCTGGGTGAACTGACCGGGCCGTTCGTGGGTGCCCATGGTGCACTAATGTAACAAAAACATCTTAAAAAAAGTAACGAGAAAGTTGACTAAAGGAATGGTCGTCTTCATTAAAGCAAGTGTTGTTTATTTGATCAGCAACATAGCTTGCAAAGCTTCACAGAAAGCTTGCAAGATTCCATGCGGCGAAGCTCCGGCTGTTTCTGCTTCTGTTTCCCTTCGTCTCCTCCATTGCTAGCCCCTCTTCCGACCTCATCTCCTCCCTTCCCGTTCATTTCCTCCATTTCCCCGGTTACGTCCCTGTCACTCCACCACCTGTCTTAGCTTCTTCTACATCTTCATCTAAGCGCAGACTGATGCCTGCTCCAAACCCCAGACCCTCTGGCTTAACGGAGCTTCCTCTCTCTCCCTTTTTCTTCAAATTGGTGTTTCTAAAGCTTGGGAAATGGCGTGGCTGTGATTGCACGTTCGGGGCGTACCCGTTGCTGCTCCAACACAAGGGAGAAAAGGGGGAAAACGTTTGCAGCATTATGTATTCATTTGGTAGAACTGATTTCTTTTTTCTGATGCTAGACGACGAGGAAATCTCGATTTCGTATTGTTAAATCTGCAGGAGCGCCTGGTTGCAATTCGATTGGAAATGGGGAAAATGGACCATTCCGCGTGAGCAAAGAGAGCGGATGAATTCTCATGAAACAGAGTTTTGTGCGTTTAAGTTCTTCCGCAGCATTTGAGCGTTTGATTTACAGTGATTCTGCTTATATCTGATCGCTCATGCGACCGTTTAATTTACAGTGATTCTGCTCATATTTGATCGCTCATGCGACCGTAAAGAAGAACAAGAAAAAATGAAAGTCTTGAAAATGTTAATTAGCAAAATTGCAATTGTGGAACTTGTCATTGATTTACTCACGCAAAATTTATCCAAGTAAAGGAAGTACAAGCACACACATTATTGATTAAATATTTTAAAGAGAAGGCAACCTTTGGCTACTATATTTTTAACAGAGTTTGGCTTCATTTGCTACGTTGACGGTTCAAAGATGTGCCTCAGCCATTCCATCTCTCTCTATATATACCCTGACTTCCCGAGTCGACAGACTCGTCTCGAAAGATGCTAGGTTCACAGAACTATCCTCAGCTATGCGTAAGATTGGTGTTCGTAGACAGCCTCCTGGGTTCGAGACGCGGCTCAGCATAAACTTCAGTCTGCTTCCCTGTGTCAATACCTAGCGATAAAGTGAGAGTTAGGAATGCAAAACATCTCTTGCGGATACTATAGGGAGACTGTATAGGACCATCACAGCAAAGATCGTGTATCAGAACAACGCCGAAAGTGATTAAAACGCAGTAAAAAGCTTACTAGTAAAAGTTGGGGTGGTAGATCCCATCCAGAGAAGATCAATTGCTAACAACCTGCCACTCCAAGAAACCCCGAGTAAAAACAAATTCAGTTCTGATATCGAATGGAAACACTGGTAAGTTTTAAACACTGGAGAGGATGTAACTGGTGGCTTACTTTTAAAACGAGAGCAAGCTGGATGGAAAGGGCCAACGTTGTAGAAACAAAACGGACGAATGTGTTCAAAGCCGGATGTTCTTCGCTGAAATCGGTCAATGACCACACAACGATGATCAAAAGTAGCAGAGACACGGCAGAAGTTCCTAAGAATATGACATCCGAGAAACCCACTCCGTCCTGTAGGATCGACCCCGCGGAGATCGTCAAAAACGCACCGATGAGGACTATCCAGACCTTAAACATATTAGAATCCTGGCTCGAGCGGATTCTCGCCAACCAGTCCTCGATCCATCGTCCGAGACCGTGCAAGTTCTCCAGAATTATTCTACCAGCTTTTCTCACAAAGGCTACAGCACGCTCCCTGATCAATGGTCCGATACCTTGCACGATCATTCTCCCAAAGTCTGGCAGATGATTAATCTGCGCCTCCTCCTCAGCCGAGGCTTGCATAAATAACCTTATCCATCGTCCGGCAACTTGCAGCGTCACTCTCCCAACGTCTGGCGGATGATTAGGCGGCTCCTGCTCAGCCGAGCCTTGTACCAATGTCTCAAGAGGAGTAAGGCCAGCACGGCCAGCGTCGGCGAGAGGATCAGCAGCAGGGATCACTAGAATGTCTATGGTGAGATCGTCGCCCACTATTGTTGGTAATGTAAGAGAAGTTAGTGGTGGCGGACGATAGGGACGGGGAGGGCTATCCATTACGGTAATGAGGCAACAGGTGAATGCAAGGGCGGTTGTGAAGGGAGAGAGGTTATCAGCTCTTTATATAGGTGCCCCCCCCAAACTCATCCGTCCCGGCCTGAAGCCATGATCTTACCTCATGTGGGAATTATCACCTCCTCACTCGGAGCCGCGACGAAGGTACGTGGTAACTCTCCATCAAAAAGGCAACGTATATAATATCTGTAAGAGCGAGTTAACGGAACAGATTCGCTGATTGCATCGACAGACACACAGCCTGCAGCGAGAGCGAGAGCGAGAAGGAGAATATGAAATTTTCGTTAATGTAGAATTGTAGACCTTGACCGCTTGCACACTTGTTGTGTATATTAGTGCCGTTTGTATGCTCTTTGTGGCGCGAGTCGCACAGTAGTGCCCCCTGCATGCGTGCTTACACACATTTGAGTAGCCAATCCTCCTCTTTTTTTCATACGGCGAGGTGGTAGCCTCACACATCATGCGTTCATCTGCCCAAGTTATACAACTTCGAAATTGCAATTATAATACAAGGCATATTAACGTGGGTTAATTTTGCAGACCAGCACTCTGGCCTTTAGGACTCTAGAAAAAATCCGGAACTAGAGGTCTTTGCCTCTTGTACTAGAGGCACTCGGTCTTTCTTCTTTTTTGTATATTTCTCTTTCTTTCTTAATACACTGTTGCTGTTGTTATCGCCCCCAAAAAAAAAAAAAAACTTAAGTTTGCATATACTGGCGTTGTCTTTTCTTCTAGTTGAGAAGCTGCGAACCATGCTTTTATTCAAGCTTTGAGTAAGCAAAATTCAGAGCTAGAGAAAGGCTGGACGGGCGGTTTCATTGTCCAATAGTTCATATTGAATTCCAGCCAAAACATGCAGCATCGACATATCCCGAGGTGAATGATGGTGGGCAATTCGAAGTCCGCTTTTCCATCGTATTTCTGCATATCGCGACATAAAAACTGGACGAAGCGTCCCTTCTGTCCAGAGATATTGGCGTCCCCGTTCTCAAAGGCTCTTTTTGATCCACATAGTTTGTCGTCCATTTTTGGCCCGCCCTATAGGGAAGGCCTTAGCAAAGGCACCCCGTTTCGGAAGCCAAACTTCGTTTTCCCTAAATTTTCATAGCTTTTTTGTGATTGCTTGGGACCACCATTTTCTCCTTGTTTTTGTCTTCTTTCTATTTCGCGCACACCCAGTCAATGCCATTCACCTTTTTCTATGTCTACGTTTATGTCCTCACTCACACCATTTGTGACATCCTTTGTAATACGCTTTTTTTTTTAGCCCTCAAAATTTAATCCAAGATAGAATTATATGTTAAAATTCTAATATTGATGGAGTTACAACCAAAGCATGTATGATTAATGTACGCAAGGATTTAAATCAATAAACATTGACCACATATTTATGTGGCTAATTGCGAAGTATTTGATGCAAAGAATAAATAGGCAAGCATCCCTATCGAAGAGTATGATAATTGTTTTAAAGGTGTTTCAAACTCCACCTCTTTACGTCTTCATTACATTGGATATCACATTATGCCTTGTATGCATCTCTATATTCTGAAAACACACAGTCCAAGGAAATCCATGCCTATTATTAGCTTTTTTGTGATTGCTTGGGACCACCATTTTCTCCTTGTTTTTGTCTTCTTTCTATTTCGCGCACACCCAGTCAATGCCATTCACCTTTTTTTATGTCTACGTTTATGTCCGCACTCGCACCATTTGTGACATCCTTTGTAATACGCTTTTTTTTTTTAGCCCTCAAAATTTAATCCAAGATAGAATTATAAAAGTCTGTTAAAATTCTAATATTGATGGAGTTACAACCAAAGCATGTATGATTAATGTACGCAAGGATTTAAATCAATAAACATTGCCCACATAATTAAGTGGCTAATTACGAAGTATTTGATGCAAAGAATAAATAGGGAAGCATCCCTATCGAAGAGTATGATAATTGTTTTAAAGGTGTTTCAAACTCCACCTCTTTACATCTTCATTACATTGGATATCACATTATGCCCTGTACGCATCTCTATATTCTGAAAACACACAGTCCAAGGAAATCCATGCCTTTTTTTTTTAAAAAATATCCACATACATAATAAAATATATTATGTAATAACTACTCCCTTTGTGTTATAGTTTACTATAATCTCAGGGAAACATGCTCTTTACTTATGAACTAAATGATTTTTTCCTAAAGTTGAATTAAAAAACCCCTCCTGTTATTATAATCCTGTTAAATTTTTTCAAAAAGTTCAATTAAAATACCACTCCTTTTGAATGCACATGGTACACTAAAATTTTGTGAGGTGAACCCCCCAAGGCTATAATGTCTAGATGATTGTTATCACTCAGGTTATTAGATTCAATTAGATTAAGAAAAGAGAATCATGAAATGGACAAAATCAAAAGAAGATCCCAAATTAATGTACTCATAAAGTATCCATGCAGCCATAAGGTGTAGAATAAAGATATGACATTCGTTAAGTCAAAGCATCCAGCATAGTTATCAATATCCACAGAGACATCTATTGTTGTCACATCCAAGTTCCTCTTTGCTAACTTTCCACTTAATAAAGAAGAAAGATATATTTTTAAAATATTTTTGTAGTTCCTCAATAGATCATTCAAGCCTTTTCTACTTCTACTAAGAACCAACCTCCCAATCCTAATTTTTAAGCTTTTCACTATTAAATCACTCATGCTACTTATCGACTTGCTCAAGCCATTCTTATTCATCGTGCATTCAATGAAATGGAAAGAAATGTTAGCACTTGTTAAGGCCTTTCTTATTTATCATGCATTCAATAAAATGCTCAAAAGTACTCTATATTGAGTTATACAATTGTGTCCATGAGTCTATTTGTCATAGCTATTGTAGAAGTACTTGGCTTGGCTTACCTTTGAAATTTAATTTAACATTCTTGTGTGGGCTTTTAGTGGTTGCCTTTCCACTTTACTTAATAGTACTGTATAGAAAAATAATTGATAACTATAACTACATAAATAAAATGAGACAACAAAGGCAGATTGAAAAGATGGCAAACAATAGGAACTACGAAAGGAAAAAATGATAGAATGAATTGAAGAGCATAAATTACAATGTACACCAAAACTTATAGTATAAAGAAATACAAATTCCTTGATCACATTCCATGTTATGAGTCATATAGGTATGTTGCTCACCTTCAAGGCCTTTACCTCTCCATAGGTCCCAAGAATATTAAAATTATAATTCTTCTTCACTATTGCCCTATTCTTCCTTTGTTCTAACCCATCGTACTAGCCTAAACTTAAGTGACTTCAAACATGAAGTCACAATTATAGAAATGATTAGATAATTGTATTAAGAGAAAAAGATTCCAACTTGATAACACTACCTCTCCAAGCCTATATGCAATCGTAAGATGTTCCAATGGCTAGTTTTCCACATAATTCAATTAATAATGGCAATAAAAAAAGCTAGGCATGTGAATATATGCCCACATTATTATATGCCAAATGCATTTATAGTGAATGGACACTTATAAGAAAGTGACTCTTTTTCAACGTTTTATAATTAAAAATATATTGGTTTTTCCCCTAACTTAGAAAATCGTGGATATTAGTGCTAACATAAGTATGAAGGGAAAAGTATCGATATTTCAGTGTATATTAGCTTCGATGCTTAACATGGGTTATCAGCGGATAGATCGACGTAAATTTTGACAAAATACGTCAATATTCTGGTTGTAAAAATGTTTCCTGATGCATATTTCAATAGATATATTGATGTTTCTATCGACATTTAAAATTTTTAGAACCCTGTCAATGTAATATCAACCGTAATCTCAATGCCATCGATTTTTAATAGAATGCTTTTTCGATCGTAATAGGACCACTGTTTTTTTTATGAAATGTTTTAGGGCATTGTCCCTTGTCCTAATTTGCCCATTCATGTATTACATTTGTTTTTGCTATAATTTTATGTACTGCATTGTTGGTGACTTTAAGATTGTAGGCTTGTGTACAAATTTGTTTTTTACTCATCACTAATTCATGGCGTATACAAAAGCTTCTCATCACTCCTACATGGAATATACAATGGCCTAGTCACATCATTGTCATTTTCATCATCATTTGTCAACACCCCGTCATCGTCATCTCCCCTTCCAAGTTTCTCCCAACATCTAGCCTCTTGCAAGACTTCATCTCCATCTTGGGGTGTTCAATAAGTACGCATGTTAGATGTTAGTACATCTTCTACTTGTTTAATGTGAGCATTGAAAATAAATTTATATTTTAAAGAGCTTACATTAGGGGAATTTTGGACTCAAAAAAGGTCTCATAAGGAGTGGATTAGCAAAATGGATTAAGAACTAATAAGGCCTATAGAGGGTCCCATCACCCCCATATATATGGGGACAAAAAAGTACATCTCCCTAGGCCCTTGGTGGTCCCCAAAATTGCACCTCCCTCTCCCACTTGGAGGGGCCCCCCACCCTCAAAAAGTTAACTATCTTTACAACCTTTAGGTGTTCTAGATTCCCAAAAAATATCTCGCGGGGATACCTCCCACTTGGAGGGGCCCCCCACCCTCAAAATGTTAACTATCTTTTGGGTACGTCTTTTCTCTGAGCATCTTGGTCTGAGCACATTTTTCTGAGCATGGCCTATATTGTGATTTCGTAGTCAATTTTATCATAACATCACACACCATTTAGTCATTAAACTACCCCAAGAAGATACTATATACATTTCTACCGCACAAAGATGCCAGCCAATCGCATTTTAATTACAATTCCAAATAAAATATTACAACTCCAAAACGCAATAAAATTGAAAGCTCAAAAAGTGCTTGTATATACATACAACACGAAGCTAAGCCACATCATGTGGCTTCAAGTACAAAAAATAAGGAAGCTAAGCCACATCATGTGGCTTCAAGTACAAAAAATAAGAGAAGTCTATATACAAGAGGCACGAAGCCAAGCCGGTGGCTTTAAGTACAAAAAAGAGTAGCTAGCACTACTTCTACGACTAATCCTCGCTGCCTTCCACGCTCCCTTTTGCGCCTCCTTCCTCGTCTTCCTCGTCGTCTTGTGCATGGGCCTGTAAACAAGGGACAACATATATCAATGTATGAAAAATCAAATCTTTACTTATAATTTTGGCATTATTTAATTACTTTCAAATACCTGGGGGGCCGCTCCAGTAGCTCGGGTATACTGCTCCTCAGTAATCAACCCGTCATCATAGAAGTGCCTCCATGTATCTCCTCTGCGATGGTGGCAGTGGTAGGCTGTCTCCACTGGAGTAGGGTATCTGCCCACGATCTCAAGCTGCATGACCGCGACACACTTTGTGGAGGGATTAGTACAAAGAAACAACCCACCTCCTAATAAACTACATAAGCAATATAATTTGAGATCGATACTTACAAATTGGGCCTCCCGTGATTCAACACGCCCTACTCCAAAATGCGTGCTTCCATATTCCTCCATCTGGATCCTCCGTGCCTCCACGTGCTGCAGACTGGGGTCCTCCCTCACTGACTTCATTGCCTTCTTCCACTCACGCTTGTGAGCAGTGTGGGGCGGGCCCCTTGGTGGTTGACCTGCCTCAAGCCTGGTAAGCTCCGCTAGTGCCTGCCTCTTAAGCAAAGATCTTTTATTGCTAAGTATCGTAACAATCTTTGACTTCCCCCATTTATCTGTGAACTGGCGATTGGGGGGGTTAGGATACCTAGAGCGAACAGTAGCGAGGGTCTCATCAGCCAACCTCTTTGGGTGGTCTTTATAGTGGATAAAGCAATCTCTGTAATTGTTAGCAATTATAGAGCGCATGAAGGCCATGATGTCCTTCCCTCGCGCATCCATCAATATGCCTCCTGTCTGAGTGATGTCATAATAAATCGTACCATCACCCAGAGGCACATCTAAATCATCTGAATCATCCTCCTCCTCACCGCCACATGGCCCAAAGCACTGTGCCATGCATCCGCCACCGCTCTTCCTGCTACTATGCCTGCTACCCTGTCATGTCGAGCTCGTACGCTGGCCACTCGTAGCTGGGGACTGAAGAGCAAATTTGGTGGGTTGTTTGTTTGTAGGATGTCTCCATCTTCAACAAGTAGCTCCAGTGAGGATGAATCCCTCCGTATCCACCATCGCAAAATGTGGTTAGAGCAAAAAATCAAATGTCTGTGTGATCGATGTCGAGGAAACATGTATCGTGCACGCAGGATTACACTCAATCATATCTCAAAGTATGGAGAATGGGATGTGACCGTAAACAGGGTAAGGGTTTGTAAGTTAAGGTTGATTGAGATACCTATGGGTGTTCATATGTTTGAGTTATGATCCCGTTTTAATTTGATACAGGATGCAGTGCCACACCCGCACATGTTACCCTATGCCCGTCGTGAGGAGGCGAAGCGTCGGCGATATGAGGTGGGATCTTCAGGACGGACCGTTACGGATGCATGGAGTGATGGTGATAGTAGCCCTCCGCCATTACCTCATGAAGCCGTGGAGGAGGAGGTGTTTGATGATATGGTGCGGGATTTATATGTCCATCAAGGGAGGGATAATAGCATGGATCAGGATGACCTTTTTACCGTAGCATCGACTCCACTGTTTGAGGGGTGCACATTCTCTGTTCTACGTGCCTCCCTTGAGTTACTAAACTTGCAAACCATCTATGGATGGAGCAATGCAAGTTTGAATGCATTACTCAAGTAAGCTTTAAAGTCGATTTTGCAAACATGGTGAATTATGCACGTGGGTCAATTACTCGAATGCTTTTCCTCATTTATGGTCTTCACGTGCAGGCTATTGTGTAAAATGCTTCCAAGGGAGAATAAATTACCGACCTCAAGAGATATGGCAAGCAGGGATGTTTTTATCGAATCTATACTTATATATTAATATAAAATCTTGGCGAAAGTTTATCAAGCTAGTTCTTTTAGTTTCACAATATTTGTAGGGCATATTACAATTTTATATATTTTCTTTTGAATTTTAAAGAAAAAGTTGTAAATCCTGGCGAAACTTTAATTTTTTTCTCATAAAAGTTTCAAATCTTGGCGAATTTTTCAAACTTTTATTTTTATTAGGGCATACAAACTTTCGATACCAATATAAAAGTTTCGCTTCCTAACGAAACTGATAGGAAAAAATCATCTATGATGGCAAGGCAACATGTGACCTCTCTTGGAGGATTAGATTACAAGCGCATCCATGCATGTGTCAATGATTGCATTTTGTTTCGTGGACTACATAAGGATGCAAGAGAGTGTCCTACTTATGGAGAGGCAAGATATAGAGCAGATCTCAAAACCTTGGACGTGCCTCGTAAGGTATTGCGACATTTTCCCATAATCCCTCGCATCCAACATATGTTCAAGTGCAAATCTATTGCAGAGCTCATGTCATGGCATTCCTCCCATAGATAAACCGATGGCAAGTGGAGAACTCCCGCGGACTCTCCTGCGTGGAAGCATATTGAAGACACATGGCCAAGCTTCAAGGAAGAACCTAGGAGCTTGAGACTTGGATTGGGTATGGACGGTGTGAACCCATTTGGTCTCAAAAGCACGTCTTACAGTGTATGGCCAGTGGTATTAGTGAATTACAATCTTCCACCCTCTATGGCTATTAAGAAAGGACATGTCATGCTGTCCCTTCTAATTCCAGGGAAACATAAAGTCGAAAATCCTGATGTTTATTTGGAGCCTTTGATTGATGAGCTAGAGATACTTTGGAGAGGTATCGAGGTGCATGATGTGAGCAGGCCTCCCTCGTCACGAGACTTCAACTGCAAAGCAGTCTTGATGTGGATGATGCATGACTTCCCAGGCTATGGTGAGTGTTCAGGTAAGCATTGCATTTTTTAATTATGAATAGGCAAAGGACGTGGCACCCTAAACCCACCGTCCACTCTTAATTGCATCTATTGTTCAGGTCTCACTACATCGTGTTACCATGCATGTCATATTTGTGGTCCTTCGCTAGTTGCCTCACGGGCAGACGCATTGAATAAGGTCATCTATGAGAATCACCATCGATTTCTCCCACCTGATCATCCTAGATATGTTGCCCCTTGGAATGAAGTCCTCCCACAATCACTCACCGCGGGAGATTGGATGAGAATTTGGGATGGTTCCACGACTCCTCCACCACTTGGCATGAGCCAGTAAGGGTTTGTAACTATTGGCTGGAAGTAAAGATTGGCTATATTGGTTGAAAGTAAAGATTGCATGCTAACACTTTATTTTGTTTAGATACTCCATCTTTTATCGTTTACCATATTGGTCCCACCTCAAGATCAATCACCTGCTTGATCCCATGCATATCTTCAAGAATGTGGCATCTACCATTTGGGAGCATTTGAATGGGACACGAGATTCGGCAGGCATAAGGGAGGATCTACGTACCACAGGGAGGATGCGTGAAGCTTGGCCTCAAGAGAGACCAAATGGGCATGTTTTTTTACCTCGTGCACTATGGATGTTATCAAAGCTAGAGATGGCGATGGTGAAGCGCGCTATTACTACAATTCGTACTCCCATTGGATGCATGAGGTGTTTGAAGGGAGCCTTTACAAAGAGCAAGAAAAGAGGTGTAGAGCAATTATATGGCTTGAAATCTCATGATTGGCACAAGATGCTCCAAGTAAGTATTTTATATGCATAATATCTTTTTCCTTTCAAATTTGTGAGTGAATAGCTATAAGCAACTAATCAACCACCTCCTCGCGGGTTCAGTTCATACTACCTACTAGCATTTCACGTAGTGCATCAAAGGACGTGAAAGATTGTATTTACAAGATGGGCGAGCTTGTGAGGTATGTGAGCTCAAAGGAAATAGATCCCACCACTCTTGAGAATGCTCGAGTTATGTCAGTGGAGGCAGTTTGTTTAGTGGAGGAGACATTTCCACATTCTATTCTCACAAGCCAACTACATCTCATAGTACATTTGGTGGATGAGATTGCTATATGTGGTACTATACATGCACGATGGTTGTTTTTCCTTGAGCGCTTCATGAAGACATTGAAGGGCTTCATGAGACAAAATGCAAGACCCGAAGGTAGCATGGCCGAGGGTTGGTTGGTACAAGAGCCACTTGTATATATTTCTGAGTTTCTTGTTGATGTGGATAGCTCTCTCCCACGACTATGGAGAGATGATGAAGACCTAAGGATGACCTCTATTGTGCCTTAAGGAAAAGGACGCAACAAAGTAATAGACATGGAGTTGCATAATAGTATCAACCTCTTTTGCGTGCTTAATAGTGATGTGATGAAAAGATGGGTGACAAGATACGAGGATGCAAAGGCAAGAAGACAAGAAGAAAGGGCCCTCTTTCGTACACACCACGGATCTCATGTGCCATACCCTCAGCATCTAAGAGCACTTCCAAAGGATATTCATGTGGATTGGCTACTTGATGAAATGGAGAAAGCAGAGAAAGACGAGGGGATGCATATCACAATGGAAGAATGGGAGTATGCTAGGGGATGCATGAGCAAGGTCGGTATATAGAATGTTATGCATAAGTTAGGAGCTTTTTATAATTTAGATTGCTTATTTAATTGATTTTTTCTTGGTGTAGTGCACTATGTTCAATGCTATATGGTGTGAGGGCAAGCATTTTCGAACACAACGGATTGATGATAAGAGAAACACACAAGAATGTGGCATCATTGCTAGCTTTGAGGTGGATGATTATTGTGGCATAATCCAAGATATCATTATGCTTGACTTTCGACGCTTCTTTGTATATGTTTTGGATGTAAAGTGGTTTAAGGAGGTGGTGGAAAGAGGCCCTAATGCAACAATCAAACGCCATGCAAGTGGCTTTGTAACTATTGACTCCACAAAGTTTTGGCAAAGTAGGAAGGACACACTAGTACTACCGCAACAATGTGAACAAGTATTGTGCACACACATAAAAATACTCGCTTTTAAATATTTGATGCAAGAAAAGTAACATGATTGTATCTGTGTTTGAATTAGGTTGTCTATCAACCAATGGTGGATAATAATAGATGGTGGCATGTCATACCTATTATGCCACGTTCCAAAGTGATGTATAGTACATTTACTAATATGGAGCATATGGAGGATGATCATGGCCATGGACGTGATGATGACCGTGATACAAGAGAGGAGGATGATCATGAGATAGGAGATATAGATATTGAGGCCATTACCCATGAGGACGAGCCTACCATTGGAGATGCTGATTTCGATGAGCACATGAGTGGCACAAGTAGTAGTGGGTTGAATGTATTTGTAGATCTAAACACTTGTTTGGATTTTGAAGTAGATAGTTTGGCAAGGGTTGATCTCATTGAGGATGAGATTGAACCGTAACCCCACAATTGATATTGGCAAAGCTATTTTACATATTGTCTCATTCTCCTCATCTTACTTAATTCTTGTATATGTGGGCTTGCAAAAAATTATGTGCTTTGGTAATCATGGGCAATGTTTGGAAAGCAATGATGTACACCAAAATCTCACTTTCTGTATTCTCTGGAGCACGTCTATTTACGCGTCTAAATGCACGTCTGATTCTCAATGTAAACGTGCAAATAAACGCGCAAATACACGCGCAAATAGACGCGCTAATAAATGGGATGTTAGACGGGCCCATATTTTCCCAGGTCAAACGTGCAAATAGACGCGGTGATTTACGTGCAAATAAACGAGCATTTAGATGCGCATTTAGACGTGCCCGTAATTTCTCTACTAAAGCAACGCGTATAGACGCGCCCGCTATTTTGCGCATCTACCAAGCGCGTCTATAGTTGCTTTGTGTTGTTGTGAACTCCAAGAAGTACAACATCATGCATGGAGCCTTCTCCAATGCACCTCTCCATGGAATACTCTCTCCATGCACTTGTTGGTAAATAATGATGAAACAAGCTACTTCCAAAAGCAATGCCCAATTTGGCACAACCACGGAAGCATTTCCAGGATTACAAACACAAGACATACCAGCCCGATGAAGAAGGCATAAAACCACAACATCCACCTAAAGACAAGAAAAGAATTAAACTTATGCTTAGTACAAGCCATTTCATTATACAAGAGCATAAATTCTTTCAACAGGTCATTGTAAGACAATTGTCTCACCTTATGATCAATACCACCAACTTTGATTGTACAATATGCATCCAAGTATTGCATGTACTTTCGACATGCAAACTCCAATCTGCTGATCCTAGCATAACGCTCAACCAAATGAAGAACATGAGGGGTACACATAACTAGGATCCAGCCAGAATCTGAAACAATTGTGGCCGCTACTAGCAAGGAGTAGTGTACATGGTCCTCTGTTAATAAATTCCAAGATGGAGATGTGGAATCCTCTACTCCAGGAGCTTCTAGCTGTGTAGGTAGATCAAGAATGACAAAATCTGCAGCCCAAGCAACACACTTACCATTTCTTGTTTTTCTTTCACCTCCAAGACCCGCAAAGTATTCCTTCATGTCTATATAGGCTTGTGTGAAGTTTGAGACATACAATTGCTTCCCAAACTCGACATAATCATAGCACCAAACCTTGCAATGTGAAGCATCACATGTGCCACTCCGATTCAAAGTTAGAGAGGCCAATGGAATGTACAAAAAGCGGATAGACCTATCTTTCCATTTACATCCTTTCAAAATGGGTGTAGATTGTAGTACTTGCACATCTGTATCCACACCACATATGTAAAGACACAAAGTGATAACAACATATGTTACACAAACAAATAACAGCTTGAAAAAAGACCAAGAGGGCTTACCATTATTAGTACCAGGATTTTTTGGTGGCCTACCACCCTTCTTTAGTTCCATACTTGAATCCTTATCCTTTTTAGTCATCTTCTTAAGTGTTTTTTGAATCTCAATGACTGCATCATCCTCGTGGACTAAATTTGAGCTTGATGAACCCATCTCTCCCTTTTTATGCTGTGTGTACAACTCTACCTCCTCCTCGATGCAACATCCTTTTTTCATATCGAGCCACCACAGGCATTTCTTTCTCTCCCACTCAGAGAGCACTTGCTTCCCTTCTTTTTCTATCATGTTTGGAGAGTACATACAGAATTTTAAGTCCTGAATTTTTGTCCATACTCAACATATGGGCAACAATTTTTCAATCTTACCAACAGTTTTTAAGGATTGCAAGAATCTGCATACAATAAGAGTCTTAGTACAAAAGCGAAATACTTAAGGATGGATTTTTAATTGAAAAGGAAAAAACATATATTGCTTACCTAAATACCAATCGTCGAGATGCCCTCGTCATCTCCATTTGTCCTCTTGCAACTGTAGCAACAATCATTGAATCCTTTAAATCTTCATAAAGTTCAAGTATGTTCATTGCTTGTATCTCCCCAAAATACTCTCTCAACATAGGATCTTGAGGAAGCACAAAGCTAGCTTGTTGACTAGCAACCAAGACCTGAGAGAGTAACCTCTCAAATTCATAAAGCAACTGATCCATCCATGCCTCTTTTGCCATCCACTTTATGAATTCTCTATCAGCTTTTGGCATCCCATAACTTGTTCTCAAATTTGAATCTGACCCTAAGATTCTGACGGTTACTAGTTGTGTCTCCTTTGAGACCTTTGCAATGGAGATGTTATACAATTTTTCCAATGTGACAATGGATGATTTATCATCAAATGGGAGGCTCCACAAGATATTAAACCAATCTTCACCATTTGTTGGTTTGACAATAGACAGAATCTACATATAAACAATACATGCAATCGTCACACTCAAGTGTATTTTCTGATCATACAATACATGCATATCCCATACCTTGATCATTTTCTAAACAAAGATCATATTTTTTAATGTTCTTTCTCAATCTCAAAAAACACTTGAACACTTTAAAAAATCAACTTTATGTTAAGAATCATTAAATTAACCATACCTTGATCATTTTTCGACCGTACTTGAGATTCACATCCTTTCAAATACTTTTAAATGCTTTCTCCATATCAGCAACACTCAAATTTGGCTGAAGTTCCTTTAGCTTTGCCTCATAATCTTGCTTGTATAGTGGCTAAGATATATTCCAAAGAAATGAATGAGTACAATGAAGTAGTTAGTTCTAATTTAAAAGACATCCATGACAAATGGTATGAAACTTACTGCAAATACCATTCTCCCTAGCATCAGAGATGTCAAAGGATACCAAGTGCTTGATCCTTTACTGCTTTCATTTGCCCTATGATTTTCAAGTGTCTTTTTTTCTTCCTCAGAAAAAAGTGATAAGTACTCATTCTCTCTGCTCGCTCTCCCTCCCGCTATCCTCCCCCGCTCTCCCTCGCTCTCCCTCCCGCTATGCTACCCCACTCTCCCTCGCTCTCCCTCCCGCTCCGCTCACTCTCCCTCTCATTGTGCTCCCCCACTCTGCTCGCTCTCCCTCCCACTCTGCTCGCTCTCCCTCCCGCTCTGCTCTCCCTCCCGCGCTCTGCTACCGCTCTCCCTCGCTCTCCCTACCCGAACTTCTTTAGCAACGAATGCTCATAGGTTGGGGGAAACTGCTACCTCCATGCTGGGTATCTTGTGTATATATACTTCAATGTACTAACTACCTCATTGCTTGTTGATCTCTCCGCTCCTGGGTATCTTTGAATAACGTAACGCTATCACAGGACATGCTTATGTTTCAAAAATTTTGAACAAAGTTCTCGAGTGCTTTGCGTTTTGATCACAATAAACTAACCGACTTATGCTATGTGCAGGTTCAAATAGGTAACTATTCAAAATGTTAGAGATGTGCTGACCAACCATTTCTTGTTCACCACAATTATAATTTATATCTATCTATCAACTTTAAAATACTTATATCAAATTGTCAGAATGAATATGTAGCAATAATGAAATGTCATTGCTAGCGAGAATGGCTTGCAATAACTCCCATACATGTCAAAGAAAGACTGGGGATTAAAAGGTCTAAGAGTCCATGGTATTATAGTATTGTTGTTAACAAATGATGGCTAAAATTGATGGCTAAAATTTACATCATGGTTCAGTACTATTGTCACACTCGTGCCGACTTTCACAAGACCAAACTTACAAAGTTGTGAGTATAAACAATGTGGGCACTGTGTGCAAAGCATTTGTGAGCAACTTTTCTTGCGGCAGACTCTTGTTTCAAATGAGTTCTTGAAACAAACACTCTGCTCTTGATCTCACCCTTTGGAAAATAGATTTTGGACATAGAGATAGCATGGCTGCTAGAGTGAGTGACTTGGCTTGTAGTATGTGCTATAAGGATGTTTCATAATTATTTATTTGTGAGAATATACTAATAATGATGACTATAATCACATATTCATTCGTGTTCTTGGTGGGCATCATTAAAATTTACTACATATACAATGCCTTGTAATCATGTTTAGATCCTTTAAAGTGGCCCATGGAAATCAATAACTTTGATATACATATTTTATAATAGGCTTTTTTTGCAGACCTTGGAATCTGGTGGTATAATGCTATCTTTCTTATGATTCTCTCAATTCTTTGTAATATCATTTTGTGCTCTATGTTTAATCTAAATATTGATAATAAGTAGCTAGGACCCATGATACCCACCTTCCCATCATAGAGCAACTCATTGTTGTTTGTGTTGGATGGTGGAAGATACTAACTCCTCGAATGGGAGTAAAGTATTGTTGGATGTGTTGGATGGTGGAAGATATCAACTCTTCGTATTGGAGTAAAGTTGGAGCTTGAGCATTATTTTGTTAAATTAATGGAATTAAAATTTGGTGTTGTAAAAAAATTTGCCTTTACAAAACGCCTATGATATGTCCCTTTTCTATCACACAAGGTGACAAGACCCTGACTCAATCACTTTAAGGATGTTTTTTTCACTTGCTCTTGGATACTTACCTTTGCTTTTCTGAAGCACTAGCATTTAGTTTCTAGCAGCGATTTTCTAGGACTTGAACACATGCATATGCTTTACATGCTTTCACTTGCTACTACTTCAGGAGGGTAGTGGCTTATTGGCTGGTTTCAAGATTGTATGTATTTAGTGCCTTTGCTTTTTGTTTTATTAGTTTGATTCGATCTCTCTTACTACTACAACTTCATGTGCTCCTATTTTTCAAGACTCCCCTCTTCACTATTCTTATTCTTGTTTCCTATGTTGTTGAAAACAAGGATCTTGATTTTTGAAGTATGCTAATTGGAAAATCCCCAATTGGATTGTGAGTTTCTTTACCTCCAATTGGGAAAGGAGCCAATTGGATTTTTCGATTTACTTACAACTATGAAAGAATGCAAATGGGTTATTATATAAATGGTACAAGTTTAATTATTTTTCTTTATTCTTTTGTTATTGGTGATGGGTCCCACACCCAAAATGGTGGGGCCCACTTTTGTGCCTTTCAAATTGTGTGGGCATGAGTTTGTGTACCCCCCATGTGCACGTAGGCATGCACGCACACGTGTGCACATTTACACACACACACACACACACACACACATGTATACTTCTCCAACTATGAATTATTCTTTTATGTACCCCCCATGAAATATCTCCTTTACACTTTCTTTTTAACCACCCCACACACCAAGCCCACTAATCCTCCGATACCTCCTCTAATCCCTACTTAACCCATGCACGCATTTGCTCTTGTCTCCACTTGTGACTTAAACTCCACTTGTCACTTAATTTATTAAAAAAAAAAAAAAGATTATCTAAGAATCCATATGGTTGTCTATATTCCTAGGTAAAGCGATAACAAGCCCGACAAAACAGGCATTACCTATCTACCCAAACATAACTATGATGTTCTAACACCTAGTTTGTTTGGATGGTGGTAGGTAAGTGGACCCCAACCTTAAAACTTGGACTGCTTGAGGATTCAAGATCTTTTTTCAAGATTATGTTTGTCAAACTCAATATTATTAAAAACTCTTAATTTTGGTCAAAATGTTTGCAAACTCTAGTTCTTGCATTTTTTAAACTTAGATGTCTCAAATATTTTTTCCTTATATGTTTTAATTTTTAACTTTTTATCCAATTGACGGAATTAATTATTGTTGGTTCTTTCCCATGGCTTCCACGAGAAGAGCAGGGTATTCTCAGTTTGTAGGGTTCTGAGGCTTTTTGTCACCTACAGATATATCGAGGTTGTCATTTGTAGTATACGTGTAGCTTAGGACCTCGAGTTGTGTGTTTCAGTGAGAGACGTAGGCTTAAGTGTGGTAAGCAAACATAGTGCATCCATGTGTAAAAGGAACGTGTATCATCATGGTTAAGGTAATGAAGGCTTTCATCTTCATTGGGGGTTGTAGAGTTTAGGAGGAGTTTAAGGGTTAGGAGGAGGTTCCAGGTGAGGTGGTGACAGGGCAGGGAGAGAATCTGGGGACATGGGGGAGAAATATGGAAAAGTGTTAGTTACGGTAGGGGGAGCAAAGGGGAGGGGTGGAAGAATTGGGCAAATGGTTTGAGCAGCTTGGTAATCCTCAAGGGTAGGAGTAGCAAGGGAGGGGAAGAAGCTAGGTGTGAGGAGCTCGTAAGTTTGTGACTATTGGGTTAGTTGAAAATGGTGAGAGACATGAGCAAAGAGACGATGGAGGGAATAGATGTTACGATGGAGCTCGGGGAAGGTTAAGAGGGTGGTAGCAGCAAGGGTAAGTGAGGTTATGAGGCTGGCAGAAAGAGTGGCTAGATATGGGAAGTTGGATGTGAGATAGGCCTTGTCATCTTCCGACCTTGTTTTTGCTGGTGCGATGGGATCATCAGCTGCATGGGTGGGATATCTGTTATGTCGTGCCTTGCAAATAATAGTGATGGCCTTTGTAGCAATGGCAACAAACCTGCAATAACCGTGAGGGGAGGACTACCCATGAGCAATACATATGCAATGAAAGCATCTGTCCTGAGTGCTATAAACCCGACATGTGTAGACAAGCGGAAGATATTTTTCTCATCTTCGGACTAGTCTTGGCAAATTATGCATAGGGTTTTGGTCCCTACGGAACGTTTCCATTTGATTGTTGGATGAGCAGATATGATCTTGATTTGGAGTTGCTTCCATTGGATAAGCACACGTGGGTTGAGGTGATCTTCCACTTGTAGAGCAGCCACAAGCTCTTGGTACACCACCGTTGTGCATTGTAGTGGGGCTTCGTTGGTGTTGTCTTCCAATGCCTCATTGTTGTACATTAGTAATTGGAGTTCAAGCTTGGAGATGATTATCTTTTGGGAGTGCATCTCATTCATTTTTTCTTTGTATTGCTGGTAGATGGTTGTATATGCCTCCTTAAGCTTTCTCATTTGCAAGGTGACCTTTGCCTGTTGAGGAATGTCTTCAGTGGTATTGGACCATTGGTCCAAGACTTGTGCTTGTGAAGTGCTGGCCTCTTGAGCGGTAGCAAGTTGGTCGTTTAAGATTCTGCATTTCCTTATAAGCTCGTCAATGCTGAAGGCACGTACTGCCAAAGATTGTTTCATGTCTTCAAGCTTGTCTTTGCAATCCTAGAGCTCTTCTTCTTTGTGAATTAGAGCGAGTCGAGCTTGTGCCACTACCTCCGTCTGTTGAGCATGTGCAGTATGTCAAGGAGTTATAGTAGGTTTGTAGGATTGCCATTGCTTGTACTACTGCTGTTAATTGTGTTTGACTTTGGTGGAGGTTGGTCACATCCCTCACTGCCTTCTCTTGATCTTGGAGAGCTTGGTTCATGCACACTTCTTCTACCATCTTCTCATCTATTTGTGCCTGAAGTGCCTTGACCTCTATGGCGATTGCCTAGAATTGATCTTCAATTTCTGTTGTAGTCTGTCTGTCCAATTCTCTTGCATATTCTTCCTTGGCCAAGCTAGTGAATAGTTCTGACATTTGGATCATTTGGCTAGCTTGATGTTGGAGAATGACAGACGGTGATGAGGTCTGGCGATACTACTGATACAAATGGTGCCCATGTAGCCATCTTGATGACTCTATAGTACTTGGGGGAGGTTGTTCCAATGGTATTTTAGTCCCTTGTGTACAATAGTCATATTGTTGATTTGGCACTAGCTCCCCTTGTGGCTCATCAACTGGCATGGCATCGATGGGCGGTTCTAGTGATGATGTAGCCTCAGGCTCTGGTGCCGATCTTTCCTCAGGTTCTGGTGCTGATCTTGCCTCGGGCTCTGGTTGTTGCTATTGTTGGAGATATATTGGTTGCAGTTGTGCACCGAGCTGTAGCATCTCGTGGGGCAATTCCTCAATCTCGATCTCCAGAATAGGTATTTCTTCTAAGGCATCTGCACTTATCAATGTGATAGTAGGAGAAGTTGGTGACGGCTCCCATATTGGTGAGAAGGGTATGTCCAACTCCTCAATTGGTTTTTGTGACTGGGGCAGAGTCATTTCTCTTTCTTGTAGTTCTTTTAGCCAATGAGGAATTTTACATTTTTGGCCCGATGAACCATCTAGTTTCTTTGTAAAGAAGATGACTAAGTGCTAGACCCAGTCTTGTTTTAGCTTTCTAATCAGCAAAACAAATGTGCAGAGTGGAAGGGATCGATTCTTGCCGCACTTAATCCCCAGGATTGTGGATAGGAATTGTGCTGCTTCCTTGAGGCGATGGTTAAGGATTGTGCGAAGCAATATGCTGTCCCTATAGAATAGTGTTCCCTTGGTGAGGAGAGACTGTACTTCGAGAAACTATGCATCGGCAGGCCATGTAGGGTATTTGGCACCTTGTGTTGGTAGTGAGAAAGCCCTTTGAATGATTGTACTATCGAGGATAATGTTTAGTGGGCTCTGATGTATAGTGATTGTACCATACTTGCCAACCTTTGCATTGTTGGAGTGGTAAGAATGGAGAAAGTCCCTGATGTATGTGGTCATTGTCGGACTGTCCTCCAAGGATTTTAGGCTCGCATGCAAACTACCTAGACCCCTTTGCTCTAAGTAAGATGTTGCTTCCTAGGAAAGAGCATAAGTCAATGTGGGTGGCCAAACAAGTTCCAGTGACAGGGCCCCATCAATGGTTGTGTAGGCCGGTGGTGATTGGGGTGGCATTTGTTCTTCTTGGTCATGCATTGAATCCTCTTCTGAGCTATCGCTCTGGACCACAAATTCCTGTGGTCACTGTGGTTGAGAGGATGTAGATGGCTACGAACTCTGGAGGGCGTCTCGTGGTTGAGGCGGTGGGCTCTTTCTGTGCATCCCTTTAGTGGTGGCATCTTTTTTGAACCTGCATCCATGTGCATGTGGTGTACCATTGATCATTAGATTGGTTGGCATGCAGGTATGACCTTTATGTGTGTGTGTGGGAGATCTTATTTGTAGTAGAACCACAACATTCTGATTGGGTAGAGAAATTGAATGCAGCCTTATGGGCATACAAAACCACACTCAAGGTCAGTACAGGGAACACACCTTTTCAATTGGTGTACGGCCTTGAAATTGTGGTCCCACTAGAATTTGTAATACCAAGCCTATGCATAGCCATACAGGAATGCATGGGAGACCATGAATCCTTGAAAGAAAGACTCTATCAGTTGGAGAAGCATACAGAGACAAGACTAGTCACCTACCATGCCATGACAGCTTCTGGCATCGGCCTTTCTGACTACTTTAGCTTTCACCCATTTTGTAAAGTAATCAGTGGCCATAATGATGTAGCATGCCAGTGTTCCTTTTGCTACTGGATGGATGGGACCCACATAGTGTATCCCCCATTTTTCAAATGGTTTTTGTGCAACAACTGTTGTTAGGGGATTGAAGTCTTTCTGTTGTGGTTTAGTAGTCTGTTGGCATACATCATAGCCTTTTACATATTCATAGGCATCTGCCCAGAGTGTTGGCCACTAGTAGCCTGCGAGGAGAACTTTTCTTGCTGTGGCTTCCCCTTGGAAGTGTCCTCCTACAATGCCTTCATGGACTTCACTCAGGATTGGCATGATCTCATGAGGCATTACACATCTTCTTAATATCTAGTCCTTGCCCATCTTGTACTGTTGTCTTGTAATGAGTTGATAGGGTGCAGCCTTTAGAATCAATTTTCTAGCATCTACTACTTTCATTTCAGGGGGTGGTCTTCTTGCCATTAAGTACCCAATGATATCTCCACACCACTTTGGAACAACATCTATTTGAAATAGTGTGGCATATGGTAAGTCGTCTTCTACTCCAGTGGCTTCTTCCCCGACTTGACACGAGACATGTGATCTGCAATGTAGTGTTGGGCACCTTTGCGGACCACTATTTTGAAGTTGAATTCTTGAAGCAAGAGGAGCCATCTAGTTATTCTTCCTATTGTACACAGACGGTTCACAAGATAAAGCAATGCTTGATGGTTGGTGTAGAAGACAAAATCATTTGCCAGTAGATAGTGTCAAAATTTCTTTACACTATACACCATTGCTAGGGCTTCTCTTTCTATGGTGGTATAGTTGATCTCTGCATCATTGAGTTGTCGTGACTGGCGAAGTAGAATGGGTAGTCTTTCTTATGTTCACTAGGTTGACAAATCACACTCCCAATTGCATACTCAAATCCATCAGTATGAACATGAAAATCAATATCCCAGTTGGGAGATATAAGGATGGGTGCTGTGATTAGGCGCCACTTTAAAAGCTCAAAGGCTTGGTCACACTCTTTGGTCCATAAGAATTCCACTAATAATTTGTAAAGTGGTCTAGCTATCATGGGATACTACAATATAAATCTTTTATAATAGCCGGCATGTCCCATAAAGACCTGTACACCTTTGGAATTTGTAGGAGGAGGCAATTCCATGATGATTTTGATTTTGTCGAATGGCAGTTGTCGATGGTTGCCAATGTTTATATCCAGTTATTGTCATTGCTTTATGAGTCACCCGCTATGGCATGCTGTTGCAAGGGAGCAGATTTGCTTGAGATTGTCGTGGTGGAAGATGTGTCATCCAATGCTCTAGGCACAATTGGTTTTATAGCTCCTGTTCCCACATTCACCCTAATTGCGGTGTCACGATTCTGGATTGTCAGTCTATTAGTTCCCTAGTCATGGAGGACTGATGCTTCCCGTAACCAAGGACGTCCTAGTAAGATTTGATAGGATTTTTTGGGAAGATCCAAGATTGTGAATTGAAGGGAAAAGCAGACTCTTGCGACCTTTGTGGACATGCCATTTACTATTCCCAAGGGTTTAGCCCATGAATCATCGACAAGGCATGTGTTGAAATTAGCCTTTTGCATTGGTGGGAGACCCCATTCTTCGTAGAGCTCCTTTGATAGGACATTTACACTTGCTCCACCATCCACTATGGCTTGGACTTCATTATATGCCTTGTGGATCAAAGGCACAGTAATGTTGCGTATGTCATCTCTCTCACCCATCCGCACAGGGATATCTTCGATGTCGTTCATAGGTGGAGGGGGATTTGTGAGTTCAATCCATCCTTTCAAACTCTCCCAGAGATTGGGACAATTCCGTAGGAGGATTCCGATGAGAATTGACACAGGGCAACTCAAGATGCTAGAGAGTGCCGTTCCCTCAAGTTGACATGGCGGTACATTATGTTGTGGAGTTTGTTGTTGGAACAGAGGCTCGAGTATAGTATCAATACTTTGTGGGGCCAAGTCATGGATTAGGACTCGAGCTTGTTTCTCAACCTCAAATTGAGCTTGTTCCTTTTGTACCCATTGTTGAAGTGCTTGAAAATGAGCCTTCTCCACCTCTGCATTTGGGTATGGAGCTTCTTTTATTGAGCTCGAGAGTTGATGTGGATGAGCTCGGCTACTCATTGCTTGGCGGAGGTGGAGGCACTTGTGCTTTCTTTTTACGAAGTCTCTTTGGTTGGCCTCTTTGATGGTTGTGATATTACATTTAGAGGTTGTGATATTACACTTGCTGAACCCAGACTTTGATGGTCCACCCCAATGATGCCGATTGGGATGTCAGGCTTAACCTCTATTTGTTGTGGGACTTTATTTTTCATGGGACAATCCATATAGGCATCTCCTATGCCACAATCTCCGTAGAGTGGTTGGAAAGTAGCAGGGCTACCACGATGAGGGCACTCTATGATCTGGTGATTTTTGCCACAACCGTAGCACTTAATTGGTGCTCGATATGTGTTGGGACGTACTTGATTTGCATAAACTGGTATTAGACCCTCTGCACCTTCTACATAGTACACTGGGTACTCTGTTTCATACTCAAATGACGAGTCTACTTCCTTCAACTTGTAATTGATGTATTGGAACTGCTTGAGGAGTTGGATTTGGTGCTCTTGGATATGGTCGTGGGTTCGGATTCCTGAGTATTTGTGGGACTTGTGTCCGAATAGGAACATGATTTAGCCTTGGAGCTAGGGGTGCTTGTGCAAGTGCCGGTTGCCTGTACATTGGCATGGGTGTTGCTTGGTATTATTGAGGTCGAGGCAGGATGTTGCGCATGTTGAAGATGCAACTGTTTTCATCATGGCCGCCGATGATGCAGATATGGTACCACAACCTTGGTGGTGGATTTACTTGTGTAGTGATCTTGGCTCTTAGGACCGGGCACTCATTTGCTATATGATTGGCCATGCAATGTGGACACCAGACATTTTCTCGCCATGGATATGTCTGAGTTGGCAGCTGAGACAAGTGAAGTTTTTGTTCCATGGCCTGCATCATGTCCTCTTTCAACTTCATGGTCATGGCCTCTAGGCGATCTTCATTTGATGTTTTGGCAGTGGACTTGGATTTGCCTTTTTTTGAGCGCTTATCTCATGTTTTGCCGTCATCACTGCTAGTGTCCGAGTCGATCTGTCTGAGTCGATCATGCCATCCTCGATGTCAATGGTTGCCGCATGAGCAACACTGAACGTTTCATAGCTACTTATCTTTTCCATATCCTTTCGAATTTTCTTTCTTAGTCCTGTAATGAACCAGGCCGTGAGGTACTTTGCATCGGGGCATGGGTCACATTTGGCGATTAATCTTTTCATCTTACACAAGTACGTGTGTACAACTTCTCGACGGCCTTGTTCGATCTTGCTTAGTTGGAGAGTAGGATCATCTTGTAGCCTCTCCATTTGAAAGCGTCTTTTAAATTTTGTTTGAAGTAGGTCCCATGTGGTGCGCTCTTCCAGTAGAAGGTCTAGGTAGGAAGTGAAATGATAAAATCATCTATAATAAAAAGAAAAATGACATGACTTTTGATGTTCACGTACTTAGTTATAATAAAATCTAAAACTTAATTTAATGCAAAAGTAGGTACTAGGAACCAAAAAGTGAACACACCCAACCCTTTTTTGTAATGAGCAACATAAGGATAGGTGATGGAACTAGTAACAAGGATTGGAGTTAGTGGAAGGGTACCGGTTGAGATGTCACATGGCGCTAGATACTAAATACATAGGCAATGGAAGGAACCTGATTTATTTTGTGCCTTGATTGATGAGTGTATCCTTCTATGGAAGTGGGCATTTTCAGTTAGCTATCAAAAAGCCATGCTGCATTTCATGCATTGTTGCTTGGTTACATGGTAGGAATGCTTTTTAAATGGCTAAGATTAATCTATCACTTTATTTTTTATTTTTATGGCACATTCTAAATAATCCAATATTCTCAAGATAAAGACATGATTCCCTTATGTTCTAGAGCCAATGCTACACTTGTTTTTATTAAGAACCTTGCTATTGTTAACAAAAAGGCATTGATGAGTTCAATAGGTGTTTGCAAAAAGATAGATTGAACTTGTCATCGATTTATTAGGTAAAATTTAACCAAGTAAAAGAAGTACAAGCACTTGACTTAAATTTTGAAATTCATTTCAATACAGCATTGTGCATATTTACCTTGAAATTCCTCCCATAACAAAAAAAGGCATGCTACGAATGTGTATACACGAGCATAAAACGTCAAGGGAACTTAAAGGAAGGGGCCAAATTGTAGTGGGATACTCATTTTATAATATGCATGATGATGCACAAATTTCAATGAAACTTTTAAAAGATAACTCAAATTGTAGTCTATACAAATAAAAACTTTGCCTTTAATCAGGATGGACAAAAGTCTTTGCCATAGATTGATTGGATGAGTACTGAAGCTATGCTTTGCATGGGTAGAGATACACAACCATCCTCAACCACTCCCTATCTAAATGTTGATGTTCCCTCAGCTAGCCAATAGAAAGCATTTGCTTCAAGGAGTCACGCTCCCATCATTTGATCAATTTCTTATGTGAATGGTCTCATAACTAGCTTTAGCTTAAGAGTAATGCAAGAGGTTGCAAGAGTTTCACTTTGTGCATTGGAAGAGATGTAGGAACAAGAATGGAGAAGAGTTGTGAGCACAAGAGAACAAGCAATGAACACAAGTGAACTCCAATTGAAATGTTCAAATGAAACAATAGAAGTACTTGGTATATAAAATACCCACAAATACTGGTCAACCAAATAGTTGACTTATGGCCTACAACACCATATCATTGTAGAAATCTCTACAAATCCCCCCTCAATGATATGGCTAAAGTACTGTGGAGTCTAGTCTCAGTAGTACCTGAAGCACCTAAAGTACTATGATTGCACAAATTCATCCACATGTGGATATAGAAACCTATGGGAGTACAAAAGAAAACAATGTCAGTTTACAACCCCCCTTGACATTGTTTGTATGTCTCATATCTCGAAGCCATGTCGATGTTGTGTGAAAAGAGGCGTTGATAGGCTTTTAGTAAAGATATCGGCCACATTGTCCTTAGCAGAATAATATGTGAGGTCAATGAAGCCATCTGTAATACAATCCCACACAAAATGATAGTGATTCTCTATGTGTTTCATGCGAGCATGAAATATAGGATTGTTTCCAATAGCAATGCAACTTCGGTTGTCACAGAAAATCTAAGTTGTGTCACCATCCTGAAGCATGATGTAAGTCATGCTGAAGCTTCCTTAACCGCATACATTCCATAGTGGTTGAATTCACAGATTTGTACTCTGATTCACTCTTGGAGAGAGACAACTCAGTCTTACTTCTTACTGAGCCATGAGATACATGTTGAGCCCAATGAGAAGCAATAGCCGAAAGTAGACTTGTGATCATCTATGTCCCTTGACCAATTTGTGTAAAGCCACTTAGAGAAATGTCACCATCTGGAGCATAATGCAACCCATAGGTAAGTGTACCATGTACATAACGGAGTACCCTCTTCACTGCATTCCAATGCATGACTATGGGGCAATGCATGAACTGAGATAGAAACCCTACCCAAATTAGCATCATCCTCAAACTAAATGATGTCTAGAGGTGCATTATCATATGGAGGCAACTCCTCACTGATGGACTGCATCCTATCATGCTCTACAAACAAAACATCTTTACTTATTATTACTTTCCTTGTGGTTGGATCATAAAGCCTAAAGCCTCATCTTTCAGTGCTATACCCCACAAAGATGCATTTAATGCTTTTATCATCAAGCTTGGATTGATTTTTAGCTAGTACCAAAGGATATGCAAAAGAATCAAAAACTCTAAAGTGATTCACCTTGGGCTTGTACTCATAAAATGTCTCAAAAGGCATCCTATCAACCAATGCTTGTATAGGGTAGCAATTCTAAATATATGTGGTTGTAGCAATTGCTTCACCCCAAAATGCTTTTGAAATTTCAGCATACACTACGTCATCTCCATGAGAGTCCTGTTCTTCCTCTCTACAATTGGATTATGTTGAGGCATGTATGGCACTGTTTTTTGATGTTTTATCCCATGTTCTTTTAAGTACCCTTCAAAATCATGTGAAGTATACTCTCCCCCATTGTCAGAATTACAACCTGGCATGTTGACCACATGACTCTATGCATCACCTAGTCCTAGTTTCCCCTCCAGACATCACCCTCAGCATCAATAGCCCCCCTCCCCCTTTTTTTCCTTTCTTCCCTTTTTCCCTCTCAATAATTATGACAACTATCAACTTGATGACCCGTTGCCTTCCTCTTATCTCCTCGGATCATTGCCTTCCTCCTATCCCATCGGATCGTTGCCATATAGATATCTCGCTGGATTGTTTTCTTATAGATATCTAGTCGGATCATTTCCTTATAGCTATCTCGCTAGAAGGTTGCCTTACAACTATCCCGTTAGATTGTCGCCTTACAGCTATCCCGCTCGATCGTCGCCTTACAGATAACCCACTGGATTGTCACCTTCCTCCTATCCCACCTGATCGTTGCCTTCCTCCTATCCCACCATCCCATCGCCTTATGCTATTGCCGTAGCCATTGGGGTACCAAAAACTATAAAAAGGCACCCTATCCCCCCGGATCATCGCCTTAGCAAAAACTTTACCAAATTTCTACCAGATTTTTCATAGCTCCTTGCCCCTTCCCATTCTGCCTTCTAGCCACCCTTTGTGTGTCTTTAGCCTCATCCTCCTCCACTGACTCATCTATCACTCACCTGCCTTCTTTCTTCCCCATGGATCCCAACAATGAGTTTTCAAATTTGAAAGGCACCTTGGCCTCCACCCCCCAAATCCATTGCCCACTAGCCCTTCTGAATCCCAAAGCACACCCTTAGGGACTATCAAAATGCCATCAGACATCTCGGTAGAGGAGCTTCAAATAGAAGATGAAATCTCGACCCTGACCTCCTCGAAGAACTAGATCTGGAGAAGAGGGAGGATAATAGCTACATGGAGGACATGCTTCACAATTGGATGTATGACTTGGAGTAGGTAAAGATGATGAATATTAATTTCCCTGGTGATTGTTTTTCCTACTCCTTTAAGGTACTTGTCAAGCTCATGATGTAGGTTTCTTTTGGTAGGACATGATGGTGGCACGAAGTTATATAGAGTGCCAAGACCAGGATGAAGAGCACCCCGAGAAAAAGGAGGAGTCACCATGGGCATACAAGTCGATAGAGGCAAGCAAGTAGTTGGTGGTTTGAGTGTGTAATGAGCTCTGCGATAGTGTATCAACATCGCCAGGATGATCCATATTATGAGGATGAGGATGAGAGTATAGATGACTCCCACTCACAGTGTGATGAGGGGTCTCATGGTGATGAAGACGATACATAGACTCCTCATAGTTAAGAGGCATTGGATGGATACAAGGAAATCCCACAATCCATCTAGCCTCATGGGATTTCCATCATGTAGCATTATAGTTATTTCATTTTATGCATTTCATTTCCATTTTGGTATTTTCCATGAGATGGTCCTTCATGGAATTGTGCAATGATATGATCATGTGGCATGCAATTCCAAAATGGTCCACTTTGAAATGGAGCATAGAAAGATGTGCGGGGATCACCATTTATCAACCATTGGATCAAATTGCAATGGGATGGTGCTTAGGGATTGCCTATCTTTTACCAATCGGATGATTCCTCCATCGCACAGTGCAAGATTTTGACTATGATGTGACTTTTCATAGCCTTTAGAGCTTAAGCTAGATCTCATATCCTCTAACTTTTAGCTGCCTTTATGGGAGATTTACCTCCTACCCACAAACACTACAAGGTATTGGTCACTTTTTGATGCAATGCATTGGAGATTTACCTCCTACCCACAACTACTACAATGTATTGGCTTCTTTTAGAAGTAATTTATGGGAGATTTACCTCCTACCCACAAGCACTACAAGGTATTGGGCACTCTTTGATGCAAATTTTGACCAAAATACACTCTCTTCTTTTGCAAAGGGGGGAAGTATCGATAAATCAATCGAAAAAAATCCATTGGTATTTCTATCAAAATTTCGGTCAAAATTTTTTGTTGGGGCATAAATAATACCAGCGTTGGTATTTACATTGGTGCCCAATGGAAATATCAATGCTGTGGAACTTTGGAAAAAAATAGTGGGACAAAATGAGGCTTGTTATAGCCTCATTCTGTCCCAATATATATATTCTATTACAAGGTAGTACAAAAATGAATACATTCCATTGGAGCTACAAAGTTGTCTAAAAAATTCTCTCATCATGTATTACAAAATTGCCTAAAATTATCTCATCATATACGTGCCATCTGACTCAACATCTGACTCAACAATAGAAAATAATAATAACTATTTTCTTTAAATTCTTTGTATCTACAAACAAAATCGGTCTCCAAAAAGGACTGTCATATATATTTTGAAACAAAAATACTAATGCTATGTGTTACTATTACTCGTACTGTCTCTTTCTTCTTCATTGCTCGAGGGGTCACTTGTGGCCTCCTCTTGTACATCCTCTTCTATGTATTGGTACTCTTCATGGATGATGTAACAATGGTCCATGAAGGTATCCACACAAGCCATTATGTCCTTCACATGAAAGGTGTTTCCCAGTCTCTCCAAAGCTTCCTGATGTCCCTCAAGTTGGTTCTTGCCAATTTCAATGCACGCTCCCCCAAGATTTTTTTCTCTCGATCCCAACCATGTGTATGCACTTCCATATTGAAATTAGTCCACTCTACATCTTGTTAATTCTATCATGACATGGGACAAAAGGGTGTGCACATTCCATATGGTAGCAGTATGGGGGAAGGGGCCAGGTTCAATGAAGATTGTCGTGGGTTTGGGCGGTCCATTAATCTATCGAAAAACAATAAGCAAGCATGGGGCACATAAGACATATTGCAAACCTCTATTGATTAAACATGACAAAGACTTCAGCATTTTCAAAAGTCCTAAAGCAAGACCATTCACAAACTTGAAACGTGGGAAAGGGTTTTTCTTATGTGCACATAAACAAGTCATGGCTTCAACAAGCCAAGAATGCCCAAAAAAAGACCACTTGTCACATGTGACTATACTCGTATTCACAAAAATAGCAGCTATCAAGAATCAAATATAATCACAAGCATGATCGTAACTTTGTATTCGTATTCATATGAGTATCCATGTTCTTGATCCAACTGAAAAGAGAGTGGAAAAGAGAGGGGGAAAGGGAGGGAGATGAAGGGGGATAGAAAATGAGGAAGGAAATGCAAAAAACAGAGGGAAAGATGTGGAAAGAGAGCAGAAAGAGAGTGGATGAAGGGGAAAAGGTGCCAAAAGATAAAGGAAAGATGCAAATAAGAGAGGAGAAAGAAGGGGAACAATGTGAAAAAGAAAGATAAAGATGTAGAAAGAGAGGGAATAAGGGGAAAAGAGAGGGAATGAAGGGAAAAGAGAGGACAAAAGAGAGAGAAAGATACGGAAAGAGAGGGGATGAATGGAAAAGAGAGAAAATGAGAGGGCTTAGGAGAGAAAAGAGAGAAAAGAGAAGGGGGGGGGGGGAGAGAGAGAGAGAGAGAGAGAGAGAGAGAGAGAGAGAGAGAGAGAGAGAGAATATAGAAAAAGAGAGGGAATGAATGGAAAAGGGAGAAAAAGAGAGCAAAGGAGGGGGCGAGAGATAAAAGAGAGAAAGAGAGAGGTAAGAAGATGAAATGAGGAAGGCTATGCAAAAAAGAGAGAGAAAGATGCAGAAAGAGAGGGGAATAGAGAGGGAATGAAGGAAAAAGAGAGGAAGAAGAGAGAGGAAGATGTGGAAAGAGAGGGGAGAGAGGATGATGTGGAAAGAGAGGGGATGAAGGGAAAAGAGAGAAAAAGATAGAGGAAAGAGACAAATGAGATAAAATGAGAAGGGAAGAGAGAGTAAATGAGAGGGCTTAGGAGAGAAAAGAGAGGGAGAGAGAGGAAAGAAAACAAGATAGAGAGGCAGCTTAATGGAGAGGAAGCTTGGGGTAGGGGGAGCAAGGAAGAGGGAGGGTGCACAGGCAAGGCGATGCAAAGATGGAGAGGATCTTTTTAGAAAGAGGTGGTGGAATGCGGTTCAGGTTATTTTTGGGTTCGCAAACCATCCATATTTCTGCTAATATTTTCATAAAAAACTACAAAATCTATAGTGTCAGTATTACTGTCGATATTTCTATTGGTAAATACTGAACTCTTATGAACCTTCCCTCATCTTCCTCTTGTCAACCTCTTGCTCCTCTCAACATCCTCTCCCCCTTCTCCTCTCAACCTACTCCTTTCAACCTTCTCTCAACATCCTCTTCTCCTCCTCTCAGCCTCCTCCTCTCAATCTCCTCTCAATCTCTTCCTCTTCTTGACCTTCTCTCAGCTTCCTCCTATCAACCTCTTCCTCCTCTCAACATCCTCTCACCCTTCTCCTCTCAGCCTAATCCTTTCAACCTCCTCCTCTCAACATCCTACTCTCAACCTCCTCTTAGCCTCCTCTCAACCTCTTTATCCTCTGAATCTCTTCCTCTTTGCTTTCTCCCATGCTTTCTAAGTTGGTGAAGCAATCTCCTTTCCTTGAACCAAATCTATCACTTCAATATTATCTAGGACACATTATGAAGGGTAACATTGAGTTTTGAATTGCCTAGATGGGGTGTGTAAGGGAGAGAGGGTATGAGGCATGTGTTGTGGAGAAACTTATGGAGAGAGAGAGAGAGAGAGAGAGACAGAGACAGAGAGACCCATGTATTTGTATGGATTTTGTGTGTGTGTGTGTGTGTGTGAGAGAGAGAGAGAGAGAGAGAGAGAGAGAGAGAGAGAAAGGAATATTGAGAGTGAGAGACATGCATATGGATTTGTCTGGATTATGATGTAGTGGACACAACAATAAAGATCATATACTTTGATTTGATTTGAAGTTATGTTGTAGTTCTTTTGATTTAATATTCTTAAATTAATGATTTTAAATAAACACTAATGATTTGCTTATTGCAATTGTTAGGAGGCATTAAAACTTATCATTTACCGAATGTGAGATTTGGGCCAAAAATGCTCTTGGAATGGATATGTGATCGTGTTGTCATTTTTTCAGACCAATTACATTCTACTGAAGGAATTGAGGAGGGAGTTCTCATAGGTGGAGTCACATGCCAAGCACTGCTACAATATCTATGACAAACAAATTCATGACTACAATGGGGCACCACTTATGATGTCTATTATTTATTCTAAAGATAAAAAAAGTTATTGGAAAGGCACATGAATGAAATACTAGTTTTCATTGGATGGAAGCATTGAGCTCCATATACATTGGCTAAACATGCTTTGATTTTATATACCAAGCAATGTTGTATTATAATTCAATATGAGTTAACAAACTTTTTTATATAAATATGTCAAGCATATAGCTTCTTTTAAGAATCTTCTTCGAATGTACCCACAATTTTTCCTAAATTTCAATAAGCTCAAATCTTTGGATCTAACAAACACAATGCATCATTTCATTTTTAAATATAAATTATGTGGAATGAAGCATGCAAAAATTTAGTAAGAAGACAAGGTCATTGTTTACTTGGGTGTGGACCATTTTTTGTGAGGTTCAGGGACTTTTCTGTATATAGGTATCTTTCATGACCCATAACTTATGCATTACTCAATGGAATTTAGCAAACTTTGTCTTCAAGTTATAGTAGTACACATTATGAACTTGAACATGAAAGCAAAAAATTATGGAATAAGTATTTGGAATAAGACCATTAAAGCATTACAAGTGCTATGTTGCATGTGAAGCATGCATCTTGAAGACTAGAGGATATAGCAATTTATTCAAAAACATCAAATGTTTATTCTATACATACATGCAACCAAGTAATCATTCAAAAGTACACTACATGAGCTTTTTCTCAACCCAAGGACACACTTAAATGAGAACATTAGGCATGGGTTAATGGGCCTCCAATGTTGTGCTAAATTGATGCATACCCATTTGAGGGCACGCTCCATAACTTTTTTTTTATTTGTTGAAAACCAAAACATATTGAAAATTTGGAATCCAAACTAGTGGATTACTACATGGTGGTCTTAAAACATTGATAGTTGTTGGTATTGGTATCTAGATTCAACCTAAAATGGAAGAAGTTGAAAAAGTGTAATTTGTGCATGTGAAAATATCTTTTAAGAAATCCAACACTATTTACAATTTTGAATTGTTTATTTTTCCATGCACTTGCTTGTTATATGGCTCATAAGCATGCCAAAGGACATTGCATTTAATAATACACAGCATCAAACTCGATAGCATGCCCTTTGGCCTATTTGTGTTTTGAAGCATTTTAGGCCACATTGCACTTGTTTGGGATATCCAATTCTACTGATGTGTATCGTCGAAGGGGGGGAAATCGACAGCTAAAATTTCGCTACTCCCGTGAATTTTGAATTTTCACACCTCCTGCCTATCAAAAATCCTGGAAGATTAAGTATCTACAACACTTGCCCCCACCCTGCAAATGCCCTGCAACCCACACGCACCTCGACGTGACCTTGCATAGACTTTGGTTTACCATTGTCTTCTATTGGGTAAGTTGTCTTCTATTCTTTGCTTGCCTCACCAGCTAGGTTCTCTATATCTATTATGGACTGATCGTGGCCATGGCATCAATGGCAACATGTAGCTCGTCATGGCTTGCAAGAGAAGTGGACAGAGGCTGTGAGACAGGAAAGCTGAAAAGCCAAGTCAAGACACAAGGAACAGAGTGGGGGTTGAGGAAAGCGTTGGCACAGTATCGAATTGGCAATGGAAGACACTTTTGCAACATCTACAAAGGGAGAAACAATGAGAAGAAAGAAGACTCCTTGCAAAGCAGCAGCAAGAAGCAGTTGCGGATGCACACATTCGATCATTGCCATAAGAGCGAAGAACATGAGCTGTGGTGTCACAATTGGTGGGAGCATTCGAGGCAGTAACATCAGGCCATTCACATGATTACCAACCTCGACTCTTCACAAGCTTTAGCTTGCACCCTAAAGTTCATAGAGTAACAACCCTACCAACACCTCGAGAGATGCATGCCCAAGAGGCGATGCTCTCTAACCTAAGAAATGGCCTACAGAAAGTGAAAGGGGTGCACAGCTTAGATCAACTAGCTGCAAAGAGGGCAACATTAGCTATGTTGGTGTCCCATAAAACAAAGGAGAAACGGCTTGGGCACACAATGTTGAAGATGTTGTTAATCAGAAGGACCAACGTGGCTCTAGTGGTTGAACATAGAGCAGAAGCAATGCACAATCATCCCGATCCGAGAAGTCTCTGGGCTTCAACAGAACACAAGAAAAAGAGGGATAGCTCAAGTGCGGAAGTCATTGCTACAATGATGACATTTTGGCACAAAAATACGAGAGTTTCTCCAAGTAAAAAGGACATCTATAAGAAGCGGACGGGACGCAAGGTGTTTGAGGAGCACATCGTACACATGCTAGATACAATACAGGTCAGTGGTGCCTAAACCAGCCCGGTGGTTGTTTGTGATTGAACTTTGGGATAGTTTACTTTGTTTCATTTCTTAAACCAGGCTTGGACTAAATGTGATTGTCCTAAACCAGCCAGGTGGTTGGAACATCATGCAAGTGTAGGTTGGTTCAGCTCAATCGCCAGTTATGTGATTGTCCTGAACCAGCGTGGTTAAACAGACATTATTTGTTGTCCAACCCGAGGGCATGGTTGAGCAAAATTTAACTGCAATATATTTCGCAATATATTGTTATTTTGCTAAACCAGCCCGGTGGTTGGAACATCATGCAATCGTGGTTGCTTCAGCTCAATCACTAGTTATGTGATTGTCCTGAACCAGCATGGTTGAACAGATATTAGTTATTGACTAGCCCGGTGGTTGAAATTATTGTGTTTCTTAGTACTTAAACTCGTTAAATTTAATTTCTTGCTATTCGGGTCATATATCACTATTTCTAGACTGGGATGGCTTGGACTTAGTGTGATTGTCGTAAACCAACCCGGTGCCAATTCACGACAAACAGCAAGCAGTTACTGACATAAATTGTGAAATTCATACATGAAAAGTAATATATTGTTATTTTCTAATTGTGAAATTCATAAATGAAAAGCAATATACTTGTTATTGTCTAATATGTGAAGTTAAGACCGTCAAGCTAAACCAGGCCGGTGGTTGAAACTGTGATAGTGTCCTAAACCATCCCAATGGTTGAAATTGTGACTCTCCTAAACATGTCCTAAACTAGCTCGGTGGTTTACTGTTTTAAATGTGTCCTAAATGAGCCCGATGGTTGACTATCTTTTAGTAGTAAAAAAAAGGAGGCTCACTGTTCTATTGTTCTCGCATGTTGGGTTAGTAGAGACAGAGTTGTATCTCAAGTTTATGGATCAAAATCCAAACATTTCAATTGGGCAGAGGAGCTTTGAGCATTGTAAGCCCTAGTATGTCACGAAACTCAAAGATAGGAATGTTTATTGTTGTAAAACACACATAAACTTTGACCTGACATGTACAGTCATTTTCTTGATTCTTCCATGCATGATGCCAATCTGCTTGCTGACTCACATGAGTCCAGGTTAGTGCAACGCATGTACCATTTCTACATTTCAGATGATAGGGAACATGACACCATATTTGTGTAGCATGCTTTTCTACTGCATTGGGAATGGTTGAAAAAAAAAATCCCCATGCAAAAAATATAAAACAACATTGGGTGTGGTCAGATGGTGCTACCTCTCAATTTAAATCATCCCATGGCTTCTACTTCGTCTCAAGGTTCAAATCCTTGACCAGCGGTCTAGGCATGATGTGGAATTTCTTTTGGTCTAGCCATGGCAAGCGTGAACATGATGGATGCGGTGATGTTATTAAGCAAGCTCTGTTTAAACACCAATTAGCATGCCCTCAAGAAAAACTCAATGATGCCCATGATGGTGTAACATGGCTTACAGCTAACCTCTCCACAGGCACGCATTCAACATACGATAAATAAAGCCTTAAGAATACTATAGTGCACAGAGTGTTCCATGAACTGAAAGTGGATGAATTGCAAAGGAGAAGCTGACACGATTGCGAGAAAATCAAAGGAGTTTGTGGTCTACACAACGTATGGGTCTTTTCAAACAACCAATTGTTTAAAACAAGAAAATATTATTTATGCAGTGTGTGCATCATAGGGGATCATGACGATTATGAGAACATTACAACTGTGAAGACATGGGAGCGAGTTCAAGTTTTCCCTCTATGTTCAGATGGAGTGACAAACAATGGTGATACAAATGACTCGCCATAGTTTGGGGAGAGTTTCGATGACCTCACTGACTGTCTGGAAGAGGGGGATAACTTTGCAGTTGTCACAGCATCTAGGGAGAATGAGGAAGTGCGGCCTCAGCTTGCTCTTGTTCCTGCAAGGTCCTCGCTTGTGCCTCCTCTACCTTGGCTTCTACACCTTTCTTGAGACTTTTCTCAAGTTGCGCTGCCTTTGCTGCATTGGTGGCTTTCTCTTGTAGAAAAGTCACCTTCTAAGACATCTGCTAATTGTATTGCTCGAAATTCCCTTTGAGGGTAGATGCCATCAAGTGCATTGCAACTCCAGTGGACTGATGGCAATTGGTATTTGCCATCCATGCAATTCTTCAAGTTGGTTAACACACTCTTGGAGATCGCCCTTCAGAAAGATACATCACGTCCTTTCATTTGCTCTACTGCTGCTTGAAATGACAAGAACTTCACAATTCCTCTCGTATCAAGAAAGAAATGATTTGTCTTCTTCAGCACATCTTGGAGGTCTGTTGGCAAGCTAGAAAGCTTGACTCCACCATCTTTTCTAATATGAGCATTGGGGTACACATCTAGAATATCCTATCTCTTCCACTTCTTCTTGAAAAAGTGTGCTTGCAAACTGCCTCCATAAATTCCTAAAGCATTTTCAATCACGCTTTCATTGATGGTAATATTCTAACCTTGACAGACTAGTTGCCCCTCCTTCACATTCACCTCCTGTACCAACCTGGTAAAGTTTTGGAGAGCATCCAAATTGGGCTTTTGAAGAGCAAGAGAGGAGCTCCGATATGTCATGATTTCAAGATCAGGGAGGAGAGGCTCTCGCATTGTGCTGCAAAGGGGGAGGAAAGATTGTGTGAGGAGCTCCCAAACTATGCAGGGTCCATTACGAGAGGGGATAGAAGTTGCAAGAAGAGTCCAAGGGAGATAGAAATGGTCAAGAGGGATAGAAGATGAAACAATGAAGGAAATGGAATAGTGGAGGCTTGTGTTTGTAGTTCGATTACAAGGGAGAAAGAAATGGTCGAGAGGGATAGAATATGAAACAACGAAGGAAATGGAATAGTGGAGGCTTGACTTTGCAGTCCGATTGCAAGGGAGAATGAAACAGTCGAGAGGGATAGAAGATGAAACGGTTAAGGGAATGAAATAGCAATTTGTAGCCTAACTACACTATCAAGGTGAGAGCCACCGCAATGGTTGTAGCAGCCCGACTACACTGTCAGGTGAGAGCCACCACAGTAGTTGTAGCAACCCAACTACACTGTCAAGGTGAGAGCCACCACGGTGGTTGGCCTGAATTTTGATTAGTTCAAGGCGGCATTACTAACTTGCATGGTAATGAGTGATTAGAGGTGGTGGCATCTAAGATTCCCAACCACGTCTGTGGTGGCAGCTAAGACCCACCGGGCTGGCAGTTAATTACCAGCCACTGCAGTGGCCCGCAATTACTCACCTTCCAGTTACCACCACCGAGCTTGCATGCATGATTACTACAAGTGCAATAAATTACCAGTCACTAGGCTTGCATGCTCAGGAGAGTACTAGAGTGCATGGTAATGAGGGATTAGAGGTGATTAGGCTTCATAATTTACTTTTGTGGGAATTATTACCCGATGGTGGTGGCTCTCATCAGCCACGCTTCTCGTGGCTACGATTCCACCGGGCTGGCAATGAAAATTACTAGCCACCACTCACCCACCACCAGGCTTAAGCATGCATGATCACTACGAGTGCAATAAAAATTACTAGTCATCGGGCTCACATGCTCAGTAGAGTACTAGAGTGCATGGTAATGAGTGATTACAGCCACGTCTATCGTGGCTACGATTCCATCGGGCTGGCAGTTAAATTACCAGCCACTGCTCACCCACCATCGGGCTTAAGCATGCATGATCACTACGAGTGTAGTAAAAATTACTAGTCACCGAGCTCGCATGCTCTCAGTAGAGAACTAGAGTGCATGGTAATGAGTGATTAAAGCTTCATGATTTACCTTTGTGGGAATTAGTGCCCAGTGGTGATGTCTCTCATCAGCCATGTCTATCGTGGCTAAGATTGCACCGAGTTGGCAGCACTTAATTACCAGCCATCAGAGTGGCCTGCTCACCGACCACATGGCGTCTGCTTCATGATTACTAGCCCGTCTGAGGTGGCGCCTAAGATTCCACCACGGTGACCTACAAGTAATATGGATGGAACCCCGGGCTCTAGCCACCACGGTGGCTCTCGAACTTTATAGTATGTTTGATCTGTGGCATTTGGCATTTTACTACGTTACTGTCATCCGCCCCTGCTCTGCTACTTTGCTCCACACACTCTGCTACTTTGCTCCACACCCCTCCTCCGGCTCTTTTTCTCCCCTGCTCTACTTTGCTCCACGCTCCCTTCTCCAACTCTCGTCACTATGCAAAAATTTTGCTCAATTCTTTTTGGGTACATGTCGTATTTTTGCATGGTACCAAGTTTATGTCCCTTGAAAGCCTTGTATTTTCTTGGGAATCAAGAAAGCATATATTTAGTTTGTAAAAAAAAAGTGAATTATATATACCTTTTATATTTCTTTGGGTTTTGACTAGATGAGAAGTTTGTGTGGGTATTTGTCATGGTTGTTTGTTGATACAATTATTGTTTCTTTAGGGATCAATGAAAGCGAGGATGCCAAGAGAAGCATGATTCTTATTATGGAAAAAGGAAAGAAAAAAGAAAAGAAAAGAAAAGCATGAATTTATGATGCATGTGCGAAGAGGGTGCTTAATAAAGTAGATAATATGCAAAGTAGCCAAAACTGAAGTAGTTTGGGTGCTCACCCACTTGAGCTACTACCTAAGTTCGTTTCTCGTAAGTGGGCCATAGGCAATTGGCCCCTCATAGTTGCCCATGTGTGTGTGTGTGCATGTGCACATGCTCGTGCACGTGTGTGTGTGTGTGTGTGTGTGAGAGAGAGAGAGAGAGAAGTAGTCCTAATGTTTATAGATTTAGCTTAAGTCACAGAGTGGTAGGGCTGCTTGCCTACCAGGGCGACGACCCGTGTTCAAGCCCTCCTACTTGTAGAGTAGAGCTAGGGCAGGTGCCTATAGATAGGCTCAAACGGATGTGTGAGTATTTTTTTTTTAAAGGAGTTAATAGATTTAAAATGAAGACCATCTCTTTCCTAATGAGAACACTTGCGTAGATCTCCTTTGTTATATAGTCAAAGAAGATTATCGATTTGCATTTTGGTTCACAAGCATTCATAATGTTTATAGATTTGAAATGAAGCCAATGAGAACGATTGGGTCGATCTCCTTCTTATAGTGAAAGAACGTTATCTACGACTTTGGTTGTATTGGCCACGAAGAAAGCCAAATTTGTTTTTCCCAACATGTGGTAGACCAAAAACACCTTGAAGTTTACAACAAAGGTGACGAGAGCAAAAGTAAAAGCAAGAAGAACGTGGAAGAAGAAGTGTTAATTATGTGAATGAATAACAAACACATATTTGATTGCGTTCAAACATCACGGGGAGAAGAAGAATCCATGGCTATGGCGGCCAACAAGCTCCTGTTTTTTCTGCTTCTGTTTCCGTTGGTGTCCTCCATAGCCAGCCCCTCTTCCGACCTCATCTCCTCCCTTCCTGGCCAGCCCCCCGTTTCCTTCCTCCAATACTCCGGCTACATCCCTGTCGACTCCTCCACCGGCCTTCGCTTCTTCTACTACTTCGTCCAAGCTTCCTCTCACGCCTCCTCCAAGCCCCTCACCCTCTGGCTCAACGGAGGTTAACGCCTCCCTTCTCTCCCTTTCTCTCTTCCTTCCTCTCCCAATTCGCTTTCTTCTGGTGCCTGTTTCTTCCTCACATTCGCTGTTTTCTGCTGTTTGGGAAATGGCGTGGCTGTGGTTGCACTCACCGGAACGTATCGGTTGCTGCCTTGGCTCCGGCACACGCGTGAAACGACCGAAAACGTTTGTAGGATGTTGTATTGGCAGAAACGATCTCTTCTTTCGTTCCAGAATTTCCCGAGACTGTGTAGGATTAGGTTTTTTTTGCTAGCTTGCCCTGTTGTTGGAGCAGTTGCAAGACGAGGAAGATCTCCGTGAACCTTCAGACTTCCTCGTCGTCCAGCATCGATTTCGTCGCCTTCTGTTTTCATGCGATGAAATTGATACTTGATGACCAGGAAATCTCGAGGTTCATGGACCTTCATCGTCGGAAATCTTTCAACTTTTGTAGCTTGGCGCTTTAAGGGGACGCTTTTGTAGACGACAGCCAAATTGAGAAAAACAACGATTTCTGTGTGTTGTCTGTTTTGGCATTGTTCAATCTGCAGGGCCTGGTTGCACTTCGATCGGAAATGGGGCGTTCACCGAAAATGGTCCGTTCCGCGTGAGCAGAGGGAGCGGAGAGCTGATAGCGAATGAGTTCTCATGGAACAGAGGTTCGATTCTGTGCATTTTACTTTTCCACGTTTAATTTGCAGTGATTATGATCCTCATCCGTGAGTTTTACGTAGCGTGTTTCCGACGAAATCTGTTGTCTTGCATGGCTGTTCGTTCTCTCTCTGTTTTTCTCGCGATTGGACAGCTTCTAGCGCGTGCACGCAAGTCCGTTTGCTGTTTCGACTCAAGAATTCGCGACCGCTGATGAGAAAATCCAATCAAATTCATTTCCGGATCTCTGTGGTGCTTGCTTGAACAGAATCCAACATCCTATACTGGGACTTCCCGGCGGGGGTGGGCTGGTCGTACTCCAATTCGAGCTCCGACTACATCGCCGACGACAGATCTACGGGTGAGACCGAGAAGCAGCAATCCTTGCAAGAATTGAAGCGACCAAAGTCGCTTGGAATGTATCACTGAGAATCAACGAATTTTGTGAATGCAGCTGCGCAAAATTTTCAGTTTCTGCAAAACTGGTTCGAAGCTTTCCCAGAGTACAAGGGGAGAGAGATGTTCATCACTGGCGAGAGCTATGCAGGTAGTTGTGGTTCTTCTGTCTGCAAACAGATGGATCATCGCTGTTCTGATACGCAGGTGGATCATCACTCCTTGTTTTCCTTCTTGGTGTAGGGCATTACGCTTTTCAGCTCGCAGCTTTGTTGGTGGATTACATTAGCGAGCAAGGCGGCGATACTGTGTTCAATTTCTTGGGCATGGCGGTATGTCGCCCGAATTTATTGCCTCCAATATCGAGATCACGGGAGACAGTGTTTGCCTTTCTGGCGTCCTTCTGAGAGACTTTATTATGTCGATTTCTTTTTGGGATGCTCCTCCTTCGGATGTTCTTCAATTTCTTGTTTTGATTCTTGATTTCTGTCGAGGTTTGGTGGATTTTTGTGGTTTTACATTCTGTGGATTTCTCCGTCGGATATTCTGTCGATTTCTTGTTTGATTCTTGATTTCTGTCAAGTTTTGGTGTGGATTGTCGATTTCTCAGTCGATCATTGATCAGACGGAGATAGACTGAACTGAACAATCAACGCATGAAATCGACAGAATGTGCGATCGAGGAGCATCCGCAATAGAAATCGACAGACTATGCTATCGAGCATCCACAGTAGAAATCGACAGAATATGCACGAGAATAATTTCTCCGTCGATCTCTGATAGTCTGATCAGACTTTTTTGTCAAACAGATTGGCAATCCGCTCCTCAACGGCCTAATCGACTTCCCCGAGACCGTCTTCTTCCAGTGGACGCACGGCTTGATCTCCGACCAAACGTACGCAGCAATGATGAGCAACTGCAACTTCTCCATATTCGCGGTGCTCACCGAAGCCTGTGCGGCAGCATCCGTCGAGCTAGATCGAGAAGTGACGGATTTCACCGATCCTTACGACGTCCTCATCGACGTCTGTCTCTCCCCTTCCACCCAACAAGCTCGGCGACTGAAACGATCCTTCAAAGTAGGCCTCTCAGCCTCTCAAATTCATTCTTTTCGCCGCTCTTTTCCTCGTTCTCCGCTCCAATGCCCGACATTCTTGCAGCTTTTTCTCATTCTCCGAACTTCTCTATGCTTCAATCTCCGAGTTTCTTGCAGAATCCCATCAAACAAGTATCATCTACACCCGACGGACCATTGGATGTTTGCATCGATGACGAGCTGGTGGCTTACATGAATCTGCCGTCAGTTCAGCAGGCTTTTCACGCAAATACAACAGGCTTGCCTTGGGCTTGGTCCTACTGCAGCGAAGGGTATAGGTTTCTCTCCCTCTCTCTCTGTCCGCTCTCTTTCTTTGCGCTTCTTCAACCATCGGTCGCCTATTCAATCTTAAGGAGTCTGGCAGGTCCCTTTTCTATGACGAGTCGAGCGAAGATGATTCAATGTTGCCTGTTCTAGCTCACATTCTGGAGGCGGGAGTTCCCATCCTCGTTTACAGGTGACATATTGTTTTCTTTGCGCGATTAACTAGTCTTGAAAGACGCGCACCGGGGGACTTGGAAGGGGCTTGGACTCTTGGAGAGCTGGAAGCCTGGAACTCACTGAAACTAGCTGGGTCACTGTTTTTTGCGCAGTGGAGACGAAGACACAGTTATACCATTCGGCGGGACGAGGCGACAGATTCATCATCTCGCGAAAATCATGAACCTGACCACGACTGTGCCTTACAGTGCCTGGTTCGACGGAGGACAGGTACTTAAACAAGGAGCGAGAGAGTCGCGAAATCATATCCGTTCTTGGGCATTTGCATCTGTTCTCTTCCGAATTCTACCCTTCCGATTGTTTATGCTGAGACGATCCCTGTTTTGGCGAAAATTGGTGGAGCGAGGGGGTCGCGAATCCAAATCATCTCCGTTGTTGATGAGCTTTTGCATCAAATTCTCTTCCGAATTCTTCTGCTTCGAATTGTTCCGATTCTTGATGCTGAGACGATTCCTTTCTTTGGCGAAAATCTGTGGCAGGTGGGAGGATGGACGCAGGTGTATGGGCCTCTGAGCTACGCGACGGTGCGGGGAGCAGCACACATGGTGCCTTACACTAATCCAGCGCGGGCCTTGACGCTATTTGCGAGCTTCCTGGCAGGGGATCCGTTACCATTGGACTCGCCATCGCTGCGGTTGCGAAGGAGTAGGCTTCCCATCAAAGCAAATGAATTTTGAACAAAGCGCAGCCAAATAACATACGCTGTAGGGTATGTCAAAGCCCCTTGCTTCCCCTTCCCAGCTCCACTTTGAACTCCCATTCTGTCAAGTTCTTCCTCTGTTTCTCATATAAAAAGGTGTCAAGAGATACGATAGCGAGTCCTGGACCTCGCAAAAGATAGCTCTCTTCTCGGAAACATCTGGCACCTTACATTTTTGAGACCTGGATTGAACAGTTCTTCAATTTTAAGGATTTGGAAGTTGTGCAACAGGCCGAACAAACTTGTTACAGAAACCAATTACAGAGTTGCTATTTCTTCTCTCTTTGTCTCTCTGTCTCAGATCCCAGTCCCTTACTTCCTCTGTACAGTGACGGAAACTAATGTTTCCTTATGCTTTCGCTACATAATCTACTTGCATCGTTGCAAGTCTCCTCACATTCTTGTTTCCTTCGCAATCTTTTTGCTATTCATCAGCCTTACAGATTTCTCCCGATTCCTGTCGTCGTTCGTGCCTCGTCATCCTTCTCTAGCAATTCAGGACGTAGAATTCCGCTACATAATCAATAAATGCGGCCGGATTGTGAATTTCTGCATTATATGTTGGATCGTCGTTAAAATATTGCCCAATGCTGAGCCCTGCTCGTCATTAAAATATTGCCCAATGCGAGCCCTCCTAGGGGATGTCGCGAACCTTCCCTCAACGTTGGCGGCGAAAGGGACAGATAGTATCGTGATTGACGCACTAAGGGGAGTAGTAGGAGGGTTGTTGTACGGGAGTGTTTGGTAGTGAGTCTTTACAGCCAAGGTCTAGGGCTTTAGGCCCATTATTGACCAATTTTTGTAGGTCATACTTTTGGGCTCACCACCCCCACTTCTAATATATAAAATATACTTTTTTGAAAAAATAAATAAATAATTGCCCAATGCCTTGCTTATTGCACATTTCTAAAGTCTAACCGTAGAAGGATAATCTATGCATTGATGGCATGAGAGGATGTCGTCCTTTTCAGCTCATCCCCTCCACATCAGACAAGTAAGGTAGGGTTCAAGCCTAGGTCGGCAGACACTCAAGCTCCAAAGAGAATGCAAGAGATGTTTGGCAATGTGGTAGTTCACACCACCCTACAGACAAAATTTATGTTGATTGGCTTGATGGAAAAGTACTCATGTTTTGGCCCCTCAACATGGGTTCAATCCCCCACTCAGAGCCTTTCGCACCTTTTTTTTCCTCGCCCACACAATGGGTGACCTTCCCCCCCTAGACAACCTCTTTTTCTTTAAACGTCCAGGCCTATGATGACGATTGGTCCACGAGTAATGGCACCCTTGCATTTTGCATTGCTGAGCATGGCCGTCGGCCTAGTCTGAACCCGCCCTAAATTGTGCATTAATTTTTTGCAAAAACCCAAGGAGCAAGCCTCCTCAAGATCCATAGCTCTTTCTTGCTTCCCTCTTGGATCTTTCTAGGGCACTTCCCTACGCTTGCTAGTAGGGCTATTCTAGCCCTCCTAGCAAATGGCCCATGGAGGTTGAAGTGCTACAACCCATTGGCAACTTTTTCAAGGCTTGCTAGCAGAGCAGTACAATGCCCATGCATTAAGATTGTCTTGAAGGCTTTGGCCTTCCATGTTATTGGATGAAATGCTGTATAACAAGCTTCATAAATTCTAGAGAAACTTTCGAGGGGACCTTTGTTACCAATGCGATGTTGAGAACTTCATCCATGGTTGTAGCGTGGGGAGATCCTCTAAGCACATTTCTAGCATGACCCCCTAGGGAGTGGCTAACAATGTCGCAGAGTAAACGTAAATTCTATGTCCCAACATTTTGAAGACCTTGACGTTATTCATTGGTGACAGGGCATCTCCCTCAATAGCCTAATGCTACATCCCAGTTTTTTAAATTTATGGAGCGTTGTGCTTTTCAAGGGTTGCTTGCCCTTACAGGTTTGATTTCAACGTTACATTTAACTTTATTTAAATTTATTCAACGTATTATTTCTCCTATTCATATAATAATGTTTCATTATTTAAATTTGTCATTGTGCTTTTCCTATTTGCATTATGAGATGCATCTGCTTCTGTCAAGGTTTATTATTGTTGCAACTAGTTACCAATTATGAATGTAGTATTCCCTCTTTCATATTCCTTTAGCTATGAATTTGTTTAAAAGAATCAACTTATTTTGCCATTGTAGGTATGTAATAGACATTATGTCCAGTTTCTTTACACATAACTTTATTTAAATTTATTTAATGTATTATTTCTCCTATTCATATAACAATATGTGCTATGTATTTTAAATTTCTCATTGTGCTTTTTCTATTTGCATTGCGGGATGCATCTGCTTCTTTCAAGCTTTATTATTGTTGCAACTAGTTACCAAATATAAATGCAGTATTCCCTCTTTCATATTCCTTTAACTATGAATGTGTTTAAAAGAATTAGATTATTTTTCTATTGTAGGTATGAAATAAATATCATGTACAAAAGGTTAATAAAAATTTTAGCATTGGATAGAATTCTTGACGTTCACACGAATCTTGTTTGTATTAGCTATAATTGATGTAAGTATTACAAATGGAGAGTCTCTATCATTTGGTCTACTCATCTCATAATCTATAAAGAGCTCTTCACCTACATGGATAGCAACATCCAATAATACAACCTTCATCATCTAGGATTGCATCATGGTCATGTTTCTTCCATGAAGATAAATTTGAAACATACATCTAACGTACATCCGTTATATCTAATAAAAACTTGAGCTATTTATTATCTTGTGACATTTTTGCATCTGAACATCCTCAGGTCTGCTACTGATTTCACATTTTGATCCTCGCAATGTGTACAACTTCTTCCTTTGATTTGTGCTTGTAGGCTCCTCCATTCATCATTCCATATCGTGTGCCACTATAAGGGAAAAGAATTGCACCTTGTTAAATTATAGAGCACTCAAACAATCCTTTTCTTACCCCTTGCATTGTTGACTCCCCTACTATGAGTATAGGTTTCTTTGAATTGAATGTCCTTGGATGGGTATTTCAAGAGATTTTGTCCATATTGTAATGTGTTTAGTATCGCTCCCTTATGTTTTTGACATTGTGTCCTTGTAACTACTATTTAACAAGAAACATAGTCATTAAAGAAATATCAAAACATTTGAGTTCTAAGTGAAAATCATATTAAAAAACAACAAATAATTTTTTACATCCATGTCATTGCATCTTTGAAATGCATAAGTCAAACCTTCTACTTCATGAATCTATGGCGTTTCAAGGCATGCATTTTCATTACACCACTCCTATAATGGTTGAAGGTTGTCTTTCCACTCTTTGCAGTGATTCAAGATTGATTGCAACCAAGTCCTCCAGTGCTTAGCATTGCTTCCATTTGATTCATCACAATTACTGGCCGCATTCTTTTTAATATCTCCATTTGTTTTTCATTCATTTTCATTGGTGGGCTATCTTTTTTTCTTTATACTGCCTAATTTCATGTACCTTATGAAGGTTTTGTCTTCTTATCTAGGTGGGTTGCCTATTTTTCTCTATACTACTTAATCTCATGTACCTTATGAAGGTTTTGTCTTCTTATTTCCTTCCATATAGGAGTAGCTAGATTTCCAAAATGTTTTGATGAGGCATCATTGTCATCATTTTTTTGAAATGTCCTTATTGCATGTTGAAAATGTCCATATAGGTCATGTCATTTTACCATGGGTTGTGGACCTATTCGTTCTTCTATGTGTCATTGTCACCTATCAAAGGGGTGTGTCTTGCCCCCTCCCACAGAAGGGTTTTCAATTGTGCTCCACTCATACAACCATCATTAACACCCACTTGTTGATTGAGTTTTCTTCTTTGGCATTGATGTCTTACTTCATGCTGCCAGATGAGGTAGGATTTCTCTTTTCCACTAATGACCCACTCTCTGATTGGGATTTAATTTTATCCATATTCTCTCTTATCTCCCTCCTTACTACATCCACATCCATAATGGTCTCTCGAATTCAAGATTTGCATTGGATGATGGGCTCTCTATAACAATAGTGCCTTCCATAGGTTTCTTCTTGTTTCTTACTTTTGTGTTTAAACCTTCCCCTCAGAAAGTTCACCTCACAAAATTTTACTGTACCATGTGCTTTTAATTCAAATTTAGGACAAATTCCATTAGCTCCTAAGTAAATAGGGGTGGCATTAGGGAAAAAGGGAACTCATTTTGGGGCCCTGTAAGAAATTCACTATTTTTTGATTTATTTCTCTCCTAAAAGACCTCAAAAATAGTAAAATACGGAAACGTGGCTCAGATTTGTCAGTAAGGACTACAGAACTGTCAATTCAAAAAGGAATAAGATAATCTTTTGTCTGACTAACACGATTTTGTATTAAATATCCTCTTAGATTTTTTTTTGTTTACCAAAGATTCCGCATCTCTTTGGCCGACGTGTGCAGGTCTTTCATAAAGAGTCCATCACTAAACTTAGTGATTGCAAGTTTTCAAAATATTCACATGGATACCGCCACACTTCCATGATTCATGTTACAAAACGACTATGAGATTGAAAAACAAACTTCGCAACCTAAGAAGCACAAAAAATGGCCGATACTAGTGAGTCACTATCTGAGAAGAAGCGATTACACCATCTTCACATCGACTTAGAAGAACAATATGCTCCAGCACAAAAAAGACGAAAGGATACGTTGCTGAATGCTCAACAGCGGGAAAATATGAGAAGAGAAGGGCTTCAACATATTGACTTATGGTGCGATGGAAGCATATATCCAAAATGTCAAGTAAAAAACTCTACACCTCCATTTGTCAATCCCACCACATTACTGAGGTTTGCCGGCGATGGACAAAATGGACTTCTTGGTTATATTTCAGCGCAGTATGCATTTGCGGAAACGTATAAAATGATGTACCTACAAGAAAAGGGGGCCAAGATGGAGGAGATAGCCATTCGTGCAAAATTGGAGTAGCAGTTGCAGAATGAAATTGAGGAGCATTCAAAGAGTAAAAAAGAGTTGACAAGAGCAAGAAAGAAGAGAACCGTGCTTGGAGACAGACAACGTAGCAGGAAGATTAAAAACATTGCAAATTTGAAGGCTGGGACTGGTGGATGCAAGCGACGAATTCAGGAAGCAAGGTTAGATTTAAATTTATCATTTTGTATACTCAAAAAGGCTCTCTTCCAGACTATATCTATTTCGTTGATTGTCGCAAAATAAGAATGGAGGTGCTAAATAATATAGTCATATTGTGTTGTTACTACAGGAAATTATTGGAGCCTGCAAAAGAAAATATGGACCCGAACCTTCTTCCTGTTAAACAAATGAAAGGATTGCTTTCTTGCGGTGTAGCAAAAGGTTTGATTGAGGAAAAAAAATACAAAACAGTCAAACGCAATGTTGTAGAGGACTTTGTATCCAATAATCAAGTTGATGGCACTATAATCCAAGAGGCTCTTGATGTTAGTGGAGTTAGCAGGAAGGGATATAGTTCGATTTTCCATGCGATATCATCAACTTTGAAAGATCAAAGGATTAAACGAGTTTTACTGCCAAATCCAGCAACCGTGTGGAGGATAAGAGGTCATTTGAATGAAAATATAGATGAATTTATTGGGCAATATATCCATATTGAAGAAATATTTCATGGTGTTAAAGGAACCACTGTGTATGATCCTTGGAACAATATATTTTTAGATCTGCAACAACTTCAAAAAAGAATGGTCGAGTTTTATGGAATAACATTTGAGGAGTGCAAAGGCATTTTGAAATTTGTTATCAAACTGGATGAGTGTGAGGTTGTAAAGGAAAAGAAAATGGAAAGAGTTACTATTACATTGATGAATGGAGCGATTGATACATCATTGACTGAAGCGAGTTCGAAGTATTTTAGTGTGCAGTCAGAGAAACACATATGGTGGTTAGGCTCGTTCCAGGTATGATCATGGGTTGTTTTATACTTGATTTTGGTCATTGTTTTCAAATCTGATATAGTAATACTTTTGTTTTCTATAATGTCGCAGGTGAAGACCGAAGACCATGAAACACTAGATTGGGTGTTTCACCACACGGAAATACCAAGAATAATCAAAAGACAAGTGCAAGGCGAGAATCTCCATGTTGCAGGAAAAGGTGATTTTCAAGTAGAGTGGCACATGGCCGGGGATCTTAAAACACTTAAGTGCATGTATAACATTAGTAAAGGAGGCAACTCAAAGTCTCCTTGTCTTTACTGCAAAGAATCAGCTCAAGTAATGGATTCAAAATGGTGGAAGAGAGCACCTAATAGAGATAAAGTTGACCCTGACTTCAAGGCCATTCTGGACATTCCACTATGTAATGTTCACATCTGCACATTGCATGGTCTATGTCGAATTATTGAGAAATTGGTATTTTTATATATTGGATTTGCTTGGAAACTCCGTCCCGAAAAAAATAGAAAGGATGCTCTTCAAGCATTGGAAAAAGTGTTATCCGATATAGGTCTGCATGGAGGAGATGTTCAAATCACAAAGGATTTTAAAAAGTCTACCAATGGCAAGGAGGTACCAATCAAGCCCTCTATTGGTGGTGTTAAGGCAAGAAGATTCTTGTCTCGACCCAAACACAGTAAGCAAGTAAGGCAAGGTAGAGCAGTTTCAAAGATTAATTATGGATTGTGGAAGCAAGTCCATAATGCTGTGAAAGATCATGAGGCAGATGGGGAAGCACGAAATAGGAAGGCAGAGGTGTGGAGGTCTCTTGATCAACTCTTCATGTTCTGTGACAAAGTAACATGGACAAAGAGTGATTACAAGAACTTTGAGGAGGCAATTAAACATTTTGGAAAGTCAATGAAAGACGTGTGGACAGCCTGCAATATAACTCACTACATGGTAAGGTTATGTCTTTTTCTTTTACTTAAGTGTGATCTTCTTTTTTTTTATTACTTACTATGCATTCTTATGTCTTACAGCATATCATATACAACCACCTTCCCTATTTTGTCAAAAAGTATGGATGCCCAGCTATTTGGTCTACCCAAGGCATGGAGAAGTCTCACTACATGGCACGTAATGCATTTTTTAGACACACACAACACTATGGAGGGAGTCAGAAGGCGAATAGTCTGAAGGAAGTCTTCCAATGGTTTTACCGAGGCATACTACAGAGGCTGCATGCTAAAAGAAAAGTTGCTAGCTCCAAAATCAAGCTTGCTTTTCTTCTAGCCAAAAAGCAAAGACGAAGACAAGCTCTAGACAATTCAATTGCAGCAGAGAGACATAGACAATGGAGGGAATCGAAGATATTTAGAAACCATAAATGGACAAGTAAACATGAATAGGACTCATTTGTAACTTATTGGTGTTATGTCCACATGTTTTCAAACTCATTCAATAGAAATTTTTTTAGTGGAACAAGTGACTCTTGGTGTTATGCATGAAAAGTATTTCAATGTGAAACATATGATCTGAACTTAATACAATTTGTTTACAATTTCAATATATTGTTCATTTAATATTTAACGACACCACTCTATGTAAATGTATAAATCATTTCATCATCAACTTATTAATCATTTATACAAGATCATACCAGATATCAAAGACTTTATACAAATCAGTTCAAATTTAATATAATGTTTGTGCTATATTCGATGACTAAATCCTATTTCTCCCAGGGCCTGCCGATCGGAACTCTCTTTTTGATCTTGATTGGAGTCTTTTTCTTCTTTATTGGCTTGATGTCGACTGTCTCTTTATCCTTTTCTTCAGCTCTCTCCACCTGTTCCTCTTCTTGGACTGTGTGGCCTGATGCAATCATGGGTGGCTCTCGAAACCTTACGAGCTGGTGTTTTCCATAGTCCTCCAGATATTTGGGGTCCTTAACACCACATGCTAATGCATAAGAAGTGTAAGACAAAAAGTAAGCGGCCCTAGAGGCCTGCTTATTCACATAATCTCCAAATATATCTATGGCAGACAACCTCTCTATCAAAATGATCTTTTCCTTTTGCCATGAAAGAGCATGTCCACCTAAAGCCCTGGACAAACATTTTAGGAAGTAAACAATGGCTTCTCCATTGTTGCTCAACTGCCTATGGTAAACAAGATCTTGGCACTGCCTAGATCATGAATATAATGAGCTAGGCCTGACATTTTGCGAAACCCAACCTGCCTGCTTCCACTTGATCTCTGGAGGAATGTGTCATCCTCAATTTGTAGCTGCAACATTTGATTTGAAGTACCTTCTCATTTTCATCAGCAACAAGCAGTTCATCTTTCCAAAGATTTATCCCTCTCCCTTCTTGTCCAGCCTCTTCTCTAGGCTTTTCTGTGTATAGTGCTGAGAGATTCATAGCTTCCTGTGTGAGCTGGAAGGCAGCTTCATCTAGCTCTTGGAACTTTTTAGCCTCTTTGAAACAAAATGAAAGGGCCTCTACAGGATCAAACATTGTTTCCAAAGCCAGTAGTGAATGGTCATCCTCTATGCCAACCTCCTTGTCAAGCCTTGAAGCCTGGGCAATAAGGGAAATGGCATAGTCCTCCCTCAAATCAAACATCCACTCTATATCATGGAGGAAAACATAATCCTTTCCACCAATCAACACACCTGGAAGCATGGGCACTGCATAGTTGCTGCTCTAAACATCAAAATCTTCAACTAGCTCTGCTCCCCTCAGAGTTTTTGTCCTCAGTTGAACAAGGTCAAGAGCAGCCACTTGCAGCCCCTCATCCTGAAGGTTGATATCTTCTTCTTGCTCTGCCATTTCTGTGACCAAAGAAACATCCTCCTTTTCAGAAGCTTCAGATGTGTCTTCTTCTTCTCTTTCCTGCCCTTGTTCATCCAAAGACTCCTGACTGAAGACAATGTACATAAGAAATGCCATGCTCTCCTCCAGCACTCTGCACTTTTTGGTGTGCAAAGTACAGTTGAATTTATAGTGATCAGGCAGGCTGTCAAATCTTCTGTTCACATGGTACCTCAGCCTGTCATTGGATACAATATGATTTAGGTGCACAAAAACCTTTTCTCCTCCCACAATTCTTCCTGCCTCTGTCAGTTCTTTGAAGGCATCCCAATAGTCTGAAAGGAAATCTTTGTGCTGCTCCAGTACAGAGCTCATTGTGAACTCCATGTTGAAAATACTGTGGTATATATGGAAGTAACTCTGAGCCTTGCATTTGTGAAGAAACTCAAATAGGAGCAAATCTGGAGAACTGTCCTCTTCTGGTTCCATTTGTTTTTTGATGGAAGAATCAGCACTCTGCTCCAGCCTCTTCTTTTTGCCTGTTCAAAAACTTATATACAATGAATTCTATATGCTGACATATGTAATCAGTGAATGCATTGTATATCACCAGATAATTCCTTCATGACATCTCAAGACTCACCTGGTGATTGTTGTGGTCTAATAATAGCAGCAGAAAAGTCCAGCTTCCTCTTGAAAGGTGGGGCCTGGGAGCCAGCTGTTCCAAAACAAAAACATTTCTCATCATCAAGGAAGATTTCCACAGGGCTAAAGATAGCAAATTAATGAGGTAGAAGTGAGAAACAAATAATACACAGGAATTTGCAACAAAATGTGATATGGGCTGTTTAGAGAATTGTAAACCACTCTCCTCGCATTTTGTTGCAAATTCTCAAATTCTGTTCATGTGCATGTCAAATCAAGCATTTGGTTCATCTCAGTGATTCCTGGACACTATGATCTCATATGCAAGAGAAATAATGGAATGAGTGAAACTATTCATGAGGAATGTGTCAACAACAGGAATTTGCAGCAAAATGCGATATGGGCTGTTTAGAGAACTATAAACCACTCTCCTCGCATTTTGTTGCAAATTCTCAAGTTCTGTTCATATGCATGTCAAATCAAGCACTGGGTTCATCTCAGTGATTCCTGGACACTATGATCTCATATGCAAGAGAAATAATGGAATGAGTGAAACATTTCATGAGCAAGGAGTCCACAATAGGAATTTGCAGCAAAATGCGATATGGGCTGTTTAGAGAATTATAAACCACTCTCCTCGCATTTTGTTGCAAATTTCTTGTTTCTATTCATATCAACCCTTAATCTAATTTCTGGGTGATTTACCACATTCATGAACAGTATTAATTGAAAATGTAAGAAGAAGGATGGAGCTGAGTGAAGACATTGGGACATCAAAAATCCAATGGATGGAAGAAATTAATGTTGAAAAACATTGAAACCAAACTAGAATTCTGACCTTTTTTGTCCTTTTCCATGCTGATTGAGTTGCACTGGTAAATCTCCTGCTCTTTCTCTAGCTTGAACTTTGCACTCTAGGTAACCTGGAGATCTGGCAGTACTGTCTTCAGGCAGGTTGCAGTCTGGATGGAGTGTGCTGGGTAGGAAAGGATCAGAGAGAAGGAAATGGAAGATGCGAGGGTCGTGGCAGGGATGAAAGATTGGAATCCAGGGGAGGGAAAAGTGGTTGTGGTATTGATGATGAAATCATGAATGGCACAAGTTCCAAGGAATAAAGCGTACTTTCACACGTGCCAAATTTCAAACTCCAAGAGATCTGGGTCCCGTCCACACGTGTGAAAAACGACTAGATTCCACATGTGTGGGATTTAGTGATTCTTTAATTCTATTTGCACTTATTTATGGTATCCTGTTTTAGACCTCTTGCCCTCCAGTCTCTGCTCTCTTGCCTCCCTACCTCCATACTCTGCAGCATCAGCATCTTGTCTAGCAACACAGGTTCATCCTTAGCACAGATTACTCCTCAGCAGCACAACACATCCACAGATAGATTCCAGGTCAGTAACAATGGGTTCTCCCCTTAGTCTCTGCAATCTTCTTGCCTAAAATAGAGAAAATACATCCTGTATGGAAATGCATAGACTCAAACCAAGACAGAGAAATCACTGTAGGAATGCAGATCTTCAAGTGTGATATTTGCATGTGATCTTCTTGCATAACCCCCATTCATACTGTATTTGGTTGGAGAAACATAGAAATCACTGTAGGAGTGCACCAGCATGTCATTTAAAAAATTTGCAGCAAAATGCGATGTGGACCTGTTTGAAATTCCAAACTGCTCATATCGCATTTTATTGCAAATTTCTCTATTTGGCTGCTTCTACCCCTGTGATTGCCTTTTCTTTGTAAGAACATGTTCTGGTTTTGTGACTTCCATAGCTGTAATCTTCTTGCATAAACTCCATTCATACTGTACTTGGCTGGAGAGATAAAGAAATCACTGTAGGAGTGCACCAGCATGTCATTTCAAAAATTTGCAGCAAAATGCGATGTGGACCTGTTTGAAATTCCAAACTGCTCATATCGCATTTTATTGCAAATTTCTCTATTTGGCTTCTTCCACCCCTGTGATTGCCATTTCTTTGTTAGAACATGTTCTGGTTTTGTGACTCCCCTTAGTCTCTGCAATCTTCTTGCCTAAAATAGAAAAAATACATCCTGTATGGAAATGCATAGGCTCAAACCAACAGAGAAATCACTGTAGGAATGCAGATCTTCAAGTGTGATATTTGCATGTGATCTTCTTGCATAACCTCCATTCATACTGTATTTGGTTGGAGAAACATAGAAATCACTGTAGGAGTGCAACAGCATTTCATTTAAAAATTTTGCAGCAAAATGCGATGTGGACCTGTTTGAAATTCCAAACTGCTCATATCGCATTTTATTGCAAATTTCTCTATTTTGCTTCTTCCACCCCTGTGATTGCCTTTTCTTTGTTAGAACATGTTCTTCATGTCTGTAATCTCTTTCCAATCCTTTGTATGCAGTTTTTCAGAGTTATGGCAAGAACCAAGTCAACTGCAAGGCAAGTTGGCAAAGGACCAGGTCTTGCAGCAACAGCAGCTGGGGCAGGTACCAAAAAGTTTAGTGTGCCTCCAAAGGGAAGAGCTTCACATGGCAGGAAGGGTAAGCCAATGAGCTTGCTCAAGCAAAAGGCCAAAAGATTGAATAAGGGTGCAGGTGTGCTAAGGGAGATAAGGAGGCAACAGAAAGCCATAGGCTTTGCAATACCCAAAGCACCCTTTCAAAGACTGGTGAGAGAAATTTGTGACAGTTGGAACCTTGGGTTCACGTGGAATAGAACTGCCATTCTTTCCTTGCAGGAAATGGCAGAGGATTACCTGGAGAAATATTTTGAGGATGCAATGCTTGTAGCAGCCCATGCTCACAGGGTGACTTTGATGGCCAAAGATTTCAACACTTTGTCCAGAGTGAGATGGAGGTATGACAAGCTGGTTCATCCTGTGGAATGGCAGGACATCAAAATGAGAGATATATTGCTAATTCCACCTACAAGGAAGGTGAAGGTTGATGAGGTAAAGGTTGTTGAGGTAACACACTCAAAGAACACCAGAGGGAAGGCTGCTTATGAGGACTCACTGAAGCAGCAAATAAAAGAAACAAAATCTGTTATAGATGTGGAGACTGGAAAGAAGGAGCTACACATACATAGAAGGTTGAAGGAGCTGGGCCCTGATGTAGTTGTACATATTGAGGATGAAGTTTCAGTCAATGATTTTGATTTGACAAAACAATTCTTAGCAGCATTGGCTAACAAGAATGAGTATTGCTCAGATACTATCATTCTTGCAATGCTCTAGTAAGTGTCTTTAAATCTTACATTTTTTGCATATCAATCCTCCTTGTAACTCCTCTATAACCTACCCTAATTATGTTCTGATCCTATGCAGCATGATGAGAAGCTGGCTTCACCCCTCTGTACAACATACAGTCCATATTGTTGATCCAGCCATTTCTTCTAGATTAAGAGATGCAAAGGAGACTCCCATGAGTATTTCAGCTGGTTCAAACACTGCAATTTTGAAGTAATTGACGTTTTGCTACTTCCATACCATAGCAGGTATGTGGGTGACTACTTCTTTTAAGATTCTTCTTTAATATTGGGAACTCTTGTAGCCTTTCATTTTCTTATGCTTTTTTCCTTATGCAGTGACCACTGGAGTTTTGTGTCTATTGACATCCACAGCAGAAGCAATGCTTTCTATTCAACTCTCTAAAAAACACACACAGAGAGCTGAAATTGCAAGTGCTGTGTGTGCTTTTTGGACTTTAAACTTCATTATTTTGATACCATACTAACTAAATTATACATATTGCAGTTGTATTGGAAGGCTATTAGATGCATTGGATCATTGTCCTCCAAATGTCTCTTTGTTGGATTCAATAAAGCCAATAAGTCTAGAGGTAAAAAGTCTATTAAATGCTATGTCTTTGAACTTATTGAATAATTTTGTTTTGTGCTGATGCTCACAGTTTCTAACATTTTTTTCTAGCTGTACAGACACCACAACAAAATGATTCAAGTAGCTGTGGATGGAGGGTGCTAATCAATGCAAAATATATACTTTCAAGCTACTTTGACAAGGAACAGCCAGATCTGGTAAGGAAAAATACTTTTCATTTAGCTTGAAGATAATTCATAATGATACAAAGTGTTCTAAATTATCCTCTGCCATTGCAGATGAAAGAGGATAGCTTCAGCCCCAACTATGTACATAATTTTAGAGCTCATACAATTTGGAGGTTTTTGAGCTATGCCTCTCCCAAACCTATTGTACCAGCTACTGTGGAGCTGGGTGAAAGCTCTAAAGTACAAGAAGGTGTCATACACCTTGATCCCACAAATGAAGCACCTAATGTTGAGGACCAGAAGCCACAGGAGCAATCACAGAGTGCTGAGGAGGAGCAGACACAGGAGCAAAGACCTGCTGCTGATGTTGAGGAGAAGGTGGAGAAGCAGCAAAGAGAGGCTTCTGGGGCAGTGGGGAGGAGACAGGACGGAGCAGCAGAGAGAAGATCCTCCAGAAAATGTAGAGCAGCCTCTGGATGAAACTGTACATAAATAGAAAATGGATGTTAGAAATATGTTCTACAGATTCAGCTAAACAATTCTGTACAAAATCTTACTTGATTGAATACAAAACCTTTCTTTATGGAGTCTGTGTTATCTCAATTTTAAAATTTTCTATGTCTTTACATTTAACTGAGCTCTCTCTTCTTCTGAGTAACTGCAAAAAAGCAATATGAATTAGAGTGGTAAATTAAACTAATAGCAATGCTTAATGAGACTAGGATAAATCAGATGGTGTACCTTTCTGTTCTTGTAGATAAATAAAAAGTCGTTTGAGATAGAACCTTCAGTCTCAAACAGAATGTCACTGCGCAATTGAGCTAGGGAGCAACATTCTCTTAACGAGATATTGGCTACCACATCACCATTCTCAACAACATCAATATCAATAAGTTTATTTTCTGCACCAAAAGACTCTTCATCTTGATCCATTGGGACAAGCTTTGTGCCTAGCATTCGACTGCGCTTGTAATAAAAAGAGAAAATAAAATTTTGTGATGCAACCATGTACTTCAGTTGCATAGAAGGTTGGACCACCTCACAAAACACTGAACTACATGTCTTCTTATCCCAACCTTTATCCAAAAATTGTGGCATGCATGCCGAATTTGTTGCTTTAACTGTGAACATTGTTTTTGAAACCTTTACTGGAAAGGTATTAAACAAGTCTACAAAAACTGTGAGAGGCATGCACAAAGAAATTTTTACTATCCTAGTGGCAATATTGGGCCTCAGAGCTTTCTGTACTTCTGTAAAAAGCTTCGCCCTATATGCCTCTGTAACACTAGAATGTGGGTGAGGCTAATCCACCGAATTCCACGCCGGAAGGTCTTGTTTTATTAATACACCATGTGTGTTAGCTTTGTCCAGCAACTGATAAAAATGATCAGTAAAAAATATACCCGATTGAGCTAGCTCTGTTGCACATCGACCTTGGTATTGTTGTTCTCCTATCGATCCATGCAGAACATCTATAAATCCCAGAATACAATCGATGTTTTGCCATGTCTCATACGATGAAGGATATAAATCTGAAATAAAACAACACAAGAATGTCAATAAGTTAAGAGAGAAAGCTTCATCTTAAAAATCCATACACCTCATGAAGAAAAAAACCACAATAGAAAAATATACAATTAGGCCTGTGTTGCGGAAGATTTTTTGGATAGTCTCGCAAGACAAGTTCTTTATGCATGTACATGTGCTGAATCAAAACTTCTTTCACGGATATCTTCCCTTTGGTGATTTTAAAATCTCGTACTCTTCCCTTCCACGATGCCAAGAAAATGTTTTTCGTCTGGGGTCTTTTTCTTTTGCTAGGTTGCATGAGCACCCATGCTCCTTTCGAAACACTAAACCTTTCCCAAGTTCCTTCTGTTTTGACTGTACTTGAATTCTCTACCGACGAAATAGAAGAAGCTGGTCGACGGGGTAAGGATGTTTGGTATAATTCTGCCTTCGTAGCATTATCATCAACAGAGCGTCTTCCACAAGAACGGCCGTGGTTTTGGTTCACCATGGAGATTTTCTGAATCTGTAACAATAGTAAAGTAATGTAACTAAGATAACAATTTGAAGTTTCAAGAAAGAGAAAGTGGGCAAACAGACAGTTGACGAGAAACATCTTACTCTACGCCAAACAGGATCAAGGGAGCAGTTTTGGAAAAGAAAGGCTATTGCACAATGAGGCAATGGTGTAGAATGGTAGACCTTTCGCACGAAAGGGGGCACAACATTTGAAAATTCAAAGGAAGGTGGAAGCGGGAAGGATCTTGTCAGATAAAATGTCAGTTTAGATTCTATATTCTTGTCCAAAGATCTTCTAAGAATAAAAAACCAATCTCCTCATTAATGTAGCACGCTTGTACTTACATAAAGTATTGTTTCTTTTTTCTATTTTCTCTTATTTTTGTAAATTTTCAACGTTACATTGGCCTTCTATTGATTGGTTGAGAGCTTATTTTTCCAAACCGTAAAAGGCCCCAAAATGAGCTCCCTTTTTTCCTAATGTCTTATTAGGGGGGGGAATTTAGCTGAGGGGTTTTTTAAATACCCCTTGAATGCACATGATACATAGGGTTTTTTAGTAGTCCACCCCTCATCCTTCAAGTCCTCGTTCTTACCTATACAAAGGCTTTCAATTGCATCCACCTCATCTTCTATGGCTAAGAATGTGCTTTGAAATTATTGCCATAGAATTGACAAAGCCACCACTAAGAAGTTGAGGATGTAGAAGTTATAATGCCACCACTTAAGACTGCAATGATGTAATGATATCATGCCAAAATGAATCCAATAGGGTTTCAATGAATGTCTTGCTCGACTTGGATGGTATAGTTGAGTGTGGAATAATTGTGATTCCATCATCTCGTTCTTCTATGTCAACATGTGGCATTGAATCTTACAACATTTATTAGAGCATATCATTTAACTACCTAGTGTTTACATGCTTGCTTGTTTGGGTTTATGCTTCATTTTAGCATGAAGAAGAAGAAGTGGGAGGATGATTCATGAAGGGAAGAGGAGGATGGGAGAGGAATCATGAAGGAGAGATTTTGTTAACGTTTACACATTCGTGTTAATCCATTATTCACAAACGTCATTTTCATTCCAAGCTAATGACCAAGTGGTGGATGTGAAACTATCATCTAAGGAAGAGAACACTAAGCATCATAGACAAGTCAATGAGCTATCCAAAATCTTAAGACTCAATCAACAGCTATAGGCTAATGTGGTGAAAAGGTAGTCCAATTGTCAAAGTCATAGGAGGGAGAGAAAGATGGCCACGTAAAAGGGCCAATCAAAAATGTGTGAAAATAAGGTGATCATGTTGGTAACTTGGAAATTTCATTGATGACTCGCTGGATATACATACTGGCAACAATAATAGACATTATAAAGGTGGTAATTATAATGAAGCAAGTGCAATACAAATTTATATACCAATGATATTTTTTAAATAATTGGTGATAAATTTTACAATACCAATGGTCTTTAAAATTATACTGGCAGTATTAGGAATTTTATCGTGACAGTAATTTTGACTAGCTTTCTTGCTTCTTTTCTGCATATAGAAAGCTTAGGAGAGCCTTCACTATAGAACATCGCTCCTACACTTAGCATGTTGGGTAGGGTGGACCATAATTAAGTCATAAGTAGTGAGAGAGAGTGTTCATTGTGATTGTTTGGTTGACTACTCCAATTTGTAGTGTATTGGAGTAAGCGTTAACCACAACAATAAGGCAATGAATGTCAAGGAAAGTATGTGAGGTATCAATATTTCCAAGAATTGTATTTTGTTCAATTGTTTGGATTGGAATCTAGCCTTTATATTTGTGTGATGCAACAATTGTATCAGGAGAAATTGTGTCGATACATGTCTATTCTTTTGCTCTTTTGTTAGCCTTTAAGTATGGAGATGAGAATTAGATGCTCAAATACTAGAAGAACAATGAGAGAACGAGCTTCAGTTAGGATGCAGATTCTTGCAAATAAGGTTGATAGCACATAAGTCTCACTTGATGCTACGTATAATGCCATTGGTGGGACTATAGTTGGAGCTGTTAATGCTAATGCAAGTTAAATTGAAGTTCCACAATCACAAGAAGATGCAACACCCTCCCAGCATAATGTTGATGATACTTCTAAGTCAAGGAATAGCTAGAAGATTTCTAGAGACTTCTTGTGTAGCACAAAGAAGAGTGGACACTACTGGGATTGAAAAACATATATTGGCCCAAAATGGGAGTTTGCAATCAATCTGGATGGATGGAGATGCAAATATTCTAATGAGGTGAGGTCTTGATGTGCCCCTTATATAAGGAGTAAACCTCTACAAGCAAAGCTGTTGGAATTTTCCATAGTTTTAAGGCAATGGCGGTTGCTCAACAATTAAGAAATACAACATAGTCAAGTCGAAAAGGCAAGAACAAACATTTTGTTAAGTTACAAGCTATAGTTTCAATGTCACATCTAGAAGCACAATCTTCAATCATACAAGTTCCCTCAAGCAATGATGCTACTCAAGTTTGTCCCACTAGCATTGGTGTAAGCCATAGATGTTTTTATCGAAGCTATGCTTATATATCAATATAAAATCTTGGCGAAAGTTTTCAACCTCAAATTTTTAGTTTCATAATATTGGTAGAATATAGTACTTTTTTATATATTTTCTTTTGAATTTTGAAGGAAAAAATGTAAATCCTGGCGAAACTTTAAATTTTCTTACATAAAAGTTTCAAATCGTCGCGAATGTTTCAAAATTTTGTTTTTATTAGGGCACATAAACTCTCGATGCCAATATAAAAGTTTAGTTTCCTAACGAAACTAACTTGAAAAAATCATCCATGGTGTAAGCTTTCCTTTATCAAGGAATCAAGAAACACTGGCATCTACACCACATAGAGCTGGAGCTACTAGTAGGGGTGGAAATTAGACCATGAGGCAACCGTCATTTATAAAGAGTATGTGGAGAGATGGATCAATATGTCTTTGGGAAATAAATTTTTCATTCAGGTTATTCATTGAGTTTGGTTGATAATCTTGACATGCAAGATGCATGGAATTGCATAGGTTTTGGACCTATTTAGAATGCCTTACATACAACTATACTAGATAAATCACATGTTGCAAAGAATGTTCACATCAACCAAAGTATTTTGCAAATGTTGCATAACATAATACAATATTCACAATTGTTTCAGATTGGAGACAAGAGTGTTATAGGTCCGTCCCACCTGACTCCGGTAGGGCCATCTTTGATAACACAATGTCATCTAACCGGAGCCACCTGAAGTTAGGCATAGAGTTGGAGGTTGGCTAAGGAAGGGTACCTTAACCTTGGAGAGGTATCTTAGAGGGAGGATCTTGGAATTTATTAGTGCCACCCACTTGTGCAAGTGGATGGAAGGAGCTATTCATAAAAATGTTGGAGTCTCCTCTATTTCCTTATATGCCCACCTTTGCAGCTTATGGACAAATGGATGGATAGATTGAGGATTAAGTATTATTCACGTTTGAGTTGTTGGCTCTCTCTCTCTCTCTCTCTCTCTCTCTCTCTCTCTCTCCATCACCCCTCGATATGCTTTTGATAAGGAAACACATTCCTATCAACACTTGGCACTCCTAGTTTTGTTACCCACAATCCCTCTTCTCCTTCATGACTCATGAAGCTTAAGCAGTCTTGCATATTCGAGTGCCTACTATCTTTTCTATTTGTGAAGGGCATTCGAACTCCCTATGTTGTTTCCATTTTGCCTGGGCAAGGCTTTAGCCTACAACCAAACCATGCATCTTTTGAATCTCTAAGACAGTGGAGATACTACTCAGGCACCAATATACACTAGTTCACAAAGTGCAGTGCCTACATGTTGCATTGTTTGTTGCCTTGCATAGGAGGTTGTAAATGTTGGTGCCCTCAAGCAAGAGATGCATGTGCAAGGAGTACTTGCAGTATAATCGCAGAGAAGTTAGGCTATTGAATAGCATGATTGAAAATCTTTAGGAAGAAAATTGAGCCTTAGGCTTTTGATTCTCAAGGGAAAGGAGTGTGTGTGTTTGAGCCCTTGGAGCCAATGGTTGCAAACGCAGCTTCGATTACAAGACAACCGCATTAGAATTTGATGATTCTAGTAGCACACCTCCGACAACCTTTTATCCTTTGATTACCAAAGGATTTTGGAGGTCTTATTTGCACATAGACAATGTGACACTTCTCAAGGCGAGCGTTCCTTATGTTGAGGCTACCTTTGGGTTGAGAAGTCTTGTGACCAGCCTCGCTTTTCATAGTGTTAGTTGAATTCACAAAGTGCCTCCGTCATTCCACAAGCCTAAGATCGATGAGTAGAACATATATTTTTCCAAAGACCAACGTCTTGTGTAGCTTTTGCCAAGGGTTGCAGCTATTTCTATCCTTTGGCATGAATCATGGATATTGCTCAGCTTTGCCGCTATTAGATTGCACCACCCATCATGAGAAGTAGTCAAAATTTGTCGATCATAAAGAACTGATGGCATAGTACTAAGGATTGACGGCATTGCTTATCATTTAAAGTTTCTGTGCATAATAGCACCAATGCTTCTACAATGGTTCCAAATCCTCTCCTCCCACCACATTGTTCCCAATTTGTCAAAGGCACTCATCATAATAGCTTTATGTATTCAATATTCCAAGGATTCCAAGAGCAAATCCCACGAAGGATGGAGCTAGTCGGGGAGATGGATGGCTAGAAGAATGTGTTGGACATTCCTCCTCCAAGAGTATTCCTGACACTTCATTTGTCAAGCACTTCACCAAAACACAACAAAGACTACCGAGGGAGCCTACCATTGAAATAAGCACCACAGTATCTGTCTGGTCTCAAGTGGTATTGAAGGAATTTGAGAGTTCCCTTGTTATTACTTTCTCCCAACCACTCCATGTTCTGCATCCCCAATGGATCTTTTGACACTTTATGGAAAGCAAATGATCCACATAAAAGACAACAAAGAAAATGAAAAAGGAAATTCAGTCGAATCCATATGGTTGTCTATATTCCTAGGTAAAGCGATAACAAGCCCGAGGAAACAGGCATTACCTGTCTACCCAAACATAACTATGATGTTCTAACACCTAGTTTGTTTGGATGGTGGTAGGTAAGTGGACCCTAACCTCAGAACCTGCCTGAGGATTCAAGATCTTTTTTCAAGATTATGTTTGTCAAACTCAATATTATTAAAAACTCTTAATTTTGGTCAAAATGTTTGCAAACTCTAGTTCTTGCATTTTTTTAACTTAGATGTCTCAAATATTTTTTCCTTATATGTTTTTATTTTAAACTTTTTATCCAATTGACGAAATTAATTATTGTTGGTTCTTTCCCATGGCTTCCACGAGAAGAGCAGGGTATTCTCAGTTTGCAAGGTTCCGAGGCTTTTTGTCACCTACAGATATATTGAGGTTGTCGTTTGTAGTATACGTGTAGCTTAGGACCTCGAGTTGTGTTTCAGTGAGAGACGTAGGCTTAAGTGTGGTAAGCAAACATAATGCATCCATGTGTAAAAGGAACGTGTATCATCATGGTTGAGGTAATGAAGGCTTTCGTCTTCATTGGGGGTTGCAGAGTTTAGGAGGAGTTTAAGGGTTAGGAGGAGGTTCCAGGTGAGGTGATGACAGGGCAAGGAGAGAATCTGGGGACATGGGGGAGAAATATGAAAGAGTGTTAGTTGCGGTAGGGGGAGCAGAGGGGAGGGGTGGAAGAATTGGGCAAATGGTTTGAGCAGCTTGGTAATCCTCAAGGGTAGGAGTAGCAAGGGAGGGGAAGAAGCTAGGTGTGAGGGGCTCGTAAGTTTGTGACTGTTGGGTTAGTTGAAAATGGTGAGAGACATGAGCAAAGAGACGATGGAGGGAATAGATGTTAGGATGGAGCTCGGGGAAGGTTAAGAGGGTGGTAGCAGCAAGGGTAAGTGAGGTTATGAGGCTAGCAGAAAGAGTGGTTAGATATGGGAAGTTGGATGTGAGGCCATGTCATCTTCCGACACTTCTTTTTGCTGGTGTGATGGGATCATCGGTTATGTCGTGCCTTGCAAATAATAGTGATGGCCTTTGTAGCAATGGCAACAAACCTGCAAGAACCATGAGGGGAGGACTACCCATGAGGCATACATATGCAATGAAAGCATCCATCCTGAGTGCTATAAACCTGGCATGTGTAGACAGGTGGAAGATATTTTTCTCATCTTCGGACTAGTCTTGGCAAATTATGCATAGGGTTTTGGTCCCTATGGAACGTTCCCATTTGATTGTTGGATGAGCAGATATGATCCTGATTTGGAGTTGCTTCCGTTGGATAAGCACGCGTGCGTTGAGGTGATCTTCCACTTGTAGAGCAGCCACAAGCTCTTGGTACACCACCGTTGTGCATTGTAGTGGGGCTTCGTTGGTGTTGTCTTCTAATGCCTCATTGTTGTACATTAGTAATTGGAGTTCAAGCTTGGAGATGATTATCTTTTAGGAGTGCATCTCATTCATTTTTTCTTTGTATTGCTGGTAGATGGTTGTATATGCCTCCTTAAGCTTTCTCATTTGCAAGGTGACCTTTTCCTATTGAGGAATGTCTTCAGTGGTATTGGACCATTGGTCCAAGACTTGTGCTTGTGAAGTGCTGGCCTCTTGAGCGGTAGCAAGTTGGTCCTTTAAGATTCTGCATTCCCTTGTAAGCTCATCAATGCTGAAGGCACGTACTGCCAAAGATTATTTCATGTCTTCAAGCTTGTCTTTGCAATCCTGGAGCTCTTCTTCTTTGTGAATTAGAGCGAGTCGAGCTTGTGCCACTACCTCCATCTGTTGAGCATGTGCGGATGTCAAGGAGTTATAGTAGGTCTGTAGGATTGCCATTGCTTGTACTGCTGCTGTTAATTGTGTTTGACTTTGGTGGAGGTTGGAGGTCACATCCCTCACTGCCTTCTCTTGAGCTTGGAGAGCTTGGTTCATGCACACTTCTTCTACCTCCTTCTCATCTATTTGCGCCCGAAGTGCCTTGACCTCTATGGCGATTGCCTGGAATTGGTCTTCAATTTCTGTTGCAGTCTGTCTATCCAATTCTCTTGCATATTCTTCCTTGGCCAAGCTAGTGAATAGTTCTGACATTTGGATCATTTGGCTAGCTTGATGTTGGAGAATGACAGATGGTGATGAGGTCTGGCGATACTACTGATACAAATGGTGCCCATGTAGCCATCCTGATGACTCTATAGTACTTGGGGGAGGTTGTTCCAATGGTATTTCAGTCCCTTGTGTACAATAGTCATATTGTTGATCTGGCACTAGCTCCCCTTGGCTCATCGACTGGCATGGCATCGATGGGCAGTTCTAGTGATGATGTAGCCTCAGGCTCTGGTGCCGATCTTTCCTCAGGTTCTGGTGCTGATCTTGCCTCGGGCTCTGGTTGCTGCTATTGTTGGAGATATATTGGTTGCAGTTGTGCACCGAGCTGTAGCATCTTGTGGGGCAATTCCTCAATCCCGATCTCCAGAATAGGTATTTCTTCTAAGGCATCTGCATTATCAATGTGATAGTAGGAGAAGTTGGTGACGGCTCCCATACTGGTGAGAAGGGTATGTCCAACTCCTCAATTGGTTTTGGTGACTAGGGTAGAGTCATTTCTCTTTCTTGTAGTTCTTTTAGCTAATAAGTGTGGAATTTTACATTTTTGGCCTGATGAACCATCTAGTTTCTTTGTAAAGAAGATGACTAAGTGCTGGACCCAATCTTGTTTTAGCTTCCTACTTTAGCAAAACAAATGTGCAGAGTGGAAGGGATCGATTCTTGCCGCACTTAATCCCCAGGATTGTGGATAGGAATTGTGTTGCTTCCTTGAGGTGATGGTTAAGGATTGTGCGAAGCAATATGCTGTCCCTATGGAACAGTGTTCTCTTGGTGAGGAGAGACTGTACTTCGAGAAAATTTGCATCGGCAGGCCATGTAGGGTATTCGGCACCTTGTGTTGGTAGTGAGAAAGCCCTTTGAATGACTGTACTATCGAGGATAATGTTTAGTGGGCTCTGATGTATAGTGATTGTACCATACTTGCCAACCTTTGCATTGCTGGAGTGGTAAGAATGGAGAAGGTCCGTAATGTATGTGGTCATTGTAGGACTATCCTCCAAGGACTTTAGGCTTGCATGCAAACTGCCTAGACCCCTTTGCTCTAAGTAAGATGTTGCTTCCTAGGAAAGAGCATAAGTCAATGTGGGTGGCCAAACAAGTTCCAGTGACTGGGCCCCGTCAATGGTTGTGTAGGTCGGTGGTGATTGGGGTGGCATTTGTTCTTCTTGGTCATGCACTGAATCCTCTTCTGAGCTATTGCTCTGGACCACAAATGCCTATGGTCGTCGTGGTTGAGAGGATGTAGATGGCTGCGAACTCTGGAGGGGGTCTCGTGGTTGAGGCGATGGGCACTTTCTGCGCATCCTCTTTAGTGGTGTCATCTTTTCTGAACCTACATCCATGTGCATGTGGTGTACCATTGATCATTAGATTGGTTGGCATGCAGGTATGACCTTTATGTGTGTGTGTGGGAGATCTTATTTTTATACATGCTTTTAGAGTGTGGAATGAAAGTGTGTGGCACAATTATTCATGCAATCATCTGTGTCTAAGCGAAAGCGTGTGAGTGCACCTAACCTAGTAGCTAGGTAGGGACTAACTATATGCTTTTTTTGTTTGCTGGGATTTTAATAGGGCAGCTAGAACTGCACAACAAGATTCTTATATGAAAATGTGATCACCTGATTTGGATGCCCCATTGAAATTGTGTCAGATAGAGGCACACATTTTGTCAATGAGGTAATCCAAATACTCCTGTCTGGCTTCATGGTAATCCATAGAAAAAGCACACCCTACTACCCCCAAGGGAATGGACAGGCCGAATCCACCAACAAAATAATATGCATTATCCTCACCAAGGTAGTAGAACCACAGCATTCTGATTGGGCAGAGAAATTGAATGCAGCCTTATGGGCATACAAAACCACACTCAAGGTCAGTACAGGGAACACACCTTTTCAATTGGTGTACGGCCTTGAAGTTGTGGTCCCACTAGAATTTGTAATACTAAGCCTATGCATAGCAAGTACAGGAACGCATGGGAGACCATGAATCCTTGAAAGAAAGACTCTATCAGTTGGAGAAGCATACAGAGACAAGACTAGTTGCCTACCATGCCATGACAGCTTTTGGCATCGGCCTTTCTGACTACTTTAGCTTCTGCCCATTTTGTAAAGTAATCAGTGGCCACAATGATGTAGTGTGCCAGTGTTCCTTTTGCTGCTGGATGGATGGGACCCACATAGTCAATCCCCCATTTTTCAAATGGTTTTTGTGCAAAAACTGTTGTTAGGGGATTGAAGTCTTTCTGTTGTGGTTTAGTAGTCTGTTGGCATACATCACAACCTTTTATATATTCATAGGCATCTGCCTAGAGTGTTGGCCACCAGTAGCCTGCGAGGAGAACTTTTCTTGCTGTGGCTTCCCCTTGGAAGTGTCCTCCTGCAATGCCTTCATGGACTTCACTCAGGATTGGCATGATCTCATGAGGCATTACACATCTTCTTAATATCTAGTCCTTGCCCATCTTGTACAGTTGTCCTGTAATGAGTTGATAGGGTGCAGCCTTTAGAATCAATTTTTTGGCATCTACTGCTTTCATTTCAGGGGGTGGTCTTCCTGCCATTAAGTACCCAATGATATCTCCACACCACTTTGGAACAACATCTATTTGAAATAGTGTGGCGTCTGGTAAGTCGTCTTCTACTCTAGTGGCTTCTTCCCCGACTTGACACGAGACATGTGATCTGCAATGTAGTGTTGGGCACCTTTGCGGACCACTATTTTGAAGTTGAATTTTTGAAGCAAGAGGAGCCATCTAGTTATTCTTCCTGTTGTACATGGACGTTCACAAGATAGAGCAATGCTTGATGGTCGGTGTAGAAGACAAAATCATTTGCCAGTAGATAGTGTCGAAATTTCTTTACACTATACACCATTGCTAGGGCTTCTCTTTCTGTGGTGGTATAGTTGATCTCTGCATCATTGAGTTGTCGTGACTAGCGAAGTAGAATGGGTAGTCTTTCTTATGTTCACCAGGTTGACAAATCACACTCCCAGTTGCAGTCCCAGTAAGATTTAATAGGATTTTTTTGGAAGATCCAAGATTGTGAATTGAAGGGAAAAGCGGACTCCTGCGACCTTTGTGGACATGCCATTTACTATTCCTAGGGGTTTAGCCGGTGAATCATCGACAAGGCGTACCTTTTGCATTGGTGGGAGACCCCATTCAAAGGCACAGTAATGTTGCGTATGTCATCTCTCTCACCCATCCGCACAGGGATATCTTCGATGTCATTCATAGGTGGAGGGGGATTTGTGAGTTCCATCCATCCTTTGAAACTCTCCCAGAGATTGGGACAATTCCATCGAAGGATTCCGATGGGAATTGACACAGGGCAACTCAGGATGCTAGAGAATGCGGTTCCTTCAAGTTGACATGGCGGTACATTATGTTGTGGAGTTTGTTGTCGGAATAGAGGCTCGAGTATAGTATCAATACTTTGTGGGGCCAAGTCATGGATTGGGTCTTGAGCTTGTTTCTCAACCTCAAATTGAGCTTGTTCCTTTTGTACCTATTGTTGAAGTGCCTGAAAATGAGCCTTCTCCACCTCTGCATTTGGGTATGGAGCTTCTTTTATTTGAGGCTCGAGAGTTGATGTGGATGAGCTCAGCTGCTCATTGCTTGGCGGAGGTGGAGGCACTTGTGCTTTCTTTTTAAGAAGTCTCTTTGGTTGGATTGGAATGTTAGGGTCCTTGGTGGCCTCTTTATGTTGGCGTGTAATTACATTTAGAGGTTGTGATATTACACTTGCCGAACCCAGACTTTGATGGTCCACCCAATGATGCTGATTGGGACATCAGGCTTAACCTCTGTTTGTTGTGGGACTTTATTTTTCATGGGACAATCCATACAGGCATGTCCTATGCCACAATCTCCGCAGACTGGTTGGAAAGGAGGATTACCAAAAAGTGAGCGAAGAAAAGCAAGCAGCCCCAAATAAGCGAGCAAGATTAAATAGGTTTCAAGCGAGCGAGAACCTCATCTAGCATCTTATTCCCCTCAATATCATTGGAACAATTGATGTGATCATAAGCAAATTAAACATATTCCAACAATGAAGGCATGCCTGAAACTCACAATTAACTTCTCTTTCATCCCCATACTATCAATTTGAGTCGTTGTGGAGAGGTAGAGACATAACAATACATAAAATTTGCGATAAAAAAAGCAAACACTACTCAGATTGAACATCCACACATCAAGATAATGATAGATCACAAGGTAGAATATATGACTGAAAATATGTAAACATGATCATGTGCTACATATACATATCATGTCTTTTATGCTTGCAGAAGATCATCCATACATTCGATCCAAAAACATGGAAACAGAACTAACTATGTCAAAAGAAAAAAAACACATTCTCATCATAAGGATTAATTTTGCTTAGTGAAAATACCTATGTAATCTGGACAATACCATGCTTTAAAAAACTTAGGGAGCCAAAAAAGGATTTTAGCCCTCCATACTTCTATTATGACCAATGTCTGAATGATAGTTCTATCGGAACTAGAAATGAATGCATCTAACCACTATGTTGAGTGCTCATCCAGTATCCTATAGACTATTATGTTAAACTCAATACGTGACCACAAACTCAAGCATAAGAGGAGCATGATTCAAGTGAAATAATTGGCCGACACTCTGTAACTAGTATCCTGCTGCATTTAACAAAAAATATGCACTAGGCGTTAACAAGCTTCTATTTCCACCCCTATAAGCAAACTTGTATCCTGTAGTATGAAAAACTTTAAGGAAAACATTGCACTTAATGCATCAATTAAGCCAGTGGCTACTCATGATGCACAATCGAACAATCATCAAGGAAAGTCTAGTCAAGCAAGTTGAAGCAAAAAACCAAATATCTATTTGGATCTATGCCGTGGTGTATCCGCCAATCATGAGTAGCAAAAAAACCTATGAAAAAAGAAAAATAGGGATTATGCCACTCTACCATGATCACTTCCATGCTACAAATAAGGGAATACATAGTCGTTTTAGGGTACTTTTAGGGTTCATTCCCAACCACTAAAAAGAGAGCCAATGCTATCTATTTGTATTCATAAAATCTTTATGAACATTATGATGTTCAATATAAGGATAGGAGCTAGCTCAATGGGTAGTCTTAAACAAATATAAATACTATTCGAATTTTAACCTTATGCAAAGTAAGACTTGATTATACATATAGATGGGAATCAGGTCACCATTGTAAGTATGTATTTAGTAATTAAGTTGAAAATATTCCCTTAGAAAAATAGCTCAATCAACATAGTACCCATATTATATATCCAAAATTTATAAGATCTCATTCATACCATTAGATTGTTTTCATCACTTGTCATGAGTACTAACCTCAATTGGCATTATGTATTTGGGTCAAAATAGTTTTTAGTATAGGATATAATGGAGCAATACATTTATGTAATATCTAGTGATCATAGTTTCTAATATAGGATAAAATGGAGCATAGAGTAATCTTGTCATTCAAAAATGATAATATACCTTCCTTGACATATACAAGTATCATGCATTCATAAAAAAATTTAGTCATAAACTGCAATATAATGTGCCCATAATGCATGTACATTAAATCTTCACATGTTAGAATGTGAGAAAGGGAATAATTTAACTATGAAATCAGGGATCAATGTAGGAAATGGTCTTCTATGCACACATATATGCTAAGGGTCCATCTAATACAATATTGGAAATTGATGTGAGTATAAGTGTATGCATCCATCGGTGATGTATATGAGTGTATGCATCCATTTGTGATGTATATTGTTGTACTAATCCATGGTGCTTTACCGCTTGAGTTGTTTGTAGTGCAATTAATCACAACAATGTTGTATTTTTTAAAAGAAAAATGCCATAAAAATTTCATGCTGCAAAACACAAACAAAAAAATGGCATTTGTAGCATTAATCCAAGCATTTCCTACAAGCAATCTCCATCCCTCCCTTTCCTGCTTACTCTTTCGGCCACCTCCACCCTCTTGTTGCCCTTCAAGACTACCTCTTGCCTCCTCGCCTCCTTGCTTCCTCACCTCCTCACCTCCTTGCTTCTTTGCCTTCTCACCTCCTTGCATCATGCTTGTTGCTGGCAATTCCAAGGCTGTCCCTCCCCTCATTGGCCAGCTCCTCTACTCCTCACGTCATCCTTCTCCTCAATTTGATGTCTCCAATGAATAGCTTGGGGGTCTTGTTTTTGGAGGGGGGAAGCATAAGAATGGCAACACCTTAATGCACTGTCATTTTTCGTGCTTTTGCCACCCAAAAACAAGACCTACAAATCCCTTGCTTAAGCTTGAATGAGCCTCTTGATTTTGGGCGTGTTAAGCCATTTTTGACCATTATACCCCCAAAATCAAGAGGCTCATTCAAGCTTAAGCAAGGGCTTTGCAAGCATTGCAAGTCCAGTAAATGAAATCAATTAGATTAGGAATTGGCAAAGTCAATTTGGGAATGGTCAGAAATACTTTGTCTTTGAATAATGCCTTGGATCATGGGATGGGGTCCCATGAACTTGCTGCCTATGATGACGAATGGTTCTGCCCTCGACTAAAGGTGACGTGTGTAGTAGTAAAAGGATAGCCCTCATGGAATCTCTAAGGGTTCTTGATTTTGGCCATGATCTGCACATTCTAGCACTTGAGCCATACATCAATTTCCAACACTTGAGGCATATAGTGGCTTTGCCCACGCAACGTTTCCAGCTGCAATCCAAGCATCAAGCAATCTCATATTCTGTATCTAGAGACATCATGAGGCCCCATATGTATGCCCTTCAATACTACTTCTTAGTTATATTGTATAATAACCTCCATATGTACGCTCGTGAGACAACAAAAAGAGACCTGCCAACCCAAAAATGATAGCGCATTGATGCGCTGCCATTTTTGGGCTAGCAGGCCTCTTTTTTAATGTCTCCTGAACATAAGAACAAGCACTTGTGTTCCTTACCTTTCTTTCCAATGGGGGTCTTGATTTTGGGGGTGTATGCCAAAAATTGATAAACAACATTATTTGATGCATATAGTTTTATTAAATCGATAAAATAGGCATGAAAACATCTAAATTGGCTCTTGCCATTTGAATTGATGTATGACATGACCCCATTTGGATTTGTAATTCCAAAGATACGGGGTCTTAATTTTAGGGCTTGAATGCCTGAAATAGGCAGCGCGTCAATGCATTGCCTATTTCATACATTTAGGCCTCAAAAGTAGGACCCCATGTAGGACCAAATGAGGTCCTACTTTTGAGGCCTAAATGCACGAAATAGGTAGCACATTGACAAGCTACCTATTTTAGGAATTCAAGCCCTAAAAGTAGGACCCCGTATCTTTGGACTTACAAATCCCAATGGGATCATGTCCTATATCAAATCGAACGAGAGCCAATTTAGATGGTTTTCATGCCTATTTTCTCCATCAATCAAAACTATATGCATAAATATATACATCAAGGTATGCATCAATATATGCATCAATATATACATATGTATGTATGTATATATATATATATATATATATATATAGATACATACATACATGCGTGTGTGTATACACACAAACACACACACACACACACACACACACATATATATATACACATATAGATATATATGTATGTATATACATACATATACACATACTTACATACACACAACAAAATGGGGGTCTTGATTTTGGGGGGGGGGGGGGTATGCCAAAAATTGATAAACAACATTATTTAATGAATATAGTTTTAATTGATGGAGAAAATGGACATGAAAACCATCTAAATTGGATCTTGCCATTCGATTTGATATATGACATGACCCCACTCGGATATACAAGTCCAAAGATACAGGGTGCTACTTTTAGGGTCTGAATGCCTAAAATAGGCGGCGCGTTAACGCGCTGCCTATTTCATGCATTTAGGCCTCAAAAGTAGGACCCCATTGGCAACACAATGGGATCCTACTTTTGAGGCCTAAATGCATGAAAAAGGCAGCGTCGTGTTAACACGCTGCCTATTTCAGGCATTCAGGCCCTAAAAGTAGGACCCCGTATCTTTGGACTTACAAATCTAAATGGGGTCATGTCATATATAAAATCAAACGACAAGAGCCAATTTAGATGATTTTCATGACCATTTTCTCCATATATCAAAATTGTATGCATCAATATATACATCAATATATACATATATGCATCAACATATACATACATACATATATATATATATATATATATATGTATGTATGTATGTATGTATGTATGTACATGCATATATATACATACATACATACATACAAACATCAAAAGTAAGACCCCATTGGTTTCCCATGTCATGCATTTTGTTGTCTCATGAGCATAAGAACAAGCACTTGTGTTCTTTACCTTTCTTTGCAATGGGGGTCTTGATTTTGTGGGGGTATGCCAAAAATTGATCAACAACATTATTTGATGAATATAGTTTTAGTTGATGGAGAAAATGGACATGAAAATCATCTAAAGTGGATCTTGCCGTTTGATTTGATATATGACATGACCCCATTTGGATTTGTAAGTCCAAAGATGCGGGGTCCTACTTTTAGGGCCTGAATGCCTGAAATAGGCAGCGCGTTAACGCGCTCCCTATTTCATGCATTTAGGCCTCAAAAGTAGGACCCCATTGTGTTGCCAATGGGGTCCTACTTTTGAGGCCTAAATGCATGAAATAGGGAGCGCGTTAACGCGCTCCCTATTTCAGGCATTCAGGCCCTAAAAGTAGGACCCCACATCTTTGGACTTACAAATCCAAATGGGGTCATGTCATATATCAAATCAAACGGCAAGAGCCAGTTTAGATGATTTTCATGTCCATTTTCTCCATATATCAAAATTGTATGCATCAATATATGCATATATGCATCAACATATACATACATATATATATATATATATATATATATATATATAGATGTATGTATGTATGTACATGCATATATATACATACATACATACAAACATCAAAAGTAAGACCCCATTGGTTTCCGTGGTCATGCATTTTGTTGTCTCATGAGCATAAGAACAAGCACTTGTGTTCTTTACCTTTCTTTGCAATGGGGGTCTTGATTTTGGGGGGGTATGCCAAAAATTGATCAACAACATTATTTGATGAATATAGTTTTAGTTGATGGAGAAAATGGACATGCAAACCATCTAAATTGGATCTTGCCATTTGATTTGATATATGACATGACCCCATTTGGATATGCAAGTCCAAAGATACGGGGTACTACTTTTAGGGCCTGAATCCCTAAAATAGGCAGCGCGTTAACACGTTGTCTATTTCATGCATTTAGGCCTCAAAACTAGGACCCCATTGTGTTGAAAATGGGGTCCTACTTTTGAGGCCTAAATGCATGAAATAGGTAGCGCGTTAATGCGCTGCCTATTTTAGGCATTCAGGCCCTAAAAGTAGGACCCCATATCTTTGGACTTACAAATCCAAATGGGATCATGTCATATATCAAATCGAACAACAAGAGCCAATTTAGATGGTTTTAATGTCCATTTTCTCCATATATCAAAATTATATGCATCAATATATACATATATGCATCAACATATACATACACACACACACACACACACACACACACACACATATATATATATACATACATACATACATACATACATACATACATACACACGCACACACACACACACACACACACACACACACACACATATACACATATAGGTATATATGTATGTATATACATACGTATATACATAATTACATACATACAGCAAAATTAGGACCCCATTGGTTGCCTATTTCATGCATTTTGTTGTCTCATGAGCATAAGAACAAGCACTTGTGTTCCTTACCTTTCTTTGCAATGGGGGTCTTGATTTTGGGGGAGGTATGCCAAAAATTGATAAACAACATTATTTGATGAATATAGTTTTAGTTGATGGAGAAAATGGACATGAAAACCATCTAAATTGGATCTTGCCATTCGATTTGATATATGACATGACCCCATTCGGATATGCAAGTCCAAATATGCGGGGTGCTACTTTTAGGGCCTAAATGCCTAAAATAGGCAGCGCGTTAACGCGCTCCCTATTTCATGCATTTAGGCCTCAAAAGTAGGACCCCATTGTGTTGCCAATTGGGTCCTACTTTTTAGGCCTAAATGCATGAAATAGGCAGCGTGTTAACGCGCTGCCTATTTCAAGCATTCAGGCCCTAAAAGTAGGACCCCGTATCTTTGGACTTACAAATCCAAATGGGGTCATGTCATATATCAAATCAAATGGCAAGAGCCAATTTAAATTATTTTCATGTCCATTTTCTCCATATATCAAAATTGTATGCATCAATATATACATCAATATATACATATATGCATCAACATATACATACATACATACATACATACATACATACATACATACATACATATATATATATATATATATATAGATGTATGTATGTATGTACATGCATATATATACATACATACATACATACAAACATCAAAAGTAAGACCCCATTGGTTTCCCATGTCATGCATTTTGTTGTCTCATGAACATAAGAACAAGCACTTGTGTTCTTTACCTTTCTTTGCAATGGGAGTCTTGATTTTTGGGGGGTATGCCAAAAATTGATCAACAACATTATTTGATGAATATAGTTTTAGTTGAGGGAGAAAATGTACATGAAAACCATCTAAATTGGATCTTTCCGTTCGATTTGATATATGACATGACCCTATTTGGATATGCAAGTCCAAAGATACGGGGTACTACTTTTAGGGCCTGAATGCCTAAAATAGGCAGCGCGTTAACGCGCTGTCTATTTCATGCATTTAGGCCTCAAAACTTTCTCCCATTGTGTTGCCAATGGGGTCCTACTTTTGCGGCCTAAATGCATGAAATAGGTAGCGCGTTAATGTGTTGCCTATTTTAGGCATTCAAGCCCTAAAAGTAGGACCCCATATCTTTGGACTTACAAATCCAATTAGGATCATGTCATATATCAAATCGAACGACAAGAACCAATTTAGATGGTTTTCATGTCCATTTTCTCCATATATCAAAATTGTATGCATCAATATATACATATATGCATCAACATATACATATACACATATATATATACATACATACATACATACACAGACACACACACACACACACACATACATACATACATACATACATACATACATACATACATATATATATACACACACACACACACACACACACATATATATATATATATATGTATGTATGCATGTATGTATGTACATACATATATACATACATACATACAAACATCAAAAGTAAGACCCCATTGGTTGCCTATGTCTTGCATTTTGTTGTCTCATGAGCATAAGAACAAGCACTTGTGTTCCTTACCTTTCTTTGCAATGGGGGTCTTGATTTTGGTGGGGTATGCCAAAAATTGATCAACAACATTATTTGATGCATATAGTTTTAGTAGTTTTAGTACACATACATACATACATGTGTGTGTGTGTGTGTGTGTGTGTGTGTCCATACATACATACATACATATTGATGCATATAGTTTTACTAGATGGGGAAAATAGGCCCCAGATGTAAACTACATAGTCAAGTCCCAAAAAGTTGTGTCAATTCTTGCATTAAATATAGGGTGATGAATATATCCTATTTTATCATGGGGCCTGCAGAAGACGGAGGGAAAAAATTGAACCTCCAAAAAGACTTCTTTTATCGGTCTATGGGGCCTAGCTCTTACTAGCATTAAGAGTGGACAAGATAGCTACCGCTGGTGTGATATGGGAATCTCCAAGTCTCAAGTTTTGGGGTACATGAAATTAGATCATGCTAGCGGTAACTCTAAGAGGTTCCAAAGGCAGGCAATATTCTTCATCATAGCTAACTCAAATGCAAGGCAGTGAAAATGCCAGGAGAGTTGCTAGGTAGCATTGATTTTGGGAAAGGATATGATGATACTTTGTTGTGTTATGTAGGATATTAATTTCCATTAAATTTGGGACATTTTAGATATAACTTCATAAAATCCTAAGTCATGAAATTAATACATTACAAGTTCAAGCATAAATAATAGTCGTGAAGTTAATGCATTAAATATTCAAGCCTAAAGAAGAATTAATCAAGACCTAATGCACCGTACCAAAGACTTTGGCCTTACCCTCATTCCATAGACTTGCCAACATAAGGCCAAAATTTTCATTCTTAAGAATATGTGGAAAGACCTTACATTTGGCCCACTTTTGGCGAAAAAATTTCATTTTAAAGAATAGGTGGAGTGAAATTGTGTTTGATAAATACAAATCAATGCTCAAGTTTGGACATAAATAAAGGTATCCTTTTGAAGATATTGGAACACATGAGAGAAATAATATTGAAGATACATGAATTTTTAGACATACTATTAAAGACAAATGAACATATAATGGATGAAATCCTATTGATGATACATGAATTTTCAATAGAACTATTATTCAAAGATTTGATGGATTGAATGTAGCTTTAATACATTATCCCTTTTACAAGGGTGTTTGAGTTTGAGGCTTGAAACATAAGAATGAATCTGTGTTGAAGCCTAGTGGTTTGTTAAGGATATGTGAAACTTAAAGTAAAAGTACTTACAATGGAAGGGATTATATCAAGATCCTATTAAGGACATCTGAACATATAGTAGAATAATTCTACATAAAATCAGTGGATCAAACTTAATGGCTCAAAAGCAAAAAAGGATGATGGTGCAACCTAGGGGCTACTCTACGGCACTATGGCAGCAATCTTTGTAGTTACTATCAAAGGTAGTGTAACTTTTTTGTCAAGGAAAGAGACGTGAACCACTCCACATGATCTAGATCTGTATGACCTAGGTTGCACCGACTTGTTTCTTTCATGGATAAAAAGTGACCCTTAGGTGATGCTATAGCACTCCCTTTTTTGGTCCATTATTATAGCACAATTGGGGCCTTTTGACCTAATACTAGCTACCCATCAAATATTTGTTGTAGATGTTAGGGGTAATTACCAAACTACTAGTGGTAGTTTTATCACCACCATTAGTAATTTTATTTGAGTGTTCCTTAATGGTAGTTCTCCTACTACTACATACAATATTACCAATAGTAGTCCTAATCCCAATGATAGTACACATAATATTATTACGACCATCCAACTTTAATCATCATTATATCTATGAATGCATATATATAGGTCTATCTATATCTATACCTATTTATTCCTCATCCAATATGTTTGCATTTATTTTTGGTGCTTTGCTTACTTTGAAACTAAAGATAATGTGATTTCATTATTGTTTGCATTCTTGTCAAACATGAGGAGCTGGAATGCATAAGAGTTGGGAGGCACATTATAATTTCTGTGCAGATTTGAGCCATTGAATAGCCTATTGATTCTGATTGTTTTCTTTCTTATTAAATCCTTAATTTGGTTATTTCACACCGAACATCGCCATATCAATTCATATTTTTTTTGTTCTAGTAATGTCCTATCGCAGCATAGTCTAGGGTTGATCATACAAGATAAATGGGTGCTCACATTTAATATATTTTTCAGAGTCAGAGGATAGTGGATGTAGACTACAAAATCGTCACTTTGAATAAATTTAGCAAGATTATTCTGATAGAAGGAATAATTTCTATTGCATTAACGATGAAAGAAAATTATCAAAAGGCTGATACAAGGCTCAAAATCACACTGGTGCTACTAGGCTTAATAGTTGTAGGCTAGTAGTAGTACTAGTGTATTTACTAAGTAGTGTGTGTGCCTCTCCTCATTAAAATTCATAGTCTTCAAAAATATATAATACATAAGTCAAAATATTCTAATTAGTTTTATCATCCTAATGTTGAAACTGACTTAAATTCATAGTCTTCAAAAAGGTATAATACATAAGTCAAAATATTCCAATTAGTTTTATTGTCCTCATGTTGAAATTAACTTTCTCTTCCTTCGTCTCCTATGAGCTTCAAACCTTTAATCCATTAATCTCTCAAATAGTAAGAATGGTCTTGTATTAAGAGGCGATGATATCTAAAGTGATCTACAAATACTAAGAATGGTCTTATATTAAGAGGTGATGATATCTCAAGTGTTATACAAACCGTAAGAATGGTTTTGTATTAAAAGGTGATGATATCTCAAGTGTTCTACAAATAGTAAGAATGGTTCAAGTGTTCTACAAAAGTATTAGGTACCTCTTAGTGGCTGAAGGGAAGGAGTGATGATATCTCAAGTGTTCTACAAATAGTAAGAATGGTCTTGTATTAAGAGGTGATGATATCTCAAGTGTTCTACAAATAGTAATAATGGTTTTGTATTAGGAGGTGATGATATCTCAAGTGTTCTATAAAACTATTAGATACCTCTTAGTGGTTGAAGGGAAGGGGTTGGAAGTATGGGCAAAATCTCTAGGAACTATAGGATGGTTGCAAGAACAATTTTGAATGTCATAAATGACACTTGGGTTTTTCAACATACGGGTGAACTATTTTTAAACATTTTCTTTCATGGTTGATAACACTTTTAATAAGAAGAACCATTTTGAATTTTATAAGTGTTGATGCAATCCCATGCTATGAAGTCTACAAACAGTTTTTTTTCCCCGCATATGGGTGAAGTGATGTTTACGTTACTAAGTTCAACATATCAAGCAACACATTTGTTTTGATTATTGAAGGAGTTTGATAATAAGACCCATTTCAAATGCAAAATATTTGTTGTATCAGTAATGGAATCCGCTTTGGAGTGGAAATTCGGTTTCTTTCAAACCCACATATTATTGTTGCATGTAATGTGAGTATGGCTCCAATTGGAAGTTAAGGTAGACTATAATTCGCAATATTGGTATAGTTACACATAGTAACATAAGTTTTATTTTCGAGAATCTTCCCAAATAGTGGTTTCCACAAAGCTATGTTGAGTACCTCGATAAGGAAATTGTAGAAAAGCTCGCTCGCTTTTTTGGGCCCACTCGCTTTTCCTCGTTCGCTCTATCGACTACCTCGTTGGAAAGTAGCGGGGCTACCATGATGAGGGCACTCTGTGATCCGGTGATTTTTGCCACAACCGTAGCACTTGATTGGTGCTCGATATGTGTTGGGACATACTTGATTTGCATAAACTGGTATTAGACCCTCTGCACCTTCTACATAGTACACTGGGTACTCTGTTTCATACTTATATGATGAGTCTACTTCCTTCAGCTTGTAATTGATGTATTGGAACTGCCTGAGGAGTTGGATTTGGTGCTCTTGGATATGGTCATGGATTCGGATTCCTGAGTAGTTGTGGGACTTGTGTTCGAACAGGAACATAATTTAGCCTTGGAGCTAGGGGTGCTTGTGCAAGTGCCGGTTGCCTGTACACTAGCATGGGTGTCCCTTGGTATTGTTGAGGTCGAGGCGGGTTGTTGCACATGTTGAAGATGCAACTGTTTTCATCATGGCTGCCGATGACGCAGATATGGTACCACAACCTTGGTGGTGGATTTACTTGTGCAGTGATCTTGGCTCTTAGGACCGGGCACTCATTTGCTATATGATTGGCCATGCAATGTGGACACCAGACATTTTCTCGCCGTGGATATGTCTGAGTTGGCGGCTGCGACAAGTGAAGTTTTTGTTCCATGGCCTGCATCATGTCCTCTTTCAGCTTCATGGTCATGGCCTCTAGGCGATCTTCATTTGATGTTTTGGCAGTGGACTTGGATTTGCCTTTTTTTGAGCACTTATCTCATGTACTAGATTTGCCGTCATCACTGCTAGTGTCTGAGTCGATCATGCCATCCTCGATGTCAACGGCTGCCGCATGAGCAGCACTGAACGTTTCATAGCTGCTTATCTTTTTCATATCCTTTTGAATTTTCTTTCTTAGTCCTACAATGAACTAGGCCGTGAGGTACTTTGCATCGGGGCATGGGTCACATTTGGCGATTAATAATTTCATCTTACCCAAGTACGTGTGTACATCTTCTCGACGGCCTTGTTTGATCTTGCTTAGTTGGAGAGCGGGATCATCTTGTAGCCTCTCCATTTGAAAGCGTCTTTTAAATTTTGTTTGAAGTAGGTCCCATGTGGTGCACTCTTCCACTAGAAGGTCTAGGTAGGAAGTGAAATGATAAAGTTGTCTATAATAAAAAGAAAAATGACATGACTTTTGATGTTCATGTACTTAGTTATAATAAAAGCTAAAACTTAATTTAATGCAAAAGTAGGTACTGGGAACCAAAAAGTGAACACACCCAACCCTTTTTTGTAATGAGCAACATAAGGATAGGTGATGGAACTAGTAACAAGGATTGGAGTTAGTGGAAGGGTATCGGTTGAGATGTCGCATGGTGCTAGATACTAAATACATAGGCAATGGAAAGAACCTTATTTATTTTGTGCCTTGATTGATGAGTGTATCCTTCTATGGAAGTGGGCATTTTCAGTTAGCTATCAAAAAGCTATGCTACATTTCATGCATTGTTGCTTGGTTACATGGTAGGAATGCTTTTTACATGGCTAAGATTAATCTATCACTTTATTTTTTATTTTTATGGCACATTCTAAATAATCCAACATTCTCAAGATAAAGACATGATTCCCTTATGTCCTAGAGCCAATGCTACACTCCTTTTTATTAAGAACCTTGCTATTGTTAACAAAAAGACATTGATGAGTTCAATAGGTGTTTGCAAAAAGATAGATTGAACTTGTCATCGATTTATTAGGTAAAATTTAACCACCTAAAAGAAGTACAAGCACATTATTGACTTAAATTTTGAAATTCATTTCAATACAGCATTGTGCATATTTACCTTGAAATTCCTCCCATAACAAAAAAAGGCATGCTACGAATGTGTATACATGAGCATAAAATGTCAAGGGAACTTCAAGAAAGGGGCCAAATTGTAGTGGGATATTCATTTTATAATATGCATGATGATGCACAAATTTCAATGAAACTTTTAAAAGAAAACTCAAATTGTAGTCTATACAAATAAAAACTTTGCCTTTAATTAGGATGGACAAAAGTCTTTGCCATAGATTGATTGGATGAGTACTGAAGCTATGCTTTGCATGGGTAGAGATACATGACCATCCTCAACCACTCCCTATCTAAAGGTTGATGTTCCCTCAGCTAGCCAATAGAAAGCATTTTCTTCAAGGAGTCACGCTCCCATCGTTTGATCAATTTCTTATGTGAATGGTCTCATAACTGGCTTTGGCTTAAGAGTAATGCAAGAGGTTGCAAGAGTTTCACTTTGTGCATTGGAAGAGATGTAGGAACACGAATGGAGAAGATTGTGAGCACAAGAGAACAAGCAGTGAACACAAGTGAACTCCAACTGAAATGTTCAAATGAAATAATAGAACTACTTGGTATATAAAATACCCACAAGTACTGGTCAACCAAATAGTTGACTTATGGCCTACAACACCATATCATTGTAGAACTCTCTACAAATCCCCCCTCAATGATATGGCTAAAGTACTGTGGAGTCTAGTCTCAGTAGTACCTAAAGTACTGTGATTGCACAAATTCATCCACATGTGGATATAGAAACCTATGGGAGTACAAAAGAAAACAATGTCAGTTTACAACCCCCCTTGACATTGTTTGTATGTCTTGTATCCCGAAGCCATGATGATGTGTGAAAAGAGGTGTTGATAGGCTTTTGGTGAAGATATCGGCCACATTGTCCTAAGCAGAACAATATGTGAGGTCGATGAAGCCATCTGTAATACAATCCCACACAAAATGATAGTGATTCTCTATGTGTTTCATGTGAGCATGAAATATAGGATTGTTTCCAATAGCAATGCAACTCCGGTTGTCACAGAAGATCTAAGTTGTGTCACCATCCTGAAGCATGATGTAAGTCATGTTGAAGCTTCCTTAACCGCATACATTCCATAGTGGTTGAATTCACAGATTTGTACTCTAATTCACTCCTGGAGAGAGACAACTCGGTCTTGCTTCTTACTAAGCCATGAGATACATGTTGAGCCCAATGAGAAGAAATAGCCGAAAGTAGACTTGTGATCATCTATGTCCCCTGACCAATCTGAGTCTGTAAAGCCACTTAGAGAAATGTCACCATCTGGAGCATAATGCAACCCATAGGTAAGTGTACCATGTACATAACGGAGTACCCTCTTCATTGCATTCCAATGCATGACTATGGGGCAATGCATGAACTGAGATAGAAACCCTACCAAAATTAGCATCATCCTCAAACTAAATAATGTCTAGAGGTGTATCATCATATGGAGGCAACTCCTCACTAATGGGCTGCATGCTATCATGCTCTACAAACAAAACATCCTTACTTATTATTACTTTCCTTGTGGTTGAATCATAAAGCCTAAAGTCTCATCTTTCAGTGCTATACCCCACAAAGTTGCATTTAATGCTTTTATCATCAAGCTTGGATTGATTTTTAGCTAGTACCAAAGGATATGCAAAAGAACCAAAAACTCTAAAGTGATTCACCTTGGGCTTGTACTCATAAAATGTCTCAAAAGGCATCCTATCAACCAATGCTTGTGTAGGGCAGCGATTCTAAATATATGTGGTTGTAGCAATTGCTTCACCCCAAAATGCTTTTGAAATTTCAGCATACACTATGTCATCTCCATGAGAGTCCTGTTCTTCCTCTCTACAATTGGATTATGTTGAGGCATGTATGGCACTGTTTTGTGATGTTTTATCCCATGCTCTTTCAAGTACCCTTCAAAATCATGTGAAGTATACTCTCCCCCATTGTTAGAATTACAACCTGGCATGTTGACCACATGACTCTATGCATCACCTAGTCCCAGTTTCCCCTCCAGACAACACCCTCAGCATCAATAGCCCCCCTCCCCCTTTTTTTCCTTTCTTCCCTTTTTCCCTCTCAATAATTCTGACAACTATCAACCTGATGACCCGTTGCCTTCCTCTTATCTCGCCGGATCATTGCCTTCCTCCTATCCCACCAGATCATTGCCATACAGATATCTCGCTAGATTGTTTTCTTATGGATATCCCGTCGGATCGTTGCCTTACAACTATCTCGCTAGATGGTTGCCTTACAACTATCCCGTCAGATTGTCGCCTTACAGCTATCCTGCTCGATCGTCGCCTTACAGATAACCCACTAGATTGTCACCTTCCTCCTATCCCACCTGATCGTTGCCTTCCTCCTATCCCACCACCCCATCGCCTTATGCTATTGCCGCAACCATTGGGGTACCAAAAACTATAAAAAGTTACCCTATCCCCCCGGATCATCGCCTTAGCAAAAACTCTACCAAATTTCTACCAGATTTTTCATAGCTCCTTGCCCCTTCCCATTCTGCCTTCTAGCCACCCTTTGTGTGTCTTCATCCTCATCCTCCTCCACTGACTCATCTATCACTCGCCTGCCTTCTTTCTTCCCCATGGATCCCAACAATGAGTTTTCAAATTTGAAAGGCAGCTCGGCCTCCACCCCCCAAATCCATTGCCCACCAGCCCTTCTGAATCCCAAAGCACACCCTTAGGGACTATCAAAATGCCATCAGACATCTCGGCAGAGGAGCTTCAAACAAAAGATGAAATCTCGACCCTGACCTCCTTGAAGAACTAGATCTAGAGAAGAGGGAGGATAATAGCTACATGGAGGACATACTTCGCAATTGGATGTATGACTTGGAGTTGGTAAAGATGATGAATATTAATTTCCCTGGCTATCGTTTTTCCTACTCGGTTAAGGTACTTGTCAAGCTCACGATGTCGGTTTCTTTTGGTAGGACATGATGGTGGCACGAAGTTGTATAGAGTGCCAAGACCAGGATGAAGAGCACCCCGAGAAAAAGGAGGAGTCACCATGGGCATACAAGTCGATGGAGGCAAGCAAGTAATTGGTGGTTTGAGTGTGTAATGAGCTCTGCGATAGTGTATCAAACTAGCCTAACGAGCTGGGAGATGCTTGCTACAGAGAGGTTGATAAGATGGTTGGGAGTTTGGAATTTCCCTAAGCCGCAAAATGTCATCGTATTTTTGTTTTAGTAAAAACATTGCAGGCATTTCTTGGACTTGTGGACTTCTCAGGCTACCATCATCCATGATCTATGGTGCTTGTATTACTCGATTTTGTGTCAACTTGCTTCCATGTTAATACTTAAATGTCTCTGGAAAGACAATTGGTTTATTCTTAGTGTCAATAATATGCGAGCGTGATATTTTGTGAGCATATACGAATCATCTCATGTCTAACTGAGTAAACTATTAACCAATCTTATTTTACTCAACCAAAGTAAACTTGGATGGTTCTCAATTTAATACATGATTGCTTAATATACGAGGTGGATGAAGTGATGAAATAGGACTACTCTAATCTCTTAAGTAGCCTGGCTGAAATCTGACAATTAAAGATAAACAACCTAAAGGGGATTGTTTTAGTATAGCACTTTACAATGAATTTTAGGATAGCACAGCGGTAGTGCAAGATAAGTGGTCACCAACATGATGGTTGGATGCACACTAGGATATTATTAGCCACTAGCATGGTGGTTTGCTGAGCTATTATTACAAGATGAATGGCATATAGTTCATTCGGTTAGGATTTATGGATTAGTTATGGGATTTAATAAAACTAGTGCAGTGGTTGTTTGGGATATACTAAAAGCAAGCGTGGGATTTATCATTTGGGATTTACAAATACAATTACAAAAACAAGCACAATGGTTAGTTTGGAATTTATAAAAGAAGCTAGTGTGAAATACATTTTCCATTTTCCAAGATAAGTGGAATATTGTTTCCTTGCAATAAGACTACATTTTCTTAGTACTATCTTAGTTGTCCCCGTTCACTACTCTGAGACACCCAAAGATGTGCTCATGTGTGTCTAAACCCAATTTGAAGATACTCTTGCCCTTCTTTCATTGTGGCATAGGTTGCATCTGGGACTTAATAGCTCTTACTAGATGAGAGTACACAAAAGTTTGAGGACTCTTATGTAATAGAACCTGATTGTGGCCTCTCTTGGATGTTTTTTTGTACCAAAAGCTCAAACTACTACGTCCCACTTCTCGTAGGTTGTTCCCCAATCATTCTTAAATGCTTCCTCAACTTTGTGCTTAGGTTTTGTGCACTACAATACAAAGTATGGGTCATCTTCCACGTTCTCCCTAGAGGCAGTGATAGCTGCAAAGTTATCCCCCTCTTCCAAACAGCCAATGAGGTCATCAAAACTCTCCCCAAACTATGGCGAGTCATTGTTTGTCTCTCCATTCTTTGTCACTCCAGCTGAACGTAGCTAGGGAAAACTTGAACTCACTCCCATCTCTTCACAGTTGTGCATAATTTTCTGACAATTTTCATGATCTACTATGATGCACGCATTGCAAAAACAAGAAAATTATCTTGTTTCCATCAGGTGGTTGTTGGAAAAGCCCCATATGCTGAGCAAACCACGAACTCCTTTAATTTTCTCGCAATCATGCCAGCTTCTCCTTTGCACTTCATCCACTTTCACTTCATGGAACACTCTGCATACTACACTATTCTTAAGGCTTTGTTTACTGTATGTTGAATGCGTTGGCTGTAAGCCATGTCAGCATCAGGACAACATCATGGGCATCATTGAGCTTTTCTTGAGGTCATGTTAATTGGTATTTAAATAGATCTTGCTTAATAATAGCATCACATCCATCATGCTCACCCTTGCCATGGCAAGACCCAAAGAAATTCCACATCATGTCTACAGAGAGAGAGAGAGAGAGAGAGAGAGAGAGAGAGAGAGAGAGAGAGAGAGGGAAGACTGGTTTGCAAGGGAAACCACATTTGAGTCCATGATCTTTTTTTAATAAAACCTTGTCAAACTTAGAATTGTATCAAGATCTCGAAAAGTTTTTTTAATTTGTAAGAGTTTTTGATGCATAAAATAACATTTCTTGTTATAACATTTCCCAATTTTTTCTCTTTTTTCTAACATCCTCAACGTAAAATTGGTCATCTTGCCATTGGTTGAGAGCTATTTTTCACTTTGGCCAAAAACCCCAAAATGAACTCTGTTTTTTCCTAATGACATGTATACTAAAAATTAAAGTAGACATAAATACAAATTACTTGATCCCATTCCAAGTTACAAGTCATATAAGTATGTTCCTCATTTGGGACTTTTCATGTTAGCTTTGTTAATAAGAGAAAGTGTTACAAGGCTTGTGAAAGTTTATTTGCTCGTATAAAAATAAAAGCACAATATAATCAAAACTAGATCTGACAAAAAAGCTAAGTTTAACCATTAAGATTATAAAATTATAAATAAATTTAATGAAAATTTGTCAAAGCTTTATATAATAAATATCTATATTTGAAAATTTGCAAGTATATTACATATTCTCTTGGAAAATTAGCTTAGATCTATAAACGTAAGCACCAAAAGGATTCGTGCACAATCAAGTACAATTTGGTATTCACTTTCAATGTTTATAAGAATGATGATAATTTGTGGGTTTTATCTATTTGAACAAAATCCAAGGCAATAAATTGGATGTGTATATATCCAATGTCTCAAACCATGTGTTCTTAGCTCAAGCACTTTGTAACAATTAGAATTACCTATTGCTTGTAATCCATGTTAAACCATCTTTTATGCACTACCTATTCCTTGCAATCCATGTTAAACTATCTTTTATCTTTTTGTTTAAAATAACTTCATCATTCTTGACTCTAATATTTTTTAGAGTAAGGGTCCCAACAATAAGACACAATGATGAAGACACATACAAAAACATATTTAGAATAGGGATAATTTTATGCACTATTTTTAAACTAACAGTAGCTAGGGTGCATTTATTCCCAAAATATAAATAGAATTTTTTTTTGTATTTTTTGCCTTGAAAACATTTACATAAACCATCATTTTGAAATGTTCTTTGATTTGAGAAGGATTACCTAGTAAACCTTAATTTATATATCACCATTGGAAACATCAAACTCTTGGAATTCATCATGTTGATGACGTGCAATGCTAGAAGTGTTAGGGGTGAAACTTTAATGTTGAGTGACTTAGTCAAGTTTCCAAAAATCGATTAAATCTTGATTTACACATTGATTAATTTTTATTTTTCCAAGTGACAATACCGAATGTGTTCTAAATATCCATTTTCATTTTCACATGAAAATGGACTTGATAATACTATCATCAATATACATACTATGCTATAGGCATAAGGCTGAAGAATAAACTTTGCCTGTTTTTTGTTTCTCCTTATCTCACAGAGTGGGTTCCTTGCTCAGGAAAGTATGCAATGTGCGGAAACAAGTAGCTTTGCATTGTCAATCTCATTGAGAGCAAGCCTTGCTATAAGATGAATAAACCTTCTCCTCTCTTTTTCTATCTTCTTTAGTGGTAACATTATCATTGTGTGAGCCTCACAAATTTTCTCTGATAGTCACATTATGCAACACCAATTGACACTCGTTTAGGAAAATTCATTCCATCTTTTAACATCATTCTAGTGTGTGAGAACGTGGGAGAAGCCCTCTTCTTGGAGGTCAAGTCAAGAGTTGTGAGGGAGATTGTAGAGACTTGAGGACTCAAGGGTCTTGGTTAGTGACATTGAGGGAGTGTAGTTGTGTGCTTTTGACTCCTCTGTGCATCGAATAGGCGCGAGTGCCTCATATCTTGGTTTATTGTTGTTGGAAAAAATGGAGCTTTACTCTTTCTTATTGGGATTCTTCCTCTTATCTTGCATAGTGTGGGTGTTGCCATGTGTGTTGGCATATTTCTTTTATGGTGTGACATTGATATCTTTCTTTTATGAGGTGATATCATCTATTGATGTATGTTTCATTGTAGGACATTGGTTGTATGTTCACTTGCCATTGATTGTGTGTTCATTCACTCTTGACATATTGTCACCAAGAGGACCCTCTCTCTCCTTTGTGTCTCTTGACACTCATTATCACCAAGAGACTAACAAAGTGGACTATAGTTCCTCCATGCAAACACTTATTCTGAGGAATGGAAATTGGTAGCACTCCATTTGCATCAGAAGAAGTTTCATCTCATTTTGTAGCTCCGCCATGTAGAGGATAGAGTACTGCATCAGTTAGAGGAGTTCATTACACTAATCTTACCCAAGGATGTTCTTCCACCACCATGCTCATACCCTCGGCACCCTTTTCCTCATCCTCACATTCCTCGGACTCTACATCACTCTCCTCACATGACCAGGATGATCCATATTACGAGGATGAGGATGAGAGTGTAGATAACTCCCACTCCCAGTGTAGTGATGATGAGTAGGGCTCTCATGGTAATTAAGATGATATGTAGACTCCTCATAGTTCAGAGGCATCAAATGGATACGAGGAAATCCCACAATCCATCTAGCCTCATGGGATTTCCATCATGTAGCACTATAGTTATTTCACTTTATGCATTTCATTTCCATTTTGATTTTTTTCATGAGATTGTCCTTCATGGAATGATGTGGTTTTAATTATCATGTTGATTTCCATACATGTTGTGACATATTGTATCTCTTTTATCTTTAGTCATATTTTCTTGTAATGCAAATACCCCATGCTTGATTTGCCAAGGATAGTGAATGGTTTCACAGTGGGGCAACTATACATGGGTTTGGAGTTCTTCTCCTTAGATGATTTTATGTTTTACATATTTGAGGCCATGGTTGAGGCCCATGTGCACACATCTTGGTTGAGGCCCATGTGCCCACGTCCTTGGTTGTTCAAGTGTCCCATCCACTCCCCAAGTCCAAGACCAAGATTGCAATGGTCAAGGAGAGTGGGGGAGCAACCCTGATATGGATGTGGAGGGTTACATTGAGCATCATTATAGTGTCTGAGAAAGTAGGAGAGCCCTCTTCTTGGAGCTCAAGTCAAGAGTTACGAGGGAGATTGCAGAGGCTTGAGGACACAAGGGACTTAGTTGGTGATAGTGAGGGAGTGTAGTTGTATGCTTTTGACTTCTTTGTGCATCCAACAAGCATGATTTTGTTAGATCTTGTCGTATTCTTGTTGGCAAATACAAAGCTTGACTCATTTCTTAGTGGGATTCTTTCTCTTGTCTCGCACGACATGGGTGTTCCCGTGTATATTGGCACATTTCTTCTAGGTTATGACATTGATATCCTACTTTAATGAGGTGATATCATCTATTGACATGTGTTTCATTGTAGGACATTGGTTGTGTGTTCACTTGCCAATTGGTTGTATGTTTGCTCACTCTTGACATACAGTCACTGAGAGGACCCTCTCTCTCCTTTGTGTCTCTTGATGCTCATCATCACCAAGAGAGTAACAAAGTGGACTACAAGTATACTTGATCTAGAAGGTGTGGAGGTTATTTAAGAAGCTCTATCTGATAGAATATAACACAGAATCTCTCAAGTAGATGCAGTGAAAAAGAAGTTTGTATAATTGTATGTATATGCACGTCATGTGTGAGGGTTATGGTTTACACAATGTCTACACTAAACTCCACATGGTTATTTTTGGTAGGTTTCTTGACTACATGGTTGTCATGCATGCAAAATAGTAAATCATGATACACAATCATTTAATAGGCAGACCAACAAAAAGCATGCAACTTACATGACCACAAGGTCTACTTGCATGCAAATGCTTGCAAAATGACCACATGGTCATTCTAACATGAAAAGGAAAAAACAAAATCAAGGAATTTGTACAATGATATGAGAATGTGGCATGCAATTCTATACAAAACACCCACAAAGCCATTCTAACGTGTAATAACAAAACAAGAAAACTACATGAGCACATGGTCATTTTGTATACACCACCCTAAACAAACAAAAACAATTAAGGAAAACCTTTTGAAAAAAATTGGCCAAACTTTTTAACTTTTCCCCCTTCCAGCCTACTCCTCATCCATCCTACCTCGGTCGCCAAATGTCCCTCCTGCTTCCCATTCACGAATGCTTCTCCCTTTCCATTCCCCAATGCTTCTTTGTTCCCCTTCCTCCTCCCCCTTGCCATCCATTCCTTCCTCCTACTTGTTTTGCCCTAAGATTGCAAAAAATGAGGGGAAAGGAGAAGCATTGCCCAATGGTAATAGGATCTTGCACTCCCCCTTCTACTTCTATCTCCAATACCATCCAAATCATGATGGTCTATAAGCACTTTGTTTCTACCTCAAAAATCCATGCCCCAAAGTGGGAATTCAAGGAATTGCATGGGACTTTGGTGGCATGATCTTTGTTCTTGTCTACTGCATGGCTAGAATTTCAGGTGATTCTCTAGCTGACTGCCTAAATATAGATCTATCTTGTCTTCAACCTCCTCAAATCTAAGTTTATCGCAAGTTGATTGACTTAACATCCTCTTTTAGCTCTCATTCTAGTGCATTGCATCAATTTTTTTGTAAATGTTTGTGACTACCTTCTTGCCAGCCTTAAGCAAGTGCCTAGAGAATGGTATCAAAATCTTGATGCTTTCATTCGTTCCCAAGGTTTTAGAAGAAGTGAGATCCATTTCCCAAAAAAAAAAATTCAAGAAAAAGGGTCATTTGAATGGCTATTTGAATGACTTTTAAAAAAAATAGAATGGCTAAGCAGGGATGGAAGGGATTTAGGTCATTTTTAAAACTTTTAAAAAAAAAATTTGGGAGAGGGTGGTACCCACGAGATACTTTTTGGAAATGGGGACCACCTTGGGGTATAAAGAGGGTAGAATTCTTGCAAGTACAGGGCCCCTCCAAGTGGAAGATGGTGGAGCTGTACTTCTTGGGACCACCAAAGCCTAAGGAGATGTACCTTTTTTAGACTCATATGGCGGTGATGGGACCCTCTATAGGCCTTTCTAGTTCTTAATCAATTTTGCTAATCCACTTCTTATGAGTCCTTTTTTGAGTCCAAAATTTCCCTAATGGTAGCCATGTTTCAAATCGATATATATCAATTCTTGAACGTCACTCTTAAGATTGCGTGCACTAATTACTATAACTATGATTGTGATAGATTGCCATACCAATCTTTTGTTGCTTGGATAGTTTATCCTCTTAATTATAGTGCAAGGATGTTTATCAAAAGATGTTAGAAAAGTTTTCTACAAGATCAGTGGTATTGTCAGGTATGCTTACTATCATATCACCTTATATTTTATTCAATTTTGAATGATACACAATTTTGGAATCTTGTACGGGTATGTGAAATAGATGGATCTCCAAAAAGAGATCTCTTTATCGAGAATCAAGAAGGCTAGGGTACACTCTATCAAAGCTGTGTGCTTTCTTGAGAAGCACTTTCCCTCAAGCATTATGACAGCTTAGGTGCACTTGCTTTACTGATAGTAGAGGAGGTTGCCATTGTGGGAATCGTTCATAGTTTTGGATGTTTTTCCTCAAACAGTTTATGAAAAGTTTGAAGAGATTTGTAAGGCAAAATGCAAGACCAGAGGGAAGCATGGCAGAGGTTGGCTTGTGCAAGAGTCATTGGTATATATCATTGAGTTTTTACATCCATGGATCCTGATATGCCATACACTTGGCATAATAAGGATGATGATTTTATTATTGCTAAGGTTGCTTAAGGAAAAGGGATTCGAAGAAAGATGGGCAAAGAGCTGAGAAAAAAATTCAATAAGTTTTGTATCCTCAATAGCAAAGACATGCAAAAGAAGATTTAGATATATGAAGAGGCCAAAACAGAAAGAGAAAAAGTGAGGAGGAGATTTAGAGCCTTAGACATGTGAATGCAACCATATCCACAAGACCTTGGTCTTCTCCCAAAAGACATGTCACGTCATTGGCTACAACAAGCTCTTTGTAAAGTTGAAGGTGATGGAGAGATAGCTTAAGTTAACCATGAACACAATTGCTATAAAATGCAACCTCATTGTTTTATTTTACTTTTTGGTAGTACAAGTATAGTGAACTATGGTCATATGGATTTATGGGCATGTTTGGATGATATGAGGAACACTAGAGCCAAGGTCGCTTAGCAAATTGTGATCCTACCCCACGCGCAAGGAGAACTTGGCATAGTTGACCTTGATATGCAAAGCAAAACCCTTCTGGTCAAGTTATTGGCATGAGGTCTCGCCCCAAGCTCTAAGCATTGGAAGTCCTTGCTTCAATCAGGACTTCTCAGGAATACTCCCCGTATACGAGGGCAGCGACAATAGTACCATAGATGGATTTTCTTAGAGGCTCCCTTCATAAGGAAGGACTCCCCTTTGATGAAGAACCTCCACAGTGTTTGGCACTAATTGTATGGTAGACTCATTTGGGCCAGCCCCACATGCCCAAAGGAGTTTGAGAGGCAACCACTTATTTGACATTCAAAGGTGTGGGATCTAGAGGGACTTATACTAGGGAAGTGGACATATGTTTGTTGGGTACAATGGGACAGTGGCCCAATGAAGTGTTTTGGGACTTGGAAATGCCTTCTTGTGGAGGCAGAGGTATGAGGGCAGGCACTCTCTCATCTAAGGGGGGCAAGCACCCAATGATGGAGATTAATGCAGTGATCCCCTGGGCATGGTGGGAGGGATTGCATAGGGCCTCGGCCCCCACCACTAGTATGGATAGTTTTCGAGGATCAGGATGCCTCTCAGGATTGACTTTTGCAATAGCCCCTTAGCTCCTTCAGTACAAAGTCTACAAAGTAGGGCATGGGGGCCCCCTTTAGCTCAAGACACAAGGGACCTTAGGACGGACAAGGTTTTGGATACGCTCCAATGGTGGCTGAGGGACAGAGTAGTAGGCCACGTGGGCAAGGACTAGACCGTTAATCCACCTCCATTCTTGATTGGACAAGGGGTGAGGTGGCACCTTTGCTTATAGGAGGACCAACCTCTCCAAGAGATTCTATGGGATCGAAGTGAGCGGTTTTGGCCCGTTTGGTAGGAAACTCAGGTCTTACATGACTCAAATTGGGCGACATTTGCAGTTGGAGGTGGCAGCTTGGTTCCCCTTGAGAGAGTGTCATTGGTTGGAGTAGTAGGTTCCCCTTGAGGTTATCTCTCGTTTTTTCACATCTTTGGACCATCCTGTAGGCCTTAGAAGACATCATTTGTTCTGGATGGTCGTGCATGGAGGCTTACCCATTGGCCAATGATTGGAGCTAATACAAGTAGATGGTAGATGCCATTGTGCACAAACAAAGATCTGGAGACAATCCCACATTGTCTATGGGGCTTTCTGATAGTGTAGAGGATCTAGATGAGAGCTCTTTGGATTATGGCCAACACATAAAGGATGCAGCAAGACTTCACTTGGGGGATGGTGGCGTGGTTGATGGAGGGTGGTCATGTATTCTCATGGTGCTCGTAATACCTGATTTTGTATCGACCTACTTCCATGTTAGTACTTAAATGTTTTAAGTAGCCCGGTGGTTGAAATGCGACAGTTAACTATACCCAGTCTAAAGGGCACTAGCACTGTGCAACAAATTTTAGGATAGCATGGTAGTAGTTGTTGAGATATCGAGCTCCACTCGTGATATGCCAGGGTGACCGTTGTGCATTTATGTCATCGACTTATTAGTTGCAGATGCGGTTGGTACACCGCCCATGAATAATAGCTGGATGACAGCTATCCTTATCTACTCTAGTTCGTGGCTCAGTTAGTATGCCACCTTAGTTAGCTGAGTTTGGTTTGAGACCGTTCTTCTATTTCTTTGTACTAGAGTTCTTTTGGCTTACACTACTAAGAAGAGGAAAACTGTTTTCAGCCTCCACCTTTGTGTGTATTCCCCCATTGTGTATGTGAGAAAGCCGCAAGTGAGACTCCTTCCCTCTCTCCCACTATCTTCACATGGTATCAGAGCCTGGTTCGTGGTAAGGAGCTCAAGAAAGCAAACCAAGTTCACGGTGTCCTGGTAAGAGGACTAGTGTTGCTTTCCTTTTTCGAGTTTGGGAGAAAATCTCTGCAGGTAGCACAGACGGAAGTGCAAGAGTGCACTGTCTCAGATTGAGATGCTCTTCGCGGTGTGGCGAGAGGACAGTATATGCTGCGGGTTAGGGCAAAGCCCTTGGTGACTTTATTTTTCTGATTCGAGGCCATTTCGGGGCCCGTTTTAAAGGCGAAAGTTCTTCGCAGGCACTCAGAAAAAGGCCCGGTTTTTGTTGTGCGACCACTGCTCTGCAGGTCGGTGAAAAGTTGCCACAGAAATTACATCGTATGCATGTGCGCTGGGAGTTACAGAATCATCCTTATTGCCTGTTGATGCAAAATCGTCACTAGGAAGTGACTGTGTGGTCAAATACCACTTTCGTCAATTTTGCAGATTTGCCTGTGTGAGGTAGAAGCTGTGTTTTTTTCAGTGACAGAATTTTTTGCAGTGTTCTGTAATGGCTTCTGATTCTCTTTCACAGATTGTCACTGAAAAGCTTGACAAGAACAACTTCCAAGCATGGAAGTTTAGAATGACGAATTTCCTCATGGGAAAAGGCTATTGGGAGTTCATTATAGGAAATGAAGAAGAACCAGTTCTTCCTAATGTTCCCAATCAACAGGAAATGCAGGCATTTAAAGGATGGCATGAGAGAGCCAGAACAGTATTTCGGATTCTATGATTGTGCATATTCAGGATGCAAGTACGCCAAAGGAGGCATGGGATACATTGGCAAAAATGTACATCACAAATATGCAAGCCAGGAAAATGCAGCTCAAGCAGAAGTTGCACAATGTACAGAGAGAAAATATGAGCATCAATGACTACCACATGAAGGTGAAGAAAATTGCAGATGCACTTGCTTCCATTGGGTCGCCAGTGGAAGATGATGATCTAGTTTCTGTGACCTTGAATGGTCTAGGAAAGGATTATGCACAGTTCCGGACATCCATTGCCGTCCGTGAAAAATTTCCTGATTTTGAGGAGTTGTTTGCTCTTCTGATTTCTGAAGAGCAGAGAAATGGTGGTGCATCTTCTTCAGGAGGAACTTCAAAAGAAACTGTCTTCTACTCAAATGTTGGAAGAGGTGGAGGCAGAGGTAGAGAAGGCCGATCTGGAGGCCGTGGTAGAAATCAAAATATGCAGCAAACTCAAGAAAACCAGTCCTTTGGAGGAGGACGTGGTAACTCTAGAGGCAGGGCGAGCCAAACAGGTCGTGGTGGATGGCAGAGAGGCCAAAATGCAAACAGCAATGCTGAATGCTACTATTGTGGTAAAATTGGTCATATGGCTAAAGACTGCTACAAAAAGCAGAATGACATTATGAATGAAAATTTGCAGCAAGGCAATTATGCATCTTCTAGTAGACAGGGTGATGACAGAAATGAGCATCTATTTATGGTGCAGCACATGACCAATTCTGTGACAAGTGCAGAAGAAAGAAATGATGTGTGGTATGTTGACTCAGGTGCGTCAAACCACATGACAGGTCATGCAGAATGGATGCAGGATGCAAGGAAAATGGAAAGACCAGGATTTGTGAAGACTGGTGATGATACTGCACATCCTATTATGCAGATTGGTAAAATTCCTTTGTCTATGTAGGATGGAAAAAAGAAATACCTGTCTGATGTATTTCATGTCCCGAACATCACCAAGAACTTGGTTTCTGTTGGTCAAATGGTTGAGCAGGGCTTGCAGGTCAGATTTAATCCTCATGGATGCTTTGTTGAGGATATGAAAAATAACAGTCGCTTGATAGCAAAAGGAAAGAAGAAGGGCAGGATGTTTATGTTGGATGCGGACATGCCTGAATTGAGTGCAGCAATGTTTGCACATGGGACCGGTGTAGTTGCAGATATTGATATCTGGCATAAACGTATTGGTCATGTTAATGTACAGCGACTTAAATCAATGCAGGCCCAAAATATTATTGCAGGATTGCCTAAATTCAAGGTTGCAGAAATGCATAAGGTATCTGAAGCCTGTCAATTTGGAAAACAGGCAAGGAAACCATTTCCTAGACATGTTCAAGAGAGTAAGAAGCCATTGGAATTAATCCACTCTGATGTGTGGACTACTAAAGCTGCATCTATTGGAGGCTGTCACTATTTTGTTACTTTTATTGATGACTACAGTAGAAAAGTTTGGGTTTATTTTATGAAAAAGAAAAGTGAAGTGTTTGGGCACTTCAAAGCTTTTAAAGCTATGGTTGAAAAAGAAACAGGCCTGCAAATAAAATGCCTAAGGTCAGATGGAGGGGGAGAGTAACTCTCAAATGAGTTTGCAAGGTTCCTGCAAGAGCATGGCATAAAGCAACAATATTCATGCAGTCATACCCCATAGCAAAATGGACTTGCAGAAAGGAAAAATAGGCATATTGGAGAGGCATCTCGGGCCATGCTAAATGAAAAAGACCTACCATATTATTATTGGGCTGAAGCAGTTGCTACAGCAGTTTACATAATGAACAGGACTCCCACTGCAGCAATACATGGCATGACGCCAGAGGAGATGTATACTGGTAGGAAACCAGATATTTCTCATTTGAAAATTTTTTATTGCATTGCCTATGTTCATGTGCCAGATGAGTTGAGGTCCAAGTTGAATCCAAAAGCTGAGAAGTGCATCTTTATTGGTTATTCTCTACAGCAGAAAGGGTATAGATGCTATAACCATTCTACTCGTAAGTTTATAGTGAGTAGAGATGTTGTTTTTGATGAGATGAGCAGCTGGTATAAACCAGTAAATGTGATTGATGATGTAGATGCACAAAATGGTAATGCTGCATAGAATTCACAGCAGCAATCACAAAATATTAGTGGACCTGCAGTGTCCTCTAGCAGTGGTTCACATACTTCGCCATGGACAGGCAGATTGAGATCAGGAGAATCTTCGCAAAGCAATGCAGATAGTGGTATGCCGGTATCACGAAAAGAAAAAGAGAAGGTAGATCAGCCCATGTTTGATGCGAATGCAGGTCACTCTTATGTGGATAGTAAATCCAGTGGCTCAGAACATAGCATTGATGATGAGTTGGGTATTCCTTCTGTTGTTACACCTGGAGTAAGGAAGACCAGGGATGTTTTGAGAGCACCTAGAAGTGAGCCTATTTTGCGCAGGTCTATCAGAGCTAGATATCCTGTGTATAGGCTGAAATATGATGGATTTACAGCCATTCACTATGCCTATATGGTCAAAGTGATACAGGAACCAGAACCCACTTCTTTTGAGCAAGCCATGGAAAAAGAAAAATGGGAGAAAGCCATGGATGAAGAAATGGATGCCTTGGAAGCAAATGCTATATGGGAATTGGTGCCTTTGCCTAAAGACAAGAATGAAACTGGCTGTAAGTGGGTTTATAAGGTGAAGCACAATGCAGATGGTTCTGTGAACAGATACAAGGCAAGATTAGTAGTCAAGGGGTATGCACAGACATATGGCATTGATTATGAAGAAACATTCAGTTCGGTTGCAAGGATGGCAACTGTAAGAGCAGTCATTGCTATGGCTGCATCAAAGGGATGGTCTTTACATCAGATGGATGTAAAGAATGCCTTCTTGCATGGTGATTTGCAAGAAGAGGTGTTTATGGAGCAGCCACCAGGTTATGTTCATGCTGTTCATCCTGAGTTTGTTTGTAGGTTGAAGAAAGCCTTTACGATGTAATTTCTGTGGCAACTTTTCACCGACCTGCAGAGCATGGTCTGACAAGATAGGACAGTATCTTGTCACTATTGGCTTTCAGATTTCCAAGGCAGATTTCTCACTTTATGTAAAAAACAGAGAAAGGTATTATGCTGCTTGTCATTTATGTTGATGATTTGATCATCACAGGTGATAGTGATAAAGATATCCTTCATGTGAAAATGCTATTGAAGCAGAAGTTTAAGATGAAGGATTTGGAAGAGCTGCGTTATTTCTTGGGCATTGAGGTGATTAGATCACCAAGTGGGATACGGCTCTTGCAGAGGCAGTATGGATTGGACATGCTGTCCAAATATGGGATGACAGGCTGTAAGCCTATTTCAGTTCCTTTGGAGCAGAATGTGAAGCTGAGCGCAGATGCAGGTGAGCTTCTGGAAGACCCTACTATGTACAGATGCATAGTAGGAAGTTTGATTTATATGACTATTACCAGGCCAGATTTGAGCTATGCTGTTGGATTGGTAAGTCAGTTTATGCAGGCTCCAAGGAAACCGCATTTGGATGCGGCTAGACGCATACTCAGGTATGTGAAGTCCACATTGCAGTATGGACTATTTTATGAGGCTGGGGTTCAGATACAGTTGCATGGATACACTGATGCTGATTGGGCTGGTAGTATTTCAGATAGACGATCTACCAGTGGATATGTATTCTCTTTTGAGAGTGCTGCAATCACTTAGAGCAGCAAGAAACAGCCTACAGTTGCCTTGTCGAGCACAGAGGCTGAGTATAGGGGTGCAGCAATGGCTACATGTGAGGTAGCTTGGTTGCATAAGCTACTCTATGATATGCATCAGTCTACACATGGGCCAGTTGTCATTTATTGTGACAAGATGAGCAGTATACACTTGGCAAATAACCCAGTCTATCATGCTAGAACAAAGCACATTGAGGTGCATTATCACTATGTGCGGAAGAAGGTTTTACTAGGTCTTATTGATCTAATTTATGTCAGCACAGAGGATCAGGTAGCTGACATATTCACGAGGGCATTGGGCGCAGAGAAGCTGCGCAAGTTCAGAGACCTACTTGGTGTGCAGGAATTGGGCTCGAGGGGGAGTGTTGAGATATCGAGCTCCACTCGTGATATGCCAGGGTGACCGTTGTGCATTTATGTCACCGACTTGTTAGCTGCAGATGTGGTTGGTACACCGCCCATGAATAATAGCTGGATGACAGCTATCCTTATCTACTCTAGTTCGTGGCTCAGTTAGTATGCCACCTTAGTCAGCTGAGTTTGGTTTGAGACCCACATGTAGGGTTCTTCTATTTCTTTGTACTAGAGTTCTTTTGGCTTACACAACTAAGAAGAGGAAAACTGTTTTCAGCCTCCACCTTTGTGTGTATTCCCCCATTGTGTATGTAAGAAAGTCGCAAGTGAGACTCCTTCCCTCTCTCCCACTATCTTCACAGTAGTTTAGGGATAGCATGGCAATAGTGCAGGATTAGTGCAGGATAAGTTATCGCCAACGCGGTGGTTGATTGCACTAGAATATGAACAACCATGAGGATACAGGTGGCGTACAGACTGTGCATTCATTGGGGAGGCATAGGCATCAATCCCCATGAAGCAATGCTCCAACATGACCAGATCTCAAGTCATTCATAGCTTGCCGGGCCAGGTCAAATCCTTTGTGTTTTTTACAACAACAAACATTCCTGTCTTTCTCTATTGACCCAACCTACAAGATCCAGGGCCAACGAGTTTTCCAGATAGAGGCATATGATGTGACGACTCCTCCTCAACTTCGCGAGAGGATCCTATGTGGGAAACAATGTCCAACATCATTGCCTTGAATATCTGGGTTGCCCGCTTTAATTTTGTGATGGGAGGCCATCATGCTCCTCCATCAGCCACTCTCGTCACCATCTGGTCTTCAACCTACGTACAATTTTGGGAGAGTGAGGCTTCGGGCTCTAGGGCGACCGTTGAAAGGCATGGCCTGCTTGTATCTTTTATTTCATTATCACAAGAGGTATTTGTTGGATGCTACCCTGATTGTGAGCCCCTATTCCCTAGGCTGAGTTGGGTCAAGCTAGTTTTTATGATAGCTAGCTAGTTTTTCTCTTCCCTGCGCTAATTAGTGCCTTTTCAATTATTGATTTGTATAGTTGATTTTTCAATCACTAATAGAAGTAGTTTTCTCTAAAATCAAAATGAGGCAATCTTGCATAAGCCTTTGTGGGTGCGGTTAAGATGCCTTTCTTCACTCCTTGCACTACTTCGCCACAAGGGCCGATGTTTACGTGAGGCTTCTGTCAATGCAACCTCTCGCACCTTCCTACCATGAAGGATTTGGTGGACGTCTCTTTTTAATGCCACTAATGACACAGAATGCGGGCAACACAAGTGCTATGTGTAGACCGTGCACAAGAGATTCAAATCGCCAAAAAACGATGTCAGAGCTGGCTTTGTGGCAATTCAAGAGTATGTATAGACCTTGCACAAGAGATGTAGATTGCCAAAAAACAATGTCAGAGCTAGCTATATGTCACTTCAAGAGTCATGACGATAATGCAAGGATAAGGTATGCACCCAAAACTCAATTATAATATTTTCAAATTACAAGGATATGCACCAACACAAATAAGCAAAAGATTTTATCTTCAAGCATCTGAGACTAAGATAGACTACAAAGGCTTGATTTTAAGTTGGATTAAATTGAGTGAAGAAAAGACCACAAAGGCTTGATTTAAGTTGGACTAATTGAGAAGAGATAGAGTCCAAAGGCTTGATTTTAAGTTTGATTAGATTGAATTGAGTGAAGGAAAAAAAAAAAGAAACAAGGAGCAATGAGCATGTGGATAGTGTTGTTGAACCTGCAAGGTTATGCAAGGAATCGTTTCACCGATTACTGGTTGTTGAGTATTAGGTCAATTGTCTCCCTAGCTTTTCCTATAGTTGATAGTAGCTACTTTTTCTACTAGTTTTTTTGGTGAGCAATGAAACAAACTACAAGAGATACCTCACATGAGAAAGAGATCTATATGAGCACTAGCCAACAAATGGAGATGTCAATCCATTAAAATTCCACATTTTGTCTCACACGAAGGTTTATTAGAAAGTTTTATTTGCCCTACTAATTTACTATTATGTTGGAATTTTCTCAAAAGTCCATTGAATTATAATACATAACAGAAGCTTTTGTACTATTTTTACCAAAAACTGGTAGTGCTTTTGACAACTCTAAAGAACTAGGTTGTGTATTTCATCAAGATGCTTTCAAATAGATACACAAGTTTTCGACGATTACAAGCTCTTCGAACTGCATGAGCACTTGACGAGGCAGAATGAGAAGGATTAATTTAAGTTGGATTAAATTGAATTGAGTGAAGGCAAAATGACAAAGAAAAAGGAAGTAGCACGTGTATGCGTAAAGTGTTGCTAAGTCTGCAAGGCTATGCAAGAAATCAATTCACCAACCATTACATACCTAATTAATGGTCATTGAGCATTAAGGTCAATCGCCTCCAACGATTTTGCCATAGCTAACATAAGCTCTTTTTGCTACCTTTTCAAATGAAGGTGGCAACGAGATAGACTACCAAATATACTCTTACATGAACAATGGATGTTCACTACAATTAGGTACATAGCACATAGAATGTGGGAAGTATGTTGCAGACTACTTGAGAAAGAGACCTATAGAGAGCACTAGCAAGTAATGGCTAATGAGATTTTAATCTCTTGAAATTTCCATTGATTGGCCTTTTTCAGATTACTATGAAGGTTTAAAGTTCTATAACCTTCTAGATTAAACTACAACCAATCAAGTTGGATTTCTCTCTAAAGTTCATTGACCTTTCATATGTAAGAGAAGCTTCTATATTTAGATGGACTATTTTTAGTTGACTAGCAATGCTTTTGACAAAATTAATAGAACTTGCAAGTTTTGGCAAAGGGCTAATAGAATAGTATAGAATAAAAGTAATATGTCTATATGAAAGAATCACAAGGAGAATCTTCTATAACAAATAAATGAAACTCTAGTACCTAGAGATTAATTTCATTGGTAAAAAATTCTAATACAAGCTTTAACTATAAGGAAAAACCTCTATAAAGAGAATGAAATGAGAAAATCCTCTATAGGAAACAAAAGGAGAACACAACCCATCTTTTTTTGTAATAAACATAAGTTTCCACAAATGGCCTCTGTGTGTGTGAAGAGAGAGACAAATGGCCTCTCTGTGTGTGGTGCGCACGTGTGTGTGTGTGTGTGTGTGTGTGTGTGTGTGTGTGTACGCATGCACGTATACGTGTACGTGTGAGTATGCGAGCGTGCGCATGCGCGTGTGTCTACGTGTGCGGGCATAAACATGTATGTATGTATGTATGACCACCTACACTAAAAACTGGAGCATTCATGCAAAGATCTATCGAGTTTTTAGGCTTTTGGAAATGGCAACTTCTGTATGCAAGCAGCAACTTCTGTACCGCACGGTGTTTTGCAACATGCGTGACACCCATAATGGGAACCCAAAATGAAAAAACAGAGACATTGCAAATGGAATGAGAATAGAAGACAAAATGCCAATTTTACCAATGAACAAAATGAGAATCAGCCCCAAGTTAACGGCATTCGGCACCAAGTCCATATTTCTCAATACTCAAATGTAGCAAGTGCAAAGCACGTGGACAATGATGTGGTTTGATTATGAAGCAAGCAATCACATGTCACATTAAAAAGAATGGTTTACAGGATTGCATCTCAACAAAAATACAACGGAGAATGCAATCATGGGTGATAATACCCTGCACCAGTTATTTGTAATCCTTGCAAGAGAAGAGACCTGCATGATGCCCCAGATATAGGTGACTGGTTCTTGGCTATATACATTCGACCCCAATAAATTCTGCCCAAATTGGCCTACCCCATTTTGAAAGCAGCCTGCCCTTTATACAAAGGGCCTATGCGTGCTGAAATCAGCATCAAAACTATTAGTAAAGGAGTTGCATATGTCTGTCTTTATTGTTCCATGTCTCATCCTAAGTCTATAAATGCATAGCAGTCATAAGGAAACCTAGGCAGCAGAGTAGAATACATAAAATGTATGCCGCAACCTAGATAACCAACTCTGAACTTTTAAAAAGTCCAAAGTTCTGGATTATAACAGCTTCCCCAATACCAGTAAAATATGTGGCCTGAACCACCTTCTATTCATTCCAAACCTCTGCATAAAACTTTCAAATAATTTTGAATGGCACAGTACATACACAGATAGAAAACCAAGCAATGGCTACTATTGCTAATCAAGAGACAATAATAGTCTCTATATATCTAAACAGTCCTAAAAAGCCACTTTATGCATTGGCAGCACAGAGATGCAATTCACATCTTTCTTCCCCCTTGGGGCGCTTGGGCTTAGCACACTACAGCATTAGAAATGTGGATTCGTTCTTTCTTTTGAACACGTTCTTTAGCACTTTAGCAACCTCAATGGAATTGAATGCTCTCCCTAGTGAGAGACACAGATCGAGCGGTGTCAACCCATCCTGCAAAGAGCCACACACACAATAGATACAGAAGCCTTGTTCCTCCACCATGTGTCACAATCCAAGAAAAGAATTAAGCCTTTACTCGTTTTTTTGTTTGCTGTTTGTACTGTGTGTACATTAAAGAAAATATTCTCCTGAAATAAAAAGGAGGCCTAGAATTCTGTGAGTTTCAACTTTCAAGGATCTTAGAAGTAGCCAACCTTATTCACGAGGGTCTTATCAGCACCAAAATCAAGTAAAAGCTTAACAATGTCTGGCCTTCCAGTCAGAACAGCAAGATGCAATGGTGCCCATCCATACTGCAAGTTTATTCGTCATTATCAAAGAAAACTACCACTTGGTTTAAGAAAAGCATTACTAGAAAAAGAAGTGGGGATGTAAACCAAGGCATTAGAAAAAGAGATTAACCTTATCAGAAGAGTTCACATCAACCCCACGATCAATGAATGACTGTACCAGCTTCATAGATCCTGTTTGAATACTATAATGTAACAGGCTAGCCCCGTGCTGATATCAAAGAGAAACTCGTAAGGTTCTAAGACATTAAAAACTGCCCACAGGCAGTTTGACTATTAAATAACAGCAATTCCAAATTATTAACATGCTGGCCTTTACAGGCTGTCATGGGATAGGAAGAATCCACACGCGCAAAATGAAAATCTAGCTACAAAATCCTTAGTACATCTTCGCACATGCATGGCACAAGCAAAATGACGAAGCATTAAAGCTCTTTTTTTTCCTTTTAATTTACTTTCATGGCACAAGCAAATCCAAATAACAGTCTTAACTCACAATAACCTTACAACATGCACTCAAAGATCGAGGCATCACCCTAGTACTTCTAACTGTGGTCGTACAATCTATGGCCTCTTATACATAAAGAGGTGATCAATCCTTTTATATACTTCACCAATTCATTGAACTACAGTTGCATATGTACTACCACTTCTTATGGAGCCAATCCACTAACTACATCCCACAAGATCCTCAAACATATGTAAATCGATTTATGACATCTTTCCACGGTGTCCTCATCACTATATCGTCCAATCACTATTTGATGTAAAAACTATGCAGAACATGATAAGTAAACAGCCCTAGTCTTCATGCTTGTTACATTGGCACCTAAATCTGTTCATGCTTGTTGCACTGGTATCTGAACAGGCTAACTTTTAATTAAGGGAAGAGACTTTGAAATTTTTATAAAGAGAGGAAGAACCCATTTTTCCTTGGCATCATGTTATCTGTTTCATTGCAATTGCCCCTTTGCTCCCCAACAAATGCATCCTCCTTATAAAGGAACTCACTCCATCACATCAGGATCCACTCATCGGATGGCAGTTTTCTCTTCACACAAAAATTGCAAGACGATTACCAGAAACTACCATGAACAGATTTGACTGAACTTTGAGGTGCTGGTGAAGCAAAGAAGACGTGGGCTGGTCTACATCAAGGCATTTGAACTACATAAAACACTTCTCCAAACAAGTAAGATTCTCTTCCCTTCCGTTCTCTTCCCCATTAGTTGATTTGTTGTTTTTTTGGCATTCCTAGAGGTCAACCTTCAGCATTATTCCATTGCACAGTTCCAATTCCAGTGAAAATCTGGAATCTACAGCAAAAAATCATTAATGATTAGTGAGAACTACAGATGTAGCCTTCAACCACCCAATCGTCAAAATTGGTAGCAATGTTGGGATAATCCTCATTGTGGACTAAGGTTTGAAGGGGGGGTTAATGCCATGATTGTCATGACTAGCTTTTGGTGAGATAATTCAGCCATGCAAGTGGCACTGCATGAAATAACAATGTGAATGCATGGTGCATGCAATCACGTGTGGCTGGCCAATCAGTATGTGAGGTTTCACGATTTATGGAGACATGGTGGTGCTTAAGATCCCTTTCCCTATGCGCGGTGGCTTGTTCGTTATCTTGGTTGTTCCTCATGAGAGTCCGCTCACTGTGTCGGGGTTTGCAGTAGCTCATAGTCGAGTGTCATCAGCTAGCTGGGCTGTAGGGTCCTGTAGCTAATGAGTCAATTTTGTAAGCAGGTACCAACTTGGATGGGCTACGCTAGGAGTCCTTTAATATAAAATCTTTTTGTTGTCTCTACTACATTGCCGAATCTTCTTGCAAGTGTTTCTATTTCATGGTGATACGAGAGAAAGTGCAATCAGTGAAACTGTCACGGGCATCTACACAACCGTGGCCATGCTAGCTTGTGCCAACGCAGGCAGCCAGGTCAACAGCCACACAAGCGTCCATACAGCCACTCAGGCAGCCCTGCGTAATCAGCAATCAGCAAACAGTGAACGCCACGGCATCGCAGGTCAAAAAATGCAGAGTTGACTTTTTGGTCAAAAAGTTTTGGTCGACGTTGGCTTTTGAACTGACCTGGTCAACGGTCGGAGTTGACCAGCCGACCAAGGTCAACGGTCGGCATTGACCAAGTCGGCCAGGCTGACCTATCAGCCTATAAAAGGGCACCCTTTGCCCTCATTCTTCATCCACTCCTCAGGCCTTCAAGCCTTCAGAGCAGCACAGTCAACAGGCCTCCCCGCAGCAGACCAGCAGGGTAGCCTCAGCTTCTTCAAGGATCTAGTGAGGATTCACCTCCTCTAGGTAGTCTAGTCTTCCAGTTTTACAGTGAGGGTTTCAGCCCCTTCATATAGTTGTATTCAGCCCTTTGGGCATTCATTATTCAATTGTATCTATATTCCTCTTCGGAGGTCCACTACATTCTCTCCCTGTGATTCTCTCACTCACATCCACAGCATCACTTTGTGTATTGAGTGCATCATCTTGCAGTTGCAGTTAGTATTGAGCAAGAGAGAGAGTGAGGATAGTCTATCTCCCGCTACAGAAACGTTGAATTAATCTCAATGTTGTGCTCAGTTCAAAGTCTCTAAGGTCATTTTCAGGAGGTTGCAAATGGCTTCTCGCATGCCTCTTCCTAGCGTGGAGAAAGTGGGAACTTGGATGGGACTAGCTATCCCATCTGGAAGGTAAAGCTATGCAGTCACTTGGTTGCACAGCTCATATAGGAGATCACCAAAGGAACTAACGTGAAGCCCAAGGACGTGACAGATCCAATATAAGAGTCGTGACACCAGCGGATCTGGTAGATGTGCGAGATTGGACACAAAGAGATGTGGATGACTTTCCATGACAATCAGCACCACTATATATTTGGTCATACCCCATGTAGCACGAGATACACTGGCTCACTCTCTCTCCTGCTCAGTACTGATTGAGCTGTGGAAACGATGCACTCAATACGTTGGATGTGAGTGAGAGAATATAGCAGGCCTCCGAAGAGGAAATATATAACTAAATGTATGAATGCCCAAAGGGCTGAATATAATTGTATGAAGGGATGAAACCCTCACTACAAAATTGTAATGGAAACTAGAACTGTGTGAATCCTCACTGATGATCCCTGTAGGCCAAGGGCTACCCTGCTTTTGCTGAGCACTGAAGGCCCAGAAGTGGATGAGAAATGAGGGACCAATCGACTGCCTTTTATAGGCCCCCTTGGGCCTGGAAATGGCCGACTCAGGCTACTGCTGCACCAACTAAAGGTCTTCTGGTACACCGACTTGCTGCTGGGCCCCGACCTGCCACGTGGCTGCTGACGTCAATCCATGACGTGGTGCTTGTGCTGACATCACCGCGCTATTGCCTGCCTGCATCGCTGTCTGTACTTGGGTCTGCCCTGGGTTGTACAGCAGTCCACGTGGCTACCTGTTGATGTGGCTGGCTGCATGGCAATCAACATGGCTTCTTGTGTGGCTGTTGCTACGATGGCTGCCTGCGTGGCAGTCCAGCATGTCCACGAGCTTGCGGATGCCCGTGACACCCCACTCCAGCTTGCGAATATGGTGACAAAGGTCTAGAAGAGATCTTAAAGGATCTTTATGAAACAAACAACACATCACGCATCCTTCCCCTCCATAATCTATTGTTCAGTATGAGGACAGGGACAGATCTATGACCATCTCACTAAGGTGAAGGTTGTGAGGGACCAATTGGCTACAATTAGGCACAAAGTGGACACAAGTTGGCCATGCTTGTACTAGGCTCTCTCCTCGAAAGCTTCAAAGGGATCATGATAACAGGACAACGGTCTACTCCAATGACATTTGAAGAGCTTGGGCCTTAGCTGCTCTAGAAGGAAGCTCGAGAGAAGCAATACAACACAAATGTGGTGACAAGGCCTTCCTTGCAAGAGGGAAAGACAGTAGGAGTAAGCCCGACAAAGGCAAGCCCAAGGATGCTAGCGACTCGAAGGAAAACAAGTTAAAGCACAGTGGGGACAACAAAGAAGGAATCGGGATCCAAAGTGTTTCTACTGCCACAACCTAGTTTACGTTGAAAAAATAACACCAAAGAGGAAGGCAAGCAACAAATCCAAAGAAGAGTCAAAGTCAGAATTCAGCAAATGTTACAAAAGAGGAGCTCTTCCTAGTCATAGAGAAATACTCACCTCATGCAGTGAGTGAGGACATTGATGGCTAGTCTGTTGATAGCGGCACCTCGAGACACATGTCCAACAACAAGAATTGGTTCAAGGTGCTACAATCTGTACATCTAGATTCTAACTGTAGAAGACAACAGGAATTGCTTAGTAGAGGGGTTGGGAGCATTCCATTCACCACAGATTCAGGTGAGGTACTTACAAAAGGTTCTCTATGTGCCCGATCTATGCAAAAATCTGCTTTTGGTTAGATAAGTCACAAAGAACAAGATGAACACAAAATTTGTTGCCAAAGAAGACTTGATCCAATCGAAGGATACGTGGCACAAGGATGGAGAAACATGGGTTGTTCGAGGTCAGGGCATTGTGGGACCACGTGGATGGAGACAATTCAAAGTTGTGGCACGAGATTTTGGGCACATCAACTACGAGACATTGTAGACAGTGGAAAGGTCTGCCAACCTTGCATGAAGGCCAAGCAACACTCAGTGGAATTCTCGAAGGAGGCTACACGCCAAGCCAATGTTCGGTTGGAGTAGGTTCATTCTGACATATGTGAGAATATGTCTACCACATCATTCTCCGGAGCTAGGTATTATCTCACTTTTATTGATGATTTCAATGAATGACGTGGGTCTGTTGTTGGAAATATTATAATATGAAGGTGTGGCCAATGTATTAATTAGGGGGGTTATGAAACCTTTTCCTTCTAAGGTTTCTTTCCCCTATCCACAATTAGTAGTCGAGTTTAGTTTTGTGTGAATTTTAACCCTAGTCTAGGTTAACCTAGGTTTGTACGGTTTTGTCATGTTGACATCCCTTTGTAACTTCATTCTTGCAACTTCATTTCAATAGAGCTCCATGTTTTTTCTTGCTCCACCATCTCCACCTCTTGCATTGCTATCAAAGCCTCCCCGTGATTCTGCCCTACACTCCCCCCATCTCTCGTATTTTGGAGCATTCTTGCTGTTTTCGGGGCACTCTACATTATATCGGTGCTGATATACCTTTAAAATCTGCTCTGCAGCCTCAGTTCTGGTTTTGACCTGCTGTGCTCCAGCTTTTTGGCTGTTTTCCACTTCTGCAGGAGTTAGGGTTTTCAGACACGCTGCCTACAACCTCAAAAGCACTCGTGCCAGCCAGGCCCTGCTGCTGGAGGCCATTTCTGCAGCTTTTCTCCAGATTTTGGACTGTGCGCAGCTATTCAGTGCTGTCCATGCAGTTGCAACCTGCTGCAAACTCATTTCAAAGCAAGCAGCACCCATTTCAAGGTCATACTAACTGTGTAACAGCTGTATCTGCCTGCTGCTGTCATCTGGATGCCTTTGGAGCTGTTTTGTTCAAGGAGTCTACAGCAAACAGTGCACTTTTGGGGCAGTTTTTGATTCTGCACAGATCTTACTCTGAAGCTACCTAAACAGAGGTCAAAAACCCTGCTTTTGTTCAGGCTTTCTAGCTTCATTCTTTTTTGGTACTTTTGCTGTAGAAATCAGAGAAGCACTATAGTGTTTTTTACCTGTTCCATCAGTTCAGTCCTTTCAGTTCTAAACTGCTACAGTCACAAAGCATTTGCCTCGCCAAGCATTGGCTTGTGGAACAATGATTTTTGTTGGTTCAGTATAATTCACAGCACATAAAATTTTTTAGGGCTTTTTATCTCTGAAGATGGCTCAAAATCAGAAAATCAAAATCTGGGACAAGAGGATCAATTGGATGGGACCAATTATTCCTCGTGGAGTTTTATGGTAAAGAATATTACAAACACAATCTTTGGCCCATCCAAGAGATGCAGTCCTTGCGTCTAGTACACCTCAGCAAGGAGGTAATCCCCCTGATACACATGCGGTAAGCTGAGGTGAGGCCAACTACACTTGCTGCTCCTACTCAGGATCAGAGATCTCCAAGCTTTGTCACTCGTTGGCTTGGTTCATCATACCTCACATCCGTTCTTATTCAATGTCAAATCATTCCACTAAGGAATCTTAGGACGGTTTTCTTGATAGTCATCTTCTGTCCTACAACTCTGAATTCTTTGCCAGAGTCTTATTTGCCTTTTCATACTTCTATATGGCTAGTAGTACAGTCCACTCACTTTCATAAAAAAAAAACCCTGAAAAGAAGAGGAAATGCCATTATTGCAAGACGCCTGGATAGCACATCAATAAATGTACGTAGAGGTTAGAGAAAGAAAGGAAAGAGAAGGAAGCCCAATGACAGTATCAGTTCATCATATGCAAACAAGGGTAGTCCTTTAGCAGACTTTGTGGGTGAATATTGATCCTTTGTTGTCTGCAGTTATGATGCCTAGTGTGATGCCAATCATAAGGTTGCCTCACTCAGTCTGAGTGACGCTCCAGCTGCAGTTTGAACTTTGATAGTGAGGCTTCCGGGCAGATTACTTCAAAGAAGAATTTGTTTACATATTTACAACCTGCTCCAGTTGGCAAGACGGTGTCTTGTGCCAACAATTCTTCATACCCTATGAAGGAAGTTGGGAGGATTTTGTTGTCATCAATTGATGGGAATAGAAAACCCAAGTTGGACTACCTTAAGGCGTTTGGTTGCACAACCTATGCACGTATACCTAGTCAATTTGAAAAGCAAGCTGAATGATAAGGCCATTAAGTGCATTTTTGTTGGCTACATGTAACATGCAACGATAATCTGATTGTGTAATTCGTAGCAAGACATTCTTTAAACCTTTAGCAAGGAATTAGCGTAATCCACCATACAGAGAGAAAGGAGATGAGGGTAGAGAGAGAGTAGAGTCGACAACCAATTGGATCCCTGTACCCACTAAGGACTCCCTCCCCCAATCAGGGGAGAATTTGCTTCATACTTGAAGAACTGAGAAATACAAAGAACACTCTTCGAGAGAGCACAGAAACGCGCTTCTAAAGAGCTCACTATGTACACGTATAGCAAACCACCCAAAGACCTGAGAGGCAATGCCGACCAATACCAAGACCTTGATGCTGTCCACACTGACGATGTAGGGCGCTTCTGCAAGGTAAGGGAGAGGCTTGTGCTGTCCACCGGAATGCAGAGTTACTGCGTGAGTGAGAGAGTGAAATCTAGGAGTGATAGATCCTAGAAGAGAGCTGAGATATGACTGAAGTATAGAGCTGAGAGTGAGCTGTGTAAAACTGTTAAAGATAACTGAAAATAGCTGCTGAAACAGACCCCAAACCTTACTCCGTTCGCTGTCCCGACTCCCCGTCTAATGCGATGCATGAACACCTTCCCAGAGGGCTGAACTGATGCCAAAAGCTGAGGCTGGTCAGAGGGCCACTGGGGGTGAGTGTCAGACTGTTCAGAGGGGGCAGAGGAGGAGCTGTAGGAGGCTGAAGTGCTGGGACAACTGAATGAGAAATGAGGCAAGGGGCTCCCCCTTAAATAGGGGGCTGGGGCTGAGCCAACCTGCCCTAAACAGGCCGACTTCTAGTCGGCTGTTTAGGGCTGGCTTTGCAGCCCTTTTCCCCATAAATTCCCACCTTCGGTGGAGGGCAGGGAAGCCTATATAAGCAGCCCATTCCCCTTCATATGTTCCAGCCCTGAGGGGGCCCAGAAGGGCTCCTATCCTAGGCTGGACCTAGACCTATCACTAAACCTAAGATGGAAACACTAACCTACTGTTCTCCAATGGGTACTAGTCAACAAGAACTGATCTTCTTACTTGACCTAAGGCTCAGAGACTAACTTACGTAGCTTGTGCCTGACTGTCCCTGGACAAAGGCTCACAAAGGGATCACAGCAATTTGAACACGAAGTGCTCCTGCGAGCTTCCCCTCCCCCCCTCGCCGTTAGCCCTACCTCCCCCTAGCTCCCCCCTCGCCGCGACCACCTCCACCCCTCCCCCTCCGCCCTCGACCCCGTCCCCCCTCCCCCCCCCCCGCCGGCCACCTCGCTGCCCCTCGCCTCACCTCCGCTCCTTCCCACCCCCCCGCTCCAACCCGCCCCCTCGCCTCCGCTCCATCCCGCCCCCCTCCTCCAACCCGCCCCCTCGCCTCCACTCCAACCCGCCCCTCGCCCCCGCTCCAACCCGCCCCTCGCCGCCGCTCCAACCCGCCCCCTCCGCTCCAACCCGCCTCGCCCTTGCCTCGCCTCCGCTCCAACCCACCCCTTCGCCTTCGCTCCAACCCGCCCCCTCCGCTCCAACCCGCCCTCGCCCTCGCCTCGCCTCCGCTCCAACCCGCCCTCGCTGCTCCCTCGCCATCCACCCCGCTCCAACCCGTCCCCTCGCTGCTCTTTCACCCCCTCGCTTCACCCGCCCCCGCCTCATTCCGCTCTCCCCGCCCCCCGCTTCACCCCTCCACCCCCGCCATTCCAACCCCGCCCCCCCCCGCCCTCCCGCGCCCTTCCGTACTCCCCGCACCCCGCAGCCTTCACCCCGCCCTCCGTTTCGACCCCCCCGTCCCCTCACTTCGCCTCGCCCGCCTCACCCCCAGGCTCCACATCCCGCTTCATCCCCTTCTTGGGTGGCAGCCTGTTTTTCCTCATCGGAAGCTTGCAGTTAGTCTTGGCGGTATGGCGGCCCCCTGCCCGGATCCGGAGGCCCAGTCGGACCCTCCCTCTCCAGATGCCTACCGCGTTATTCTGACAGAGCAACAATAATCTCGTGTTCAGGAGGTAGCCATTGACTTTGCTCGTACCTCTGTTTACGGTAGAGTCATTGGACACTCCCCCTCCAGGTCTACCATCAGGGACTGGCTCCAGTCCACTCTCCTGCTAGAGGATGGCCATATTGAGGAGGTGGCCCTTATGGGAAGGGGCATCTTCTGGCTCAAACTCTCCAATGAGAAAGCTGCGAGCAATCTGATTGCCGGTTCCCCCACATCGGTGGATGGGAAGATCATCATGATAGTCCCGTGGTACCGTGGTTTCAGCGCAGCGGATTTCGATGTTCGGTTCCGTATACCTCGCCACCCAGTGACACTAGTTTTTCCAGGGCTTGCTACTGAGCTGCGGCCGATTGTCAGGGACTTGGGCTCCCATTTTGGCTGGGTTATGCACAACACCTTTGCCGACGCGGTGACCACGGCAGGAGCTCCCCGAGTCCGTGTGGCTGTGGCGGATCCTGCGACTCTCCCTGCAGTGATCGAGATTGTGACAGGTGCCGGCAGCATCACCCAGAGCATGATAGTCACCGGACAGCCAGGTCAGTGCCTGCGGTGCCACGGCTTTGGGCACTTGGCGGCTGCTTGTCCACGCTTCGCCAGCTCGTCTCGACCATCCCCGCCCCCGCCCCCTCCGCCCCCACCCCCCCCCCGGACAGCCACGTCAGGAGGAGCCGAGGCAGTCGGAGCCTGGTCCAGAGGTAGTGGGCGGTTGGACCGAGGTTCGAAGGAAAAGAGGAAAGAACAAGAAGATTTCGGATAAAGGCAAGGAGGCAGAGGTTACCCTTCCTGCAGCAGCACTCCAGAGACCTGACAGGCAGTTGCCCCAGGGACCTGGGAGAGCTTCTTCTTCGACGGCAGCCCGCCCTCCACAGCCTCAGATCCTCCTCTCTCCCACCCCCCAGCCTTCTCCCCAGTTTCCCCCCCCTTCGCCCGACCCGCAGTTTCAGCCCCCGCCTCCTCCTCCTCAGTCTCCTCCTCCTCCCCCTCAGCCCCAGTTCCAGATGCATCCCCATCCCCCTCCCCCCCCTGTCCCCCTCGCCTCTCCTACAGAGTTAGCTGCACCGTCGGCTTTCCAGCCGAGTGCAGCCCCCGCTCCACCTCCTCCACCTTCTCCGCCAGTCGCCTCCGTGGAGCCCGAGTCGCCTATCCCGCAGCCTCCTCCCCCTCCCCCCCCGATGGCAGGACACCCGGAGTCTATACCACCAGTGGAGCAGGCTTCCCTTCCCGCTAGCCCCTCAGTGGCAGACTCAGCTGGGTCTCAGCTCCAGGAGAGAGAGCTTCCTCGAGACTTTTACAGATCTGGCCCCTGGGACTACCTGGATGTGGCCGACCTTGGGACCTTCCCGGCTTGTCTCGACATTAGTATCTTCCTGCTCCGCAAAGGGGCGGATGGGAAGATTGCTGCCTTGGCTCCCAGGGATGGCCCTAGCTTCGCTTTCACGTTCCTCAGCGATGGCACCGAGACCTGGACAGACGACTCGGTCTGGGAGGCTCTCAGAGAGCAGACACACGCCCAGATTTGCTCTTGGATACGCCCATCCGGTGGGCAGCTCCTCGAGACTCAGTGGTCCGAGGGCGATGTGCGCTTGCGGTGGCGTTGCGCTGCCAAACGTTTCCGACTGATTGTGATCCTCAGACCCCCCCTGTCATGGCCTCTTCCCCAAGATGTCAGAGCTTGGTCCCAACAGAAACTCCGAACCTTCTACGGGATGACCACTTCAGAGATCTCGAGCTGGCTCGAGAAAGCATTTGCTCATGGCACCAGAGGCCTCTCGCCATTGCTGAAGGTGTTGAAGAACGGGCAGGACGACCCCGTCTCCCCCTCCAAACCTTCTCATAAGCGGCAGCGCCTCCACTCCGATATGTCTGATTCTTCTTCGACTTCGACCGCGAGCAGACAGCTGTTCGCAGCCCCCCATCCCTCTCCATGAGCCTACACCTTGTATCCTGGAATGTGAACGGGTTTCACTCTTCGGGCACCCGTGGTCCCAGGAAGCTCATTTTGCGACAGGAACTTCAGCCTGCAGTGATTGGTCGATTGGATGTACTTTTGCTCCAGGAGCACAAGCTTTCTGCGGCTCATTCCCGTAGCTGCGGGAAGGTTCTCCCTGGACGCTCCTACACTTATTGGGAGCCTTCGATCGGCGCACAGGGGAGGAGTGGGGGTGTCTGTACCTCCGTGTGCGAGCAGTTAGCCCAGGAAGTTTTCGGTCACGGCACGTTGATCCCAGGCCGAGCCCTTTGGGTAGGCCTGAATTTGGAGGGATCCAAAATAGGAATCCTCAACATTTATGCTCCCACAGACCTCCGGTGCAGAGCCACCTTCTGGAGAACACTTACAGGGATTCTTTCAGACATGGATTCCTGGATTGTTGGAGGAGACTTCAACAACCTGGAGACCTTGGAGGACCAGCAGGGCAGAGATCCGGAGTTCACAGGTATGGCTCAGGCAGAGCAGTCAGCTTGGGACTCTTTCATCTTCGCGACAGGAGGGAGGGACAGTTGGAGAGACCCGTCCTTCCGGCGTTGGCACGGGAGCCTGGACTTCTCTTGGGGCTTCCGCAGGGAAGGAGGCAGACTCCTGGAGAGGCTTGATAGATTTTATGTCAGTGATTGGGCCATCAGCAGAGGCGGCCAGGCGGGTATAGTTCCAGGGACGACACTCTCCGACCATGCGCCTGTGCTCCTATCATTAGATTCGGCAGCCCAGACTCTCCCCCCCGATCATGCAGGATTCCCGACTCCATCTTCTCGAGAGTGGACGTGCGCAGCAGCATTTGCAGTCTTTGGGACAGAGACTGGGGGGAGGGCGTGGATCTGGTAGACTCGGTCGCGCAGGCTCTGCAGGAGTCCAGCCAGATCTGCCAGCTCGCAGCCCTACAGGTTCGACAGGATTGGTGGGGCACAGAGAGAGCTCTTCGGAGGGACCTCGCCTCCATTCAACGACTTCAGCAGGCTTCCCCGGGCTCGGAGGAGCTTCGGATCCAGGCCCTTCGAGCCAGAGCCCTCCTGGAGGAGACCCTCCAGCGTCGCTCCGAGTTCTCCTATCACGCCTCTCTCTCCTTCTGGGCCCGGAAGGGTGACCGGATGTGCAGGGAGTTCTTCAGGACGCACGGCCAGAGAGCTGCAGGTGATCAGCTTCGAAGTCTCAGGACAGCGGATGGTCACATCGTTACGGATCCGGGGGAGGTCCTGGGGTTGGCCACTGACTTCTACAGGACCCTCTTCCAGCAGGAGCCGCTTGCCCCTCGTGCTAGTCGCGCCCGTGAGGAGGTGTGGAGGCACATTCCATCCCTGGTCCAGCCTAGCATGCAGGCGACGTTGTTGGCGCCGTTCACCTCGGATGAGATGTTGGAGGCCTTGATGGCTATCGACGGACAGAAATGCCCAGGTGAGGATGGGCTATCCCGAGCATTTTTCACCTCCTTCTGGGACCAGATCCATCAGCCCCTCCTTGCAGCGCTGCAGGGGATTTTCAGCAGCGGTCAGATGCCAGAGAGCCTTTCCTCAGGACTGATTTGCCTCATCCCGAAGGGAGGAGATAGACAGGAGATCCGCCAGTGGCATCCGATCACTCTCCTTACCACTGCCTACAAAATCCTCGCCAAGATGATCAGTGCCAGAGTTCGGCCTCTACTTCCAGACCTCGTCCATGACACTCAGACAGGCTTTGTCCAGGATCGCAGTATCCTGGATAATGTCTTCACCTTTTCAGAGGCGGCGGAGTGGGCTCAGTACAGCGGATCACACCTTGCCATTTTACTTCTCGACTTCGAGAAGGCCTACGATCGCGTGGACTGGTCCTTTTTGGAGGGGACTCTGGAGCGGCTAGGTTTCCCGGCAGGTTGGATTCAGGGTATATCAGCTTTGTACAGGACAGCGTCTAGCAGAGTCATCATTGGAGGCAGGATGGGTGAGCGCTTTAGCTTGGAGAGATCAGTACGTCAGGGCTGTCCCCTGGCTCCTTACCTGTTTCTCTTCTTCGCCGAGGCCATGACTTACTACCTTCGGGCGAGGTCCACAGGGCTCAGGGGTGTTCGCCTTCCACTCCGGGAGGACACGGAGCTTCTGGACTCGGAGTACGCAGATGATACAGCCCTTTATGTCCAGGACGATGAGAGGATGCTAGAGAGGGTGCGGATGGCCCTGGAGGTTTTCTGCTCGGCCGCTGGTGCGAAAATCAACTGGAACAAATCAGTTGGTTTTCTCACAGACCCAGGGGCGTGTTCTCAGTGGGGGCGATTTCTGGGTTTCAGATGGATTCCACGTGGACAGACAGCTAGATACCTTGGCTTCCAGGTTGGCCTAGTGTCACCACAATGTAAATATCCTAAGTCAAAGTACAGTTGACCATTTATTTGATCTTAATTAAAGAATGTTATATGTGTTAATTACGGTCAAAGAGTCATTTTAATGGTCAAAGGATTGACTACGGTCAAAGATACTTGACTCCAGTCAAGTAAACCTGACTACGGTCAGAGAATGTTGACTTCGGTCAACAAGACTTGGCACGCGCCAAGAGGGATTAACCTCGGTTAACCAAGATGTGCCAACCTCGGTTGGAGAGACTTGGCTATAATTAAAGCGCCTTGACCTTTGGTCGAAGCTCTTTAATTATAATCAAGAGTGTTGACCTCGGTCAACCAGAGAAAATATATATATATATTTATTTATATATATATTTGTTTAGATGTGCACATGTGTTCAGTGGGGACGCCCACCGTGACTAGGATTAGTCCACAGTGTGTTATTTGCATGCAAAGCGCTAACAATTAATGGGTACCATGGTGGTGCGCTTTAATTAATTGTTGCAGGTACTAGGAAGGATTATTTTTCCTAAGCGAAATGGGAGCCTGACAAGCACCTAGGAAGCGGTTCGTGTGACCGAGAGCCTTGAAGACTCCAGAATGGCCCTAAGTGGCTTGTAATAAGAGTTAGTCTAGATTTTAGACAAGTGGCATGTTGCCAAATTGAATGGGGCTTGAAGCTCTTGTAAGTCAGGAAATTCTTTTCAGGTTTTAGGAGAGACTTACGTGACAGCTCATGCTGAACTCTGTAACAGAATTTCTGAAAAGTAATAAAGACCTTCGGGGGGGTCCAGCCCGACAATTTGTCCTGGGCCCTAGTGTTTGTTCAGAGAGAGGCAGTGAGGGAGAGCCTTTGGAGCATGTAATTCCGTCGATGGCGTGAAGATATTGCTGTTTATTTCCCACTCTCAGTTTTCGGTTTTATTGGTATCAGAGCGTAGGCTCACAGCCTCTCAAGGCTGTGACGATTCTAGCAAAGGACAGGAGCTAGCTGGGAGGCCTGGAGTCTGCAACGAGACAAAGTAAGGATGCGCCTGACGGAGAGCATATGGCGGGAAAGTCGTCATCGATGCTTAGTTAGGCAAGAAGCAAAGTGATGTCGTGTTCTTTCGGGAATATGAAAGACTTCATATGCAATTTGTATTGCCTTCCAAAGATGCTCATAGAGATCGCCGTACAATACTTGTACGCTTACGGACGACCGACGGAATGCCTATATTAAAATCACTAATGAAAAAGGCAGTCGGACAGACGGGAGCGACAGGGTGAAGGTGTTCTTTCGTCGAATTCCCTGCACGGACGTAGGTGCTGTAAAGGTCATCAGGATGCGGGCGCGACGCGCGATGACTCTTGCATAGCCAAGGTTTGAAACCTTTGGCTGTGCTGATGTGGCCAGGGTGCCACCTAGGCAGACACGTGGCATGCACAGATGCTGACGTGGCAGACACGTCTGGATGCTGACGTGGTAGCATGTGCAGGCTGATGACGTGGCAGTACACGTGGCACACTGACACGTGGCAGCCAGGCTGGCAGACCTGTGGTTAGTGTGACCTTATTCAAACTAACTGCAGTTAGCTGACCCTGGTCAGGGATTTGGTCAGAGGACAGCCTAACCAGACTGGACTGGTGCAGTTACCCAGTTTGGTTCAGTTAGTGGCCAAGTTACAGTCATCTAACCAGACCAGAACAGGACTGATCTGGTTAATGTAACCAGTAGTTACTCATCTGGTTACTGTTTTCACCAAAAAAAAAAAAAAAAAGAGACAGTTGCAGAGACAGTTTTGGCTATCAATTTTCTCTTGCCTGTCAGGCTTTTACTGTCAGAAAAGTAGCAGAAAACCAGAGAAAAGCAGAGAAAACAGAGATTTGCAGAAAAAGGAAAATGCATGCCTTTGAACAGTAAAAAGAGGGAAAAACAGATGCCTTTTGAAGCCATCTGCAGCAGCCAGAAAAGGGCAACATAGTTGATGATGCTTTGGCAACTGTGTGGGTACATGCTTTGAACTGACAGCCCGTACTGGCATAGATTGTGAATGCAAAACACCTCTTGTTGAGGTACCTTTTCTGTTGGAAAAGCAAACGTAGTGTGCATTAATTACTTGCACAGTGTGAGAAAATCTGCAGATCTCAGAATATGGATCAATCACCTATCCAGTGGGATTCTCAAGATAGGGATGTGCATCCAAGACAGAGGAATGTGCCACAAACTCAACAAGAATTTGAACAAATGGTACGCACTCGTATACAAGAGCTGGAAAATCTTAAAAGGGATCCCAGGGCTCAGCATTTGTTTCCAGCAGAGACTATGCCTAATCCAGTATATGACGTGCCAATGCCAGAGGCACACTCCCGTGTACAGTCTGAGAGAGAGAGAGATCTCATAGATCTCATAGGAGACGGTCCCATAGTAAAAAGAGATCGAGGCATCGTCACCGATCTCCTAGTCCATCACCGTCTACCTCGAGTTCGACTTCTGTGTCTTCTTCTTCCTTATCAGATAAACCATCCAGGAAAAGAAGGAAACACGAGAAGTCTGGGAAGAGAAAGTCTTCCAAAGCGACCAGGGAATTTAAAGAGGGAGGAAAATCTGTCAAGTTTATGACCTACAATGGACAGTATGGTCATACAGACAAAGCATTGCAGTTTATCAGACAGTTTGATGCTGCATTTGGTACAGAGAAATTTTCAGAATCCTCCAAATTAAGAATGGTCAGCTTACACTTAACAGCAACGGCTAGTGCATGGTGGAGTGCACTGACTACAGATGGGTCAGCCCCAAGAAAGTGGAAGGGCTTCAAGAAAGCCTTCTACCAGCAGTTCATGCCTAAACAGTTCAGAGACCATGTTCTTCAAGACTGGGACAGCTTGCACATGGATGCAGGAGATACAGTGGATGGGTACAACCAAAAGTTCTGGGATGCTTATTTGCAGGTTGCACCGTTCAAAAAGATCTCCAAAGGTACCCAGATGAGAAAGTACAGAGCAGGTCTCACTCCAAGAATTCAGGCAGTAGTGAATGCTTTGGGGGCAAAGAATATTCAAGATCTTATGCATTCAGCCTCAGTAGCGAGTCTTGTACCGCTACAAGATCCATCTACAGTGCCATCCTTGCATGCAGGACGTGCTGATAAAAAGAAATCTGATTTTATAAAATCAGAAAAGAAAGAGTCCCCTAAGGCTGAAAAGAAAGGGTTTCAGCCTCAGAAGCCGAGGGGTACTCAGTTCTCAAAGACCTATAAAGGCAAATCTATTTTTACCCCTGAACAGATAGCGGAATTCCGTAGAGATGGGAAATGCTTCAGGTGCGGTAAAGAGGGGCATGTGGCTGCCCAGTGCCCAGAAAAGCCTTCATCATCGAAGGGAAAAGAGGCAGAGAAGCCACGAGGACCGCAAAAGCCAATGGCGGGGGGTATTCCTGATATACTGGGTCATGCTTTGAACCCAGAAGAACGAGAATTGCTGCTATCATGGGGCAAAGTTAGAGACCAGCAAGCGCTAATTTTATTTGATCCAGGGGCTACTAATAATTTCATATCAGAGGATCTAGCCCTGAGGCTGGGAATAAAGACGGAAGAATTAGGCAGGGCTTTGGATGCCGATCAAATGTTTTGTGGGAACCCTGTGCCAGTTACTCCCTTGATAGGGAAACTCCGTCTACATGTTCAAAGTTATGTGGATCAGGAAGACTTCTTCATTTCTCCACTGAAACATTATGATGTAGTTTTGGGGATGCCTTGGTTTCACCGCAAGGCAGTGAAGTTGACTCTTCCTGAAAGAGTGCTGGAATTTGTACATAGGGGGAAAAATCAGCGTGTAATTGCCAGGAATAAAGGGGACACTATCCCCATTGTATCTGATGTTTCATGCGGTAAAGCAATAAAGTCTGCAATTTCTGCGTACATGGTTTTTGTAAAAGAAAAAGAGACTGATATGCATGCTGAAATGAATGATGCAGACAAAGATAAGTTTCAGTTTTTGGTAAACTTTAAAGATTGCTTTTCTGATGTTCTGCCAGGGGAGTTACCCCCAGAGAGACCAGAAGATCATCAGATAGAGTTAATGCCTGGTAGTGAGCCACCAAACAGACCCCCTTATAGAGTCAGTGCGACTCAGAGAGAGGAGATTATGGCTCAAGTACAGGACTTGCTGTCCAAAGGCTTGATTCAGCCCAGTTCGTCTCCTTTTTGTTCCCCTGTACTGTTAGTACAGAAGAAAGATGGTTCATTCCGTATGTGTGTTGATTATCGCGCACTGAACAAAATGACCATCAAGAATAGATTCCCTATTCCGCGTATTGATGATGTCTTGGATCAGTTAAATGGAGCTTCAGTTTTCAGCAGGATAGACTTGAAGAGTGGCTACCACCAAGTGAGGATACAGCCTCAGGATGTGCATAAGACAGCATTCCGCACAACATTCGGGTTGTATGAATACTTAGTGATGCCTTTTGGGTTGACAAATGCTCCAGCCACATTCAATAGAATGATGGATCGCATCTTCCGGAAGTACAGGCATTTTACGGGTACTTTCTTTGACGATATCTTAGTTTTTTCTAAGACAGAGGAAGACCACAGAGAACATCTTGCTATAGTGTTTCAAGAGCTGAGAAATCATCAGCTCTATGCAAACAGCAAGAAAAGTGAATTCTTCCTGGAAGAAATCCACTATCTGGGGCATATAATATCCAAGAACGGGATACAAATGGATCCAGCGAAGATCCGTGCCATTCAGGAATGGCCAGAGCTGAAAACTGTGCATGAAGTTCGAAGCTTTTTAGGCTTGTGTTCTTACTACAGAAGGTTTATCAGACATTTTGCTGATATCGCAGCTCCATTACATGACCTCACTAAGAAAAATGCAGCCTTCACATGGGGATTATCACAGAAGAAAGCATTCAATACACTCAAGGAAAAGTTGACTATAGAGCCTATTCTGGTAGTTCCGGATCTGTATCAGTCTTTTGATGTGGATTGTGATGCTTGTGGAGAATGTGTTGGGGCTGCATTGCATCAGAATGGCCATGTAGTAGCCTATGAAAGCAGACGACTTCGGGATGCGGAAAGATATTTAGGAATCTATGAGAAAGAGTTATTGGCTGTAATTCATGCCATCCATACTTGGAAACACTATCTTTTGGGTGCAGATTTTACTGTCAAAACAGATCACCAAAGTCTGAAATACTTTTTGACTCAGACCAAGCTTTCAGAGAAGCATATGAAATGGGCAAACATGCTGTCAATGTATCATTTTCAGATTGTCCATACTCCAGGAATTCGGAACAGAGTGGCAGATGCCTTGTCCCGAAGACCCCAGGTCAATAATGTAACTATTGCTTATCATCAGGACCTGGAAGGCATGAGGGAACAATATGTTCATGATTCTGATTTTGGTGAAATTTTACAGCAGATGCAAGAAGGGCAACCCACCAGTCACTATTCCCTGAAAGATGGGTATTTAATGAAAGATGATTGCCTATGCATCACCCAGGAGATGAGGAAAAAGATTTTGGGGGAATGCCATGCACCTCCCTATGCTGGACATAGAGGAATTACAGCAACAACTCTAGCACTAGAGAGGTATTTCTTTTGGCCAGGAATGCGCAAAGATATACATCAGTTTGTTACTGAATGCCTTACGTGTCAGAAAATGAAATATGATAGACACAAGGCACCTGGCCTACTTATGCCTCTTCCCGTGCCTCAGGCACCATGGGAAAATATTACAATGGACTTTATTTTTGATTTGCCAAGATCAAAGTCAGGGAATGACGGGATTTGGACTATCATAGACAGATTCAGCAAGCAAGCTCATTTCCTTCCGGTTCGCAAAACCATAAAGGCAGATCATATGGCTAAGTTGTTTATGGCACAGATCTTTAAACATCATGGTATGCCTAAGTCCATTGTTAGTGATCGAGATCCCAGAATGACCAGTCTATTCTGGAGAGCTTTATTTGATAACATGGGGACGAATCTGAATTTTTCTTCTTCTTTCCATCCCCAGACAGATGGTCAAAGTGAAGTAGCAAATTCTACCATTTTGGATATGCTGAAATGCTACGTGGGTGACCAAAGTTCAGACTGGGAAAAGTACCTACCGTTAGTAGAGTTTGCTTACAATAATACAGTACATAGCTCTACAGGGAAAGCCCCTTTTGAAGTCATATATGGGAAGGTGATTTTGCCACCTATATTGAGGACTAAAGATGAAATATTTGCAGCTGATCAGTTTGTAAGAGACCTCCAGACAGCTTACAGCCAAGTCCGGACAGCAATTGAAAGGTCTCAAGAGAAACATAAAAGAGCTGCAGATAAACATAGGAGACAGTTGGATCTCAAGGAAGGGGACTGGGTACTTTTAAAGTTTGAAAAAGCTAGGCTCCGCAAGTTTAAAGGCAAACAGAAAGTGTATGCAAAGTTATCTCCCAGATACTATGGCCCTTTCAGGGTTACAGAAAGAATAAATGAGGTTGCATACAGATTAGCATTACCAGAGCATTGGAGGATTCACAATGCATTCCATGTGAGTCTTCTAAAGAAATTTCAAGGACCAGAGCCTACAGAACCAGTATCAGAAGATCCACCAGAAGTGGATGAGCTGGAGGAAGTCCTTCAGCCAGAGCAAATTGTGTACCATACTGTACGTAAAGGCCCTCAGGGTAAGGAATTTTACAGGTATCTTGTAAAATTCAAGAATTATACGGCATTAGATGCCAAGTGGATGGACGAAGACATGTTATCCGATCATCCACAGCTTTTGGATGTTTACAAGGAAGCTTTTCAGTTGAGGTCAACTGAATAGAAGCCGAGGGGATGTCACCACAATGTAAATATCCTAAGTCAAAGTACAGTTGACCATTTATTTGATCTTAATTAAAGAATGTTATATGTGTTAATTACGGTCAAAGAGTCATTTTAATGGTCAAAGGATTGACTACGGTCAAAGATACTTGACTCCAGTCAAGTAAACCTGACTACGGTCAGAGAATGTTGACTTCGGTCAACAAGACTTGGCACGCGCCAAGAGGGGTTAACCTCGGTTAACCAAGATGTGCCAACCTCGGTTGGAGAGACTTGGCTATAATTAAAGCGCCTTGACCTTTGGTCGAAGCTCTTTAATTATAATCAAGAGTGTTGACCTCGGTCACCTCGGTCAACCAGAGAAAATATATATATATATTTATTTATATATATATTTGTTTAGATGTGCACATGTGTTCAGTGGGGACGCCCACCGTGACTAGGATTAGTCCACAGTGTGTTATTTGCATGCAAAGCGCTAACAATTAATGGGTACCATGGTGGTGCGCTTTAATTAATTGTTGCAGGTACTAGGAAGGATTATTTTTCCTAAGCGAAATGGGAGCCTGACAAGCACCTAGGAAGCGGTTCGTGTGACCGAGAGCCTTGAAGACTCCAGAATGGCCCTAAGTGGCTTGTAATAAGAGTTAGTCTAGATTTTAGACAAGTGGCATGTTGCCAAATTGAATGGGGCTTGAAGCTCTTGTAAGTCAGGAAATTCTTTTCAGGTTTTAGGAGAGACTTACGTGACAGCTCATGCTGAACTCTGTAACAGAATTTCTGAAAAGTAATAAAGACCTTCGGGGGGGTCCAGCCCGACAATTTGTCCTGGGCCCTAGTGTTTGTTCAGAGAGAGGGAGTGAGGGAGAGCCTTTGGAGCATGTAATTCCGTCGATGGCGTGAAGATATTGCTGTTTATTTCCCACTCTCAGTTTTCGGTTTTACCTAGACATCACGCCAGCTCAGCAGTTTCTCCCGGTGCTAGATTCCATCCGTCGGAAGCTGGCTTTCTGGAGCACTGCTAAGCTTTCCCTTGCAGGTCGTGCCTTGGTAGTTAACCAGGTCCTCCTAGCCACGGCTTGGTATGTGGCTTCCTGCTGGTGCTTCTCGAGATCCAGCGTGGCACAGCTCAGGAGGTTGGTTCGGAACTTCCTTTGGTCTGGGGAGGATGGGCATAGAGATACCAGAGCCAGGGTTGCTTGGCAGACAGTCGTTCTTCCGCAGGCTGAGGGTGGTCTGGGGGTCATTGATCCAGAGCTTCAGAGTCAGGCCTTGTTAGGCAAGCTTATCATTCGCGGTTTGACCCCAGGGGGACAGACGTGGAAGATGTTACTTCAGCAGGGAGTCGGCTCTTGTGTCCCGCGCCGAGGTGGAGAGTGGCTACCGTCCCTCAGGTGGATCTTCACTTCCGCCCCGCTCACTCAGCCCCGCTCCCCACTCGTTCGTAGCCTCCTCATGGTTTGGAGGCGGCTCCGTCTCAGTCTCATTCAGTCCCCTCCCAGCTGTCAGGAGGAGATCGATCGACAGCCGCTTATCTGGAACGGTCAGGTCAGAGATGCCGTGGGTCTTCAGTTGGGGGAGAGATCACATATCAGGTGGGACGGCTGGATGAGGGGGCCAACCCGATCCCTTCGTGTTTGGAGGGATACGTACAGACATCTGGAGATGACTGATCTTGCAGACGCAGCTGGAGGTGCACGTGGAGCCCAGGCGAGACGTACGGAGATCGACGGTGCGATCCCAGCTGCTTGGTTGGTTCCACCTGAGCATCAGATTCTCATGCCTGGTGACACCCGTTGGCTGGGACAGTTCACCCCCCGCGGCATTCCACTGGTGATCGCAGGACGTTTGGATGACTCTTCTATCTCCTTCTTCGCGGTCTCTGGGGATGGCCGACTCAGGAGAGAGGGTGCGCTCATCGACCCCCTACTCCCGTGGCAGAGGGTTCGGGTCGTAGGCCTCTTGGGGAAGGTCTGGCGTACCGACCCTAGCATCGAGCAGGACCAGGTGCAGCTTTGGCGCCTTTGGCTCTGGGAGGGGCGGGCCTTGTCAGAGCTTGAGTGGGACCCAGGAGAGTGGTGGTGGCCAGAGATTGTGACAGGACAGGGGCCGACCTCCTTCTTCGCCTACAGTACGACTCTGGGCAGGCGAGTTCTCGGGAGGATGCAGAGCCGCCCCCCCACCCAGCGACCCAGCTGGTACGCACAGGGTATTTCCAGGTTCTTTTTGCAGGCATTCTGGAAGGCCTTGTGGGAGAGCTGGCGGCCGCGGAAGATCTCATACTTCCTGTGGCTTCTTGCCCACAAAGGTCTTCCAGTGGGGAGCTGGTTGAGGCAGATAGGCCAGGACGGTTGCTGCCAGATTTGCCATGCGGATGAGGAGACACCAAAACACTGCCTGTGGAGCTGCACGCGCGCCCAGGAAGTGTGGAGGTGGACTTTTGGGATTCTTACTCGCGCAGCACCAGAGCTAGGATTGATCACGTGGGGCGCGTTCTGTTGGTGCAGCACCGCACCTGGTCTTCATCACTTATTCGAGGCATGCCAGCAGGACCCCACTTTCCTTATTACACAGGGGACGTGGGGACCGCTCGAGGGCATCCCACAGCACCTAGCAGAGGCTGATACAGGAGTCCGGGAGAGGCAGCCAGTCTGGGAGATTATTAGCAGCATCACAGGGTGGCACATCTGGACCTCGCGCTGCGCGCAAATCCTAGGTGGCACCTCCTTATCTACTGCCCAGATCATGGCGGAGATTTGGAGTGAGATTATTCATACTCTCAGAGGCCAGTGGGACCAGATTCAGGGAGACTCCCGGGCCGGTCAGGAGAAGCGGAGACGCTTCCTCCGAGCTTGGGACACACAGGGCCTCTTCTTCGCGCAGACTACGCAGGGCCTTCGGTGGCATTACTCACCACCCCGATGGCTGTTCATTCATACTCGTCTTATCCCTCCGTGAGAGGATGGTTTATGTTTCTACCTTTTAGGGCTGCGTCCGATTTGTGAACGCAGCCGTCAGCTATAAGCTGACCTCTTGTATCTTGTTCTCGAAGTAATATAATTAGCACTGTTTTTTCGGCAAAAAAACAAAGGGATCACAGCATACGACAAAATTTCCTATTAGGGAACTATTACGCACTTGTCGATGTAGCCAGTGTATCACTTTGCACCCAAGTGCAGGGGTGCATGTGACACTACAACTATGAGAGCAAAGCTTACCTACAATCCTCAAATAAGGATTTAAAGAAACAATTTTCACTGGTGGAGTGTTTGGTATTTAATCCCCATCCCAATTTGAACCACATAAAGCGGGCCCGCCAGAGTCACCCCTTGGTAGAATAGACAAAGAGATTGAGTAACCGTCTGGGTGTCAAAACAGAAACTCCTAAGATAGTCCTCCAGCCACCCATTGACCCTTTTTGACTGGCAATCATTTGTGGGTGGTCAGCAGTGCTTGGAGTGAGGAGTGTCCCCATTGCTTTGAACAATTCTTGCCAAAACTAGCCCATGAATTTGGTGTCCCTATCACTCACTATTTCTTGAGACAAACCATGTAATTTGAACACATTTTCCATGAACTGAACTGCCACCATAGAGGCTGCCTGGGTAAGCCTATCCACAACCACAAAAATACTGTTCCAACCCCTAGCTATCACAGGTAGTAGGCCAGTGGATCCACTTGCCCCTAGAATGGGAAGAGGCTGAAGCAACCTTGCTGGTCTAAGGTTCAACTCTGTGTTTTGTTGGCAGGTCCTACAACATTGGACAAACTTGTATACATCCTTCCATAACCCCTTCCAAATAAAGCTCTACCTCACCCTATCATAGGTCTTAAACAGTTCCATATGTCCAGCCATAGGTGAGGAGTGCATCTCCTGCAGGACCACCAGAATGTAGGTGAAGTTCTCCACAAGAACGATCCTCCCTTTGTACCATAGTAATCCATTGTACAGCTTGTAATTGAGATGGTCTTCACAAGAGGGGTCCTGCAAGATGGCAGCAGACTCAGGGTCTAACAGAAATTCTTCTTGGTCCCATGAATCCACTCCTTCTATACTTCAGGGATTGAGCTTAGGGTTGCCCACATTCTAGATAGAGAATCTGCCACAATATTCTTCTTCCCTGCTTTCTACTCAATGTCAAAGTCATAGTTTAGAATGATTGAGAGCCATCTCCTTTGCTTGGGGGAGAGATTAGTTTGGGACAGAAACTACTTGAGTGCTCTGTGGTCAGTCATTAGCTTAAAATGGCTGCTATATACATAATGATGCCGCTTTTCAATGGCATGGAGTTGAGCCAACATCTCCTGGTCATATATGTGAAAAGTAAGCTCCTTGGGATCCAGCTTTCTACTCTCAAAAGCAACTACTCCATGGGGCTTCTTTAGGACTGCAGCAATGCCTCTCCCACTAGCATCTACCTCAATGGTGAAGGGAAGAGAGAAATCAGGGCATACCAATACAGGTGCTGAGGAGAGGGCAACCTTTAACTGAAGGAAGCTCTTTTTTGCCTCTAATGTCCACATCAAGGAGTCTTTCTTAGCATGTCAGTGAGAGGAGCAGCAAACTTGGCAAAGTGCCTAATGAATCTCCTATATAAGGAGGCAAGGCCAAGAAAACCCCTCAACTGAGTAACATTTGCTGGTTGTGGCCATTCCACAATGCATTTCACTTAGTTGGGATCCACCCTCATTCCAGTCTTGCCCACAATGTGTCCCAAATACTCTACCTTATTTGCCATGAAGGTGCCTTAGTCTTGCTGTAGATCAGAATATCATCAAAGAATACCAAGGCAAACTTGTAGAAATAAGACTACAAAATTTTGTTCATGAGGGTCTGGCAGATAGCTGGGGCATTGGTAAGGCCAAATGCCATCACCCTGAGACTACAAAATTGTAGAAATAAGACTACAAAATTTTGTTCATGAGGGTCTGGCAGATAGCTGGGGCATTGGTAAGGCCAAATGCCATCACCCTGAATTGGTACAATCCCATTTCAGCTCTAACGGCTGTCTTTGGTTCATCCTCCTCTTTCATCCTAATTTGATGATATCCAGATCTGAGGTCTATCTTAGTGAAGAACTTAACTCCCTTCAATTCATCTAGGAGATCATCAACCCTAGGTATAGGAAATCTGTTCTTTATGGTCATTTTGTTCAGGTTCCTATCATCAATGCACATACTGTAGGAACCATCTTTTTCTTCACCAAAAGGACAGGTGAGGCAAAAGGGGACTGGCTGTGAGTAATAAAATCTCTATCAGTAGCTCCTTCACCTGCCTAGCCACCTCCTCCCTCTCTACTCTTGACAACCAGTAGGGGACATTGTTAACTGATTCGGAACCTGGCTCAAGAGTGATGGAGTGGTCAATGTCCCTTTGAGGTGGGAGATGATGGGGCAAATCAGCAAACACATCTGAAAATTGCTGTAACAGCTCTTTCATCGCTTAGTCCTCAACCATAACCCCCCTTGTGTCCTCAGATTTGGAAAGATGGAGGGCATAGATTGCACAAACATCCTTGAGGTCTCTTGCCAACTTTCTGGAAGAAATGACAGCCAGCTTAAGTGGTTCATGGCCCCTATAGACAAATCTCATATACATGTGATTGAATTCCATGGTAATCTCACCAAGAGCTCTCAGCCATTCACAGCCCAGTACAATGTCTATTGGCCCTACCAAGGTCAAATGGGAAAGGACGTTCCCTCTTAGATCCATGAGTAGCTTGAGTAGCCTCCACCTCACCTCGGTCATTGTTTTCACACTCATGGAACTCTAATTCTGTTGCCAGGTCATGCTGCATGGGATCATCCTCAATCTCAATGATCATTGGCTTTGCACACACTTCGATGCTCAAAGGTCCATTTTTCTCCACATAGACCTGCTATGCGTACCCTCTATTGGTCGATTTCTAACAAGGTAGCCTCCATAGGTCTCTTTCCCTCCTGGATTTGGCTCCTTTTGAGTTGGTCAAACCCTTTATTCATGGTTGAAGATAAGTTTTGCAATCTCTGGTCCAGCCTTTTGTTGTCCATCTTGTGCAGCATAGGGGCCATACAGCTTTTTATAACCTGCTCCTAAGTGAGAGACATTTGCACATGAGGGGCTTCCAAAGGTCCCCTGTGTGTCATCATGAGCATCATTGAAATCAGCTCCTTCAGCATGATCACCATCAATGTGGCCAATGTCAATAATGGCCATTCCTCCTGACCTTACAGCATCACCCACAGCTTCAATATCAGTGTTAGGATCAGGGTCACCCACGGAATGCTTCCTTATTGAAAAGTGTCTAATGTCACTGTGTACTGTACAGATACACTATTTTGGATGTCAAATAACAGTATGCAGAATTCAATGCCAATGCTAGTAGTAGATACACTGCTAACATCGCTAATTCACAGTTTGCCCTAATTCTGAGTTTTGGGGCTCAATCACAAATGATTGCTTAGAAAGCCCCAATATCCATGGCCTGTAGACAGAGAAATCCTAATTTGTACTAGCCATTAGAAATTCACTTGCTGGAATGAACGGCTCTCAGCGATTGCTGAGTTGTTATAAATGCAATCTCTTTTGTTTAATTTTTGCTCCATGAGGCTCTCAGCAATTGCAGAGTTATTACTTTTAATAAACTATCTTTGGATGTAGATGTAATATCTTTTGTTGAATTTGCTCGATGAGGGTCTTAGCAATTGCGGAGTCGTTATAAATTATCTTTGGATGTAATCTCTTTGTTAAAATTTTGCTCTTAGCAATGGCTGAGTTGTTATACTAACCGGGTGTAAGTTTCAACTTTAATATAAATAATACTATCATCGTAGTCGTTACTGGTAGCGGTCGTTGTTGGTTGCAATCATTACACAAACCATTGGTATACAACAAAACAAATTTTCCTTAAATTTACCCTTTTAGAACTGAGAAAGAGAGGATGAGAGAGTAAGTCAGGGGCTAAACTTACAACAGGTCTTGTGAGGAGCTGCACAAGGACAAAATGTAAGGAAGGGAAAGGGGGCATATTTGGTGAAGGGGCCAAAGATGGCAAAAAAGAGGGAGAGGGTAGGGGAAAGGTAGGAGGAGGGAGAGAGAGAGAGAGAGAGAGAGAGAGAGAGAGAGAGAAAGAAAGAAAGAAAGTTTATTAAAGTCTTCGGAAGACCGATGGGTCTATGAGACTGTGAAAATCCTGATACAACGAGCTGTGGTAGTGGAGCTACTAAACGAGCGTCCATACCAATGCAAAATGCAAAATGCCAAAAATGCAGAATGGCAGTACTAAGTCCTAAGTACAACATAGTGATGTCGGTGGTCGACTATATATCAATCTCAGCATCATCATCAATATCATCATCATCCCCAGCAACAGCAAGATATCAGGATGGATGAGAGGAGAGGAAGGGGACCAGGGACAGGAAGAGAGAAAAGGGTGAGGAGGAAGAGAAAGAGAGAAAGAAAGAAAGAAAGTTTATTAAAGTCTTCGGAAGACCGATGGGTCTATGAGACTGTGAAAATCCTGATACAACGAGCTGTGGTAGTGGAGCTACTAAACGAGCGTCCATACCAATGCAAAATGCAAAATGCAAAAAATGCAAAAAATGCAGAATGGCAGTACTAAGTCTTAAGTACAACATAGTCATGTCGATGGTCGACTATATATCAATCTCAGCATCATCATCAATATCATCATCATCCCCAGCAACAGCAAGATATCAGGATGGATGAGGTAGTGAAGGCATGAAGTCGGCAATAGAGTACTGTCGGCCACTCAGAGGTGCGGTCCTGGCACGTCTCCTTGTCGTAGCTCTGCGTCTAACCAAGGCTACTGTGACCCCCGTCGGTCGGGCTCCGACTCTAAACAAGGAGGGGATGTCTCTAAGTGTGATCTGTGTGTCGACCCTCTGTCTGAGCTATCGGGTCACGGGCTCCGGGTCACGGTCCTGTCGAGGCCTCGTCTCATTGGGGTCCATGTGATCTAGCTGAAAGAACTCCGTGATAGAGCTCTGAGAGGGATCAACCGAGGTGTAAGAAATCCTAGAAATACTACATTTAGAAATGTGCTAAGGAACAGAAAGGAGACTGAAATAGCAGAGAACAAGGAATATTTGTATTGCTTGAGTGTCTGTAGTGTCATCCATACAATTGGGCCTCTCTTATATAGAGAGTGAAGAGTCACACATGAAAAGGTGTGTACTCCAAAGTGTATGTGCATGAAGAGGTGTGTACCCCTTGTGAAGGGTGTGACCCTTGATGAGAGGGTACATTACAATAGGGGTGTCTCTTCAATAGAATGTCTCTTGTGAAGGGTTGTGCCTTATAGGAAGTGTCCCATCGAAAGGGCATACCCTTCCACAAGTGTCCATTGATCAAACCATCCATAAGTCTAAGGTATAGAGAAAGGAATACGTCACAGATCGTGACATCCCCTCCCACTCAAAATAAGACCCTGGTGGAGATAATGAGCTGATGTAGAAAATATCACGGTAAATTCTGAAAATACTACCGTAAAATATCAAGGTACTGCTGTAAGTCTTCATCAGATTGCCAAGTGGCGTCGGAGTCGTCCAGATCTTGCCAAAGAACAAGGAATTCTGTGATAAGTCGATGTCGAGTCTCTCGCTGTCGATGGTCCAAAATACGCTCAGGAATAAGAAGAACATAATCGTCTTCGATTTCTGGGACATAATCACCTGCAAGAGGAACTGCTTCATCGCCTGGAATGTACGTCTTTAGCCAAGAAATACAAAATGTTGGATGGATTTTACCCCATGATGGTGGTAATTCCAATTTGTAACTTAAAGGTGAATTTTTCTTGACGATCCAGAAAGGGACCATAGTATCTTGGTCGCAACTTAGGAAACACAGACTTAACCGTCTTATAGCGATGTGGGGCTACAAATAATAGCACCATGTCACCAGTGTCAAATTCCAGGTGACGTCGATGTTTGTTGGCAGACCATTGATACCGCTCTTGCGCTTTTCGCATATGATCCCTGACTTGGAGTAGAATGTCTTGCATTTCTTGAACCAGTTGATCAACTAGGACCACTCGATGTTGAAGTACAAAATTTGTTGGTACGATCGGAGTGTGTCCATAAGCTGCTTGAAATGGAGTCATGCTGATGGCACTATGGAAAGAGTTATTATAAGCAAACTCAAGGAGTGGTAGATACTCTTCCCAAGCTGCTAGGCGTGACTAAATATAATGTCGAAGCATTTCTTCCAAAACTTGGTTGACTCTTTCAGTCTGGCCATCTGATTCTGGGTGGTAGGCTGAACTGAACAGTAGAGTTATACCCAAAGATTCGAACAGTGAAATCCAAAAGTGACTGGTAAACTTAGGATCTCTGTCGGATACGATATTCTTGGGCAATCCATGGTGTCGGAAGATGTGTTGTATGAAGAGTTTGGCAATGTCCGGAGCCTGTGCACTGCTTTTGAAGGCAACAAAGTGTGCCATTTTGGACAATCGATCAACAATTACCATAATCTGAGTGTTACCTCGGGAGGATCGTGGTAGTGTTGTAATGAAATCCATGGAAATAATTTCCCACCTTTCAGTTGAAACTGGAAGAACCTGAAGAAATCCCGCTGGAAGTCATCGGCTTGCTTTCATTTGTTGACAAGATAAGCAAGATGTAACCAATTTGATGACGTCGCTTTTCATCAGAGGCCAATAGTATGTTGCACTGAGTAACCTATAAGTCTTGTTGATGCCTGGATGGGCAGCATAAGGAACTACATGATGCTCTTTTAACAAAAGACGTCGAACATCCTTGTCATGTGGTACACAGACGCGATCTTGATAATACCGAAGGTCGTCCGTATAAGAATAGGATGAGAAAATCTTATGTTCGGAAGTCGAAGGTTGATCTTTTAAAAGAACTTGTACTGCTGTGCCGAAGTCTTTGACAAGATAAGCAAGATGTAACCAATTTGATGACGTCGCTTTTCATCAGAGGCCAATAGTATGTTGCACTGAGTAACCTATAAGTCTTGTTGATGCCTGGATGGGCAGCATAAGGAACTACATGATGCTCTTTTAACAAAAGACGTCGAACATCCTTGTCATGTGGTACACAGACGCGATCTTGATAATACCGAAGGTCGTCCGTATAAGAATAGGATGAGAAAATCTTATGTTCGGAAGTCGAAGGTTGATCTTTTAAAAGAACTTGTACTGCTGTGCCGAAGTCTTTATCATTGAAATACTTCCCTTTGAATGAATTCGGAACATCCACAGATAATGTAGAGATTACCATAGCTGATGCTAGAGTTAACCTGTTGAGAGCATCTGCAACTACATTGCGTAGTCCTGGAATGTACTCAATGGTCATGTGAAAGTTGGCCAGAAACTCAACCCAGCGTGCTTGTCGAGCGTTCATGACTGCCTGAGTAAAGATATACTTTAAAGAGTGATGGTCGGTCTTGACCACCGAGTCGGCTCCCATGAGATAATGTTTTCAAGAGCGATAAGCATGTACAACTGCAAAAAACTCCTTATCATAAACCGGGTATCGGGTTTGGATATCAGAATGTTTATGGCTGTCAAAAGCAATAACTCTGCCTTCTTGCATCAAGATTGCTCCTGTAGCGATGTCGGAAGCGTCGGTCATGACCTCAAATGGAAAGTTTGGGTCAGCAATAGCCATAACTGGTGTGGTAGTGAGTGCTTGCTTGAGTTGTTGGAAACTATACTCTGTTTCGGGAAGCCACTGAAAAACTGATGTGCTTTTCAATAATTTGGACATAGGAGCTGCGATTTCGGAAAACTAATAGACCTTTGTATGGTAGAAGTTTGTCAATCCGAGAAAAGAGCGGACATCATGAACATTCTTAGGAGTAGGCCAGTTTCGGATTACCTCGACCTTCTTGGGATCCACAGAGATGCCTTGAGCTGAAATAACATGTCCCAAATATTCGAGTTGGGTCTTGAAGAACTCACTCTTCTCAATGTTGATGTAGAGAGAATTTGCGCGGAGAACTTCAAAAACTTGGTGAAGATGTTGTTTGTGCTCATGTAGGGATCTGCTGAAAATGAGGATGTCATCAAGGTAAACGATGACGAACTTATCGAGGAAAGGCCTGAAGATGTCGTTCATTAGTGTCATGAATGTGGCCGGGGCATTGTTTAATCCAAAAGGCATGACCAAACATTCATAGTGTCCATACTTTGTTCGAAAAGCTGTCTTGTACTCATCGCCTTCTCGTATGCGAATTTGATGATAACCTGAACGAAGATCAATCTTTGAGAATTGTGTTGCGTGTAGAAGTTGATCGAAGAGGTCATCGATGCGAGGCAATGGATACTTGTTTTTTATAGTGAGCTTGTTGAGGGCTCGGTAGTCGATGCAGAGACGCATTGACTTATTCTTTTTTTCCACAAGTAGTACAGGAGATCCGAAAGGGCTGCGACTGGGCCGAATGTGACCTTTGTCAAGTAGTTCGGTCACATGTCTTTGGATTTCTTCATTTTGAGTGTAAGAAACCCGATAAGAAGGTTTCGACGGTGGATTACTGTCGAGAATAAGTTTGATTGGGTGATCCACTGGTCGTCGAGGTGGTAACTGCTTTGGCGATTCCTGTGGAAAAATATCCAGGTAGGGCTAGAAAAAAGGTTGGTTGAGGTATTCATGAGGATCCTTTGTTGGTGTCTCCTCTACTGCCGTAACCAACAGAAGCGAAGTCTTTACTTGACGTTTACGAACCCACTTCTTTACTTGTAGGGCAGAGACAACTGGGGTTGAAGGAGAGTCCCTAGAACCAGTTAGCTCAATAAGTTTTCCCAGGTGGACAAACTGAATAGTATGGATGCGAAAACTGATTGATGGATCATAGTCGTAGAGCCATTGTTGTCCAAGTATGACATCGTACCGAGAAAGAGGCATGATGTCGAAGTTCAACTTGTCCGTATAATGTTGGATGCGAAAAGACAAGGTTTTGATCTTGGTGTTACACAAGAAGGTAGTTCCATCTGCGAGTTCAATCTGATAGTCCATGAGACTAGGACTGGTGGTCAACCGAAGTTTATCGACCATAGAACTAGCTAGGAAGTTATGAGAGCAGCCACTGTCGATGAGGATAGTGACCGTTGTTCCACGAATCAATCCTTGAACACAAAGTACTTGAGTGGCCAAGGAAGGTTCGGGGTTGCTGGCAAGGCTCAGGTGGATGGTATTTGCCATTCGAACAGCTTTGCCTTTCTTGTCTTGTGCTGGGGTAGCATCTTCTGTTTGGGAAGTGCTAGGTTCCATATTGGAATTTTGCTTTGGTCGCTTGGGGCAATCGAACCATCTATGGTCGCCTGTACAGATGGTACAAAGTCCTTTTGTGCTGGAGTTGTTCTTCTTGTCAATGGCCGCACCTTTATGTTGGGAATGACGGTGATGACTTTGTGAAGAAGAAGAGGCGCAATCCTTGGAGAGGTGCTTCTGTTGGAATCCAACATATGATTTCTGAGACTTCTGGGGATCTTGAGACTGTCGCTGACCTTGATTACCCGAGTTTTTTCTAAACCTGGGGTTATCTTGAGGGCGAGCACCTTTAGCCATAGTAGAGTTCTGTGTTCTATTAGCACTCTGCTTCCCTGTGTTTTGGAAATCTGTTATGCGCTCTGCGTAAGCAATAGCGCCAGCTGTGGTGGTGATGTTTGCTTTAAGGACATCAATGCGTAACGAGGGATTTAGGCCTGAGATGAAAGCATGAAGGCGATCATCATCAGTTAACCCATCAATCTCCAGCACCAATGTGGTGAATTGAGAGATGTAGGAAGACAGGGAGCCTGTTTGCTCCAACTGTCGGAGTTTTGAACGTGCTTGGAAGTCCACATTGGCAGGTATGAACTGCTTACGGAGCACGTGTTCAAAACGTTCCCAAGTTAACACACTTTTACCGTCCTTTAAGCGTCTTTGCCACCATAGGAAAGCTATATCCTTGAGGAGGGAGGCTGCCAAGGCAATCTTTTTGCCTTCAGTGAGGTCAACAGTATCAAAGTACATGCGCAATTTTGCGAGCCATTGATCAACTGTTCGGCGATTGCATTGACCAGTGTAGACTTCCGGAAGTTTAATATCAAGTCTTTTAGTTTTGGAAGCTTGGAGTAAACGATAGAGGGCACGGAGTTCAGTGTTTTCTACCTCTGGTGGGAATGAGTCCACATAGTCGTCTGGTTGCATCATGTCATCCTCTGTATGTGTGGTACTGCGAGAATCTTGGAGTTGTTGGACTTTCTAGACCAAGTCGAAGATGCTGTCCTGAAGTTGGAAAATTTGAAGTTAAAGCAGTGCTTCGCCTTGTAAGTTGACTTTAGGGGTCTTTTTTGGACTTGAGTCGCTTATCTCTGGAGAGGCTGCACGCGAGCGTTGCGACATATCTGAGGTCCCCGTGAGAAAAGCACGAACTTGCGCTCTAGTTTGTACCATTCCTGGAAGAAGATTCGGGCTGCTCCCTGAGGTTGCTCATGTTGGAGGGGGCAGGCGAGGCAGGATGGAACCACCCATGGAAATCTGGTAAAGGAGGTCCTGTCTGAGGTAACACTGGTGATGCCGAAATGGGTGTTACTGCTCGTGAGAGTACAGGGGTAGGTTGCAGAGTCCACGGATCTGAGAAGGGATAAGGAGCTGTTGTCGGAAGTGGAGGATATCCAGGAGAAGGAGTGCCTTCAGAGTGTAAATACTGTCTTGGGGAAGGTACAACCTGTATAGGAGGATATCTGGGGGCTGAAGGAGGTGGAGAGTACCCTGGAGATGCTGAAGCTGAGGGGTAAAAATCTCTCCAAAGATGGACAGCAAACTCGTGAGGAATATCGGGTTCTGGGTATCTACGTGTCTCGTGAAACACAACCTGGACTGTGCTGAGGAAGTAATGTAACTGAGGTGCCTCACGCAAAAGGTATAGGATGTGGTCCAAATCACTGGAAGGGCACGTGACAGAGAAGAACCACGATGCCAAAGCTCCGAAATGGGCTGGTTGTGCAATCTGAACACGATATTGTGTGGTAGATGATGCCTGAGGTGTCCTTGAAGGGACAGGTGAATTACCAGGGGTTTCCATGCTTTAAGGAAGCATCTTTCATTTGCTGTAATTTGATAATGACAAGAGAATCCTTAGAAGTAGAATGGAGAGAATCCACCTGGCATTGATTTAATCTGCCAATTTGTTGTGTAGAAAAGGCCTGCAGATTTCTATCCGGAGGTCCATGTTGCAGTGGGTTGCGAGGAGCAGATCTAGGCCTGGTTTCAGAGAGCTCGGTTGTGGGGAATCATAGGCTCATAGCGTACTCACACGAATAGCCCCCTCATTCGCTGCCACAGTTATTCATTGTGGTCACTAGTAGATGGGCTTCTCCACACGATTTAGGTGAACCAACCCTTCCAACTGAACTAGGACGAATCAGCAAGCGCATCATCTTTGCAGCAGGACTATGCTCACATGTGGTGGTGGTATATGAGGGATTCACCTCAAAGGCCAACCACATGGAGGGGTTTTAAAGAAATGATGGTTACTACCTTCGTATCCCCACTCATCTTGGATCGATACTTGGCTAAATTCTATGCATTGTCACAGACTTGTACAGTCCAAGAGTACTTGAGCGCTTTGGGAGGCTTTCCTTGTTTGTACAAGACGTATTTGAGAAAGGAAAGTTGTTGCGTTTCATCCATGGATTGAGTCCTTCGTTGGCCACAGATGTCAAGGCACATAACCCTCAGACTATTGAGCGGGCAACCCAGCTTGCAGAAGCATTTGAGCCAAAATATTCCAGCAAGTATAAGAATGTAACGGGTAGCATGTATGGTGCTGCGCATGAGGTTGAGAAGAAGCCTAAGTTGGGTGATTGGAATGGTAGGAAATATGCAGCATCACCCTTTCCACGGATCATAGGACACTCAAGTACTCGCTTACACAGCGCAATTTGTCCATGAAGCAGAAGAGGTGGTTGGCTGCAGTTCAGTCCTACGATTTTGACATCGAGTACAGGAAGGGGAAAGAAAATGGGGTTGCCGATGCCTTCTCTAGAATGTGTGCTTGTAGTTAATCTGCCATTTCCACCATCTATCAGGAGTGGATTCATGGGATCTAGGAAGAATATATGCAGAATTCAAAGGTAGCTCCCATATTTATGGAGTTACAGGAGCATTCAAGCCAAGGGCATACTGAATTTAAGCTGCATAATGGGCTATTGTACTGCAAGAACATAATTGATCTTGTGCTGGACTCCAAGTATATACTGCTGGTTTTGCACGAAATGCACTCATCTCCTATGACAGGACATGTGGGTATCACTAAGACATATGAAAAGATAAAACAGAGCTTCGTTTGGGATGGCATGTGGCGGGATGTGGTTAAATATGTCACTGAATGCTTGCCTTGCCAACAAAATAAGGTGGACAGCCAGCTACCCGCAGGTCTTTTACAGCCATTACCTATTCTAGAAGCCATGGATTTCATCACAGGTTGCCTTGTACAGAGAGGGGATGGGATAGCATTATGTTGTGGTGGATAGCATGACAAAACAAGCTCACTTCATACCCACTAAGACCCAGTATTCAGCATCATAGGTTGCTTGGCAATTTATTGAACATGTTTTTAAGCATCATGGCTTCCCTCTCACCCCCTTTACAGCTAGATGCTGCATTTCAGGTCATCACATATCTGTACCGAGTTAGGGAATATGGGGATTATACCTCGGGGCGTAGCAGGCTACCATGGATAGCTCTATCCTCTTCTATGGCACTTGCTGGTATGCACGTACAAAGAGATGGTTTGAGCGACTGGGGCTCCACATGGATAGACTACCTCCCTTCCAGTATAGCATGGATGCTCCGTTCTCTCCCCTCTTATCACACGAGGTCAACCAGGTTATCCGTGAGAATCTACTACAGCTACACACTTTTCGGACCTGGTTGGAATCGAGTGAACTCCCAGTGAAGCTTAGCTTCTACAGAGATCACTTCTTACGTATCACAGCGGAGGGTTTCATTGACCCACCAGGATACACACAGATTCACCTACCCCACTCGATGAGGATCTCTCTTGGACAGTTCCGGGTCTCTTCACACAGACTTCGCATTGAGAGCGGCAGAGCAAAGCGACTACCCAGGGAGCGGCGCATATGCACACTATGTGACATATAGGAGGTTGAGACAGAGGAGCCGGATTGGAAAACAGCAACAGCGCGCGTTTCATAGGGAGTCTGAATCGTGTTAAAGGGGCTGTACCGCTGCTGATCTGGCAAGTAAAATGGCGAAAAAGAGGGGGCAGACTGCGTATGGCGAAACAGGCTGCGGCTACCAATGCTGGATCGCGATAGAGGCTGGCGAAACAGGCTGCAGGCTTCCAAGGGCTGGATCGCGATAGAGGGCTGGCTAACCAGGCTGCGGCTATCAAAGGCTGCGGCAGCAATGGCAGGTAATCTGGCGCTGATCTAGCGCTGCAGGCTGGCAGGGACTGGCAGGAAACCAGGGCAGCAAACCGACGAGGGGGGGGGGCTGCATATGGCATGGAAAGAGGGCTGCGTAGGTAGGCGAGCCTGCTTGACGAAATCCGTAAGGGCGTCAAAATGGAGCGTCCCTTTTTTTTTCGTTTGTGGCTGCCTATGTTGGGTGGTTGCCTAAAAAATTAAAGGGTGGGTTTATTTAACCCATGGGTAGTCTAGGGTAAGACCTAAGGTATGGGGCTGGGTTTTTTTCCTTTTTAGCCCCTCTGGGTACCCTTTCTTTTATAAGTGCTTGGTGCCAAAAGGTGTGCCTATTCGAAGGGGTGTGACCCTTGGAATAGGTGTACCTTTTCATGAAGTGGTGTGACCCTGTTTTTAAAAGGGGTGTCCCCACATGAAGAGGTGTCCCCTTTTTTCCACGATGGGGTGTGTCCCTTGGGTGAGGAGTCAAAACTCTTCATCAAAAGGTGTGTCCGATGGTGGAAAAGGTGTGTCCCTTGATGTTGGGACAGCCCAAGCACATGAAAAGACACGATTTTTGTCATGTCCATTCACATCAACTCGTGATGTGTGGGAGATGGAGAGGCCATTGATGACTTTAGGCAGGGTTGGCGCTAAAAATTTTTACGCTCATTCTCTCCATCTCTTCTATGCACAATGTGCACGGATATCCTTCTAGCGGAAAGAGATGTATCAGATAGGCGCTAGAAGGTGGGGGGGCATTTCCTACAGGCAGCAGCAAAATTTGCTCTGATACCACTGTAAGAAATCCTAGATTTACTATATTTAGAAATGTGCTAAGGAACAGAAAGGAGACTGAAATAGCAGAGAACAAGGAATATTTGTATTGCTTGAGTATCTGTAGTGTCATCCATACAATTGGGCCTCTCTTATATAGAGAGTGAAGAGTCACACATAAAAAGGTGTGTACTCCAAAGTGTATGTGCATGAAGAGGTGTGTACCCCTTGTGAAGGGTGTGACCCTTGATGAGAGGGTACATTACAATAGGAGTGTCTCTTCAATAGAATGCCTCTTGTGAAGGGTTGTGCCTTATAGGAAGTGTCCCGTCGAAAGGGCATACCCTTCCACTAGTGTCCATTCATCAAACCATCCATAAGTCTAAGGTATAAAGAAAGGAATACGTCACAAATCGTGACACGAGGAAGAAGTCTGCTCCTGTCTCCGTGCTCGGAGTATCCTCTCGCGGTGTCTAAGTGCCTCATGAATGAAACCTGCCAAACACCGCTGGTCTGGGTAGGAAAGGAAATGGGCTAAAATCCCATAACTATCTCTGAAGAGGCAGTGGAAACGTCCTCGGATCTCATAGTACACAGGACACCTGAAGCTGATTCATGCCTAATAGTGATGATAAGAGCACTCATTTGTTGGCATTACATCCATTACATGCTAATCACTTACATCCACATGCTAACCAAGGCAATATTATACCATTTTGCATACATATTGACTGTACATCTACAAAGAGTATACATATCCACCAATGTATTTCCATATGTAAAGCTCTTGAAATACTACCAAGATGTCTTTTCAAGTAAGCCTAGCCTCCTTCCTTGCCCAATACATATTCTCCAAGTATGTTGGAGGAATGGATATGAGGTATAATGATCCTTTTAATGGACAAGGATACCTGGTGCTGGCCTGACAGCTAACCCTGGTACAGTTAATCTTGGTTGGTTGACCTGTGGTTAGTGTGACCTTGGTCAAGTTAACTGCAGTTAGCTGACCCTGGTTAGAGATATGGTCACAGGACAGCCTAACTAGACTAGACTGGTTCAGTTAGCCAGTTTGGTTAAGTTAGTGGCCAAGTTACAGACTAACTAGTCTGTCAATGTAACCAGACCAGAACAGAACAGTCTGGTCAGTTTGACCAGACAGTACCCATCCAGTTACAGACCAGCCAGACCAGAACCAGTCAGTCTGGTTAGAGTAACCAGTACTTACCCATCTGGTTACTGTCCCAAAAAAAAAAAAAACAGAGACAGTTACAGAGACTGTTTCTGCTAGCAGTTTTCACTTATCTGAGAGAGTATTTACTGTCAGAAAAAGCAGAAATCAGAGAAAAATCAGAGATTTGCAGAAAAAAAAGAGAAAATGTATGCCTTTGTGCTCAGGAAAAGGGAGTCAGATGCATTCTGAGTGCTTTTTGCAGCAGCCAGAAAAGGGGCAATATAGTTGTTGATGCCTTGGCAACCTTGTGGGTATATGTCTTCAGTTGACAGCCCGGTACTGGCATAGATTGTGAATGCAAGACACCTCTTGTTGAGGCAATTTCTCTCTTTGAAAAGCAAAGCTTGCGTGCCTCAGTTGCATACACTGTGTGTGTGAGAAACTTGCAGATCTCAGACGAGTTGTAAGAAAATGGCTCAATTACCTATCCAGTGGGATTCACAAGATAGGGATGCACATCCAAGACAGAGAAGTGTGCAACAAACCCAGCAAGAATTTGAGCAGATGGTACGCACTCACATGCAAGAGATGGAAAATCTCAAAAAGGATCCAAGAGCTCAGCATTTGTTTCAAGCAGAAACTATGCCTAATGCAGCTTATGATGTGCCAATGCCAAAGGCACACTCCCATGTACAACCAGAGAAAGAGAGATCTCATAGGGGACGGTCTCATAGCAGGAAGAGATCAAGGCATCATCACCGATCTCCAAGTTCTTCGCCGTCTACCTCGAGCTCAACTTCTGTATCTTCTTCTTTATCAGATAAACCAGCCAGAAAAAGAAGGAAACACAAGAAGTCTAAGAAGAATAAGTCTTCCAGAGAGACCAAGGAATTCAAAGAGGGAGGTAAATCTGTCAAGTTTATGACCTATAATGGACAATATGGTCATACAGACAAAGCATTGCAGTTCATCAGACACTTTGATGCTGCATTCGGTACAAAAAGGTTTTCAGAATCCTCCAAGTTAAGAATGGTCAGTTTGCACTTGACAGCGACAGCTAATGCATGGTGAAGTGCACAGACCACAAATGGGTCAGCCCCAAAGAGGTGGAAGGACTTCAAGAAAGCCTTCTACCAGCAGTTTATGCCTAAACAGTTTAGAGATCATGTTCTTCAAGATTGGGACAGTTTGCATATGAATGCAGGAGATACAATGGATGTGTACAACCAAAAGTTTTGGGATGCTTATTTGCAGGTTGCACCTTTCAAAAAGATCTCCAAAGGAACCCAAATGAGAAAGTATAGAGCAAGTCTCAGTCCAAGAATTCAGGCAGTAGTGAATGCTTTGGGGAGAAAGAACATTCAAGACCTTATGCATTCAGCTTTAGTAGCTAGTCTTGTGCCGTTACAAGATCCATCTACAGTACTATCCTTGCATGCAAGACGTGCTGAAAGAAAGAAAACTGATTTTTCAAAATCAGAAAAGAAAGAGTATCCCAAAGTTGAAAAGAAAGGGTTTCAGTCTTAGAAGCCGAGGGGGACTCAGTTTTCAAAGTCATATAAAGGCAAATCCCCATTCACTCATGAACAGATAGCTGATTTTCGCAGAGATGGAAAATGCTTTAAGTGTGGAAAAGAGGGGCATGTGGCTACCCAGTGCCCAGAAAAGCCTTCAACTTCGAAGGGAAAAGAGGCAGAGAAGCCACGGGGACCACAAAAGCCAATGGCAAGAGGAATTCCTGAAATACTGGGTCATGTTTCAAACCCAAAAGAACGAGAATTGCCGCTATCATGGGACAAAGTCAGAGACCAGCAAGCGCTGATTTTATTTGATCCAAGGGCAACTGATAATTTCATATCAGAGGACCTAGCCCTGAGACTGGGAATAAAGACGGAGGAGTTGGGCAGGGCTTTGGATGCCGATCAAATGTTCTGTGGGAACCCTGTGCCAGTCACTCCCTTGATAGGGAAGCTCCGTCTTCATGTACAAAGTTATGTGGATCAGGAAGACTTCTTCATTTCTCCACTGAAACATCATGATGTAGTCTTCGGTATGCCTTGGTTCCATCGCAAGGCAGTGAAGTTGACTTTTCCTGAAAGAGTGCTGGAGTTTGCACATAGGGGCAAAGTATATTGTGTGGTTGCTAGGAATAGAGGGGAAACTATTCCCATTGTATCAAATAGTTTTGTTGGAAAAGAAATAAAGTCTGCAGTTTCAGCTTACATGATTTTTGTAAAAGAGAGAGATGTGGAAATGCATGCTGAAATAAGTGAGGCAGATCAGCATAAATTTCAGTTCCTTGAAAATTTTAAAAATTGCTTTTCTGACACTTTGCGCCACCCCCTGAGAGACCTGAGGATCATGGCATAGAACTTATTCCTGGCAGCGAGCCACCCAATAGGCCCCCATACAGAGTTAGTGCAACTCATACGGCATTAGATGCCAAGTGGATGGATGAAGACATGTTGTCCGATCATCCACAGCTTTTGGATGTTTACAAGGAAGCTTTTCAGTTGAGGTCAACTGAATAGAAGCCGAGGGGATGTCACCACAATGTAAATATCCTAAGTCAAAATACAGTTGACCATTTATTTAATCATGATTAAAGAGTTTTCTTATGTGTTAATTATGGTCAAAGAGTTCTTTTAATGGTCAAAGAATTGACTACGGTCAAAGATACTTGACTCTGGTCAAGTAAACCTGACTTCGATCGGGGGGACTTGGTTTATTACCAAGAGGGTTAACTACGGTTAACCAGAGAACCACAGAGCTAACTACGATCAAAGAGTATTGACTTCGATCAACAAGACTTGACATGCGCCAAGAGGATTAACTACGGTTAACCAAGATGTGCCAACTTCGGTTGGAGAGTTGTGCCAACTTCGGTTGGAGAGACTTGACTATAATTAAGGCGCCTCGATCATTGGTCAAAGCCCCTTAATTATGATCAAGAGCGTTGACTTCGGTCAACCAGAGAATGAATATATATTTTTATATTTGTTATGTGTGCACATGTGTTCAGTGGGGACGCCCACCGTGACTAGAATTAGTCCACAGTGTATTATTTGCATGCAAAGTGCTAACAATTAATGGGTGCCATGGTGATGCGCTTTCATTAATTGTTGCAGGTACTAGGAAGGGTTGATTTCCTAAGCACTACGGGAGCCTACCAAGAGTCTAGGAGGCGGTTCGCGTGACCAAGTGCTTCGAAGACTCCAGAGTTGCCTTAGTGGCATGTAATTAGGAAAGTAATGTAGAATTTGACAAGTGGCTTGTTGCCAAGAAAGAGAGCCTTAGAGCTCATGTAATGATATTTATTCACGTTTTTGGATATGTATGAACAGCTTCTACGCTGAACTCATGTACTTGATTTCTCTCTGATGAATAAAAACCTTCGGGGGGATCCAGCCCGACGATTGTCCTGGGCCCTAGTGTATCTGTTGAGAGAGGGAGAGAGGGAGAGAAAAGAGAGTGTCTTTGCTGTCCTTTACGAGTAATATTTTATAGAGAAATGAGAGAAAGAGGTTTCAATTTCATCTCGCCAATGAAGCGTATCCTCTGCCCAAGCGTGCCTGCATCGCAGATCTCATAGTGAAGATGGGTCCGGAGAAGACAACCCCAAGGTACATGTATGATGAAACTATCTCAACAGGTGACCCATCAAACGTGAACTGCTCCTGGCGCATGATGGCTCGAGATGTATTGAAGATCATAACCTTGGTTTTACCTAGGTTGACCTTCAGATCGTGAGACTCACAAAAGGATTGAAGTGCGTCAAGGTGTCTCTGGAGTCCCTCTGTAGAGGAAGATAGAAGAGCCACGTCATCTGCATAAAGCAATATATGGATCAACATGCCAGTAAGAGAGCAACCATCCCCTCCTAGTGTTTGCATCACTGTCTTGAGCTCGTCCATGTAAAGGCCAAACAGGGTAGGTGATAAAGGACACCCCTGTTTGACCCCAATAGTGCTCATGATCTCGTCTATCCACCCAAATTGGACCCTGCCTGCGACTCTCTCGTAAAGTGCCATGACAGCCCAAATGATCTCCTAGTCATAACCCAAATCCTGTAGGCGCCGTATGAGGCGGGCTCTCAAGACTGTGTCAAACGCCTTGCGAAAATGCACAAAAGGGTGAGGGGAAAGAGAAAGATAGAGAGAGAATGGGCAGAGAGTATAGGCAACACATAGGAGGAAGGAGGTCGGAGTAGATAGGATTAGATGTCACATCCAAAGTGTACAATGAGGGGTGGATGGGGACAATGGCATCAATCTAGAGCCTAAAGTACAAAGTACAAAGTACAAGGCTAATGAAAAGGCTACTAAAATACCACTTTTGTTACAGATGGTGTGGCTCCAATTACTTGGGAGGATTTCAAACTGGAGTTCTGAAAACATTTTTTACCTTGCTTCCAAAGCATGGGACAAGTGTAGATTCTCACGCAAAAAAACTTATCAATAGCTAAGTATATTAATAAATGGCGAGAGAGAGTTATGAAGATCCCCAAACCTTTAGCCAAGTTTGTTCAAGTCAAAGACTACATATTTCGCTTGACGGATACAATCAAAATGAAGTCAAGGGTAAATATGTCAACACGTTGAATGATGATGCAATAGCGATTGTGTTGAATTACAGGACAAGATTAGTGGTTTTGCACCCACTAAAACTCAATACGAGTTTTCAAAGCCAAAGGTATGAAAAGAAAAGTATCCCCTATGGCAGCCCGGGCTTGGTTGAAACCTCCCTTTAACTTTTGAGCAGAAAGAGAAAGTAAGGAAACAACGTTTCTTTGGGATGCCTTCAACCACATTTGTGCAAGAATTGTCCGAAGAACCAATCGTCGTCGTGAAATGGTAGTACACCTATGATAATCTCTCCAAGCCACATGTCATTTTGTACTACCTCATTGATATGCATAAAAATTTAATCATATACAGGACAAAACTTAGAGGGATCATGTAAACATGGCAGCTAACCTCGCAACTCACACCAGTCAAATTACACCTATAAGCCATGTTAGGTCAAACTCACCACATAGATGGGTCACAATAGGTGAGTGATGGAGTCTTAGCTTCAGTTCATTGGACAGGTTTTACACTATCAAACTGGTACGCATGAAAATTTGTTCGAACACATGCCAAAACATGGCAGCTAGCCGTGACTCAGCTTTGTCAAATTAAACCTATTAGCCTTGTTTAGTCAAAATAACCACAAAGATGGGTCACGATAGATGAAAGATGGACTCTTACTCAGCTTCAAATTCAACCTTCTTCTTATTGGACAGCTTTTACCATGATTTCTAAAGCCCAACTGAAGTTGCATAATAGGATAATAACAAAGAACAGCACAGTTTCCCACCTTTTATCCCTAATAAAAAACAAGCTGTCCATCAAGCACATGAACCGGTACATTGGACAAAGGAAATCACTTCAAATTTTAAGAAGGTTAGAAGCACTTCATTACCGATGATATCATCACACTACTAATACTCGCAATTGGCTCTAGTGGTAATATAGAGAGAGTTTAAAAAGCAGCATTAGAAAAATCACCTTTTTCACCCGCCTTAAATTTACCAGCTAATACATTACTTACAAGGTCACAGACAGTTGCATCAGCTCCTGCTCTAAGAAGTTGATTCACTGACATCTCCTTCTTAGCCAGCACTGCCTTCTGTAGTGCACTATATCCATCCTGCCACAACTGACTATCAGATCAACAGGAACCAAGGGAGGTTTCATTATGATTTTTTTTGAATCAACAGAAACAGTACCACAATAAAGTTTTGCTTTAGAAATGGTGGGAAAGAAAGTAAAAGTACCTTATCAACCATGTTCACATCAACTCCCTGGTTTAGAAATTTATCCAATTGAAATGCTTGCCCTGTAGTCGCCAATGTATGCAGCAATGGCCACTTTTCCTGCAATAATACAACTGGAAAGTCATTCTTAGGGATCTTCTCACTTCATCCTTTAATTTTCAATGATCAGGCCGGACAACCAACCACTGATTCACATGCACCCACACATTCTAACACTCATGTGAGCGTGCATCCACACACATTGTCATACAACCACCAACACAGCAATGTGCGCACATGCACACATACACACACACAAAGACCAGACAGAAAAATCTTTTGCTCCTACTCTCGGGACTACTGCTGCCTTGTGGATGTCAAAATGCCTTTTGACCTTGTCACCACAAATATGTTCATCCACCTCTAAATGATTGACCTTTTGGAAAGCTGTATTCTTACCATTATCTCAATATAGATGAACAGATAAACAGTGGCAACTAAACCTTTAACCCCGTCTCCTCTTCTTTTGGCACCCTTGCGATTGATGTTTTAGAAGAGTTTATTGCTGTTCATTTAAAGAGGGTAAGAATAGAAATGTGATAGGTAAGGTAAAATGGAAAATGGATCAATGGGCAAGCAATAAAGAAGTGGTTTTAAGACCCTTGAAGCCACATTGGAGGTCCTTGCCCTATCTACGGCTATTCTTTTGCTTGTATGCTTATCTAACAGGCAATGAAACACGATGTCAAAACTGTTCTTATGTGGAAGCATATTTACAAGGAATTATTTAATTAAAACAAGAAAGTTATAACCATTAACTGAAAATCTATACCACCGCACATCATGCATCACACAGTCATAAAACTGATGAAATCGTCAATTCTAAAGCAGAAAACTGTGCCCACAGTTATAAAAATGTCAACCAGGAAGGGAAAAACTCCTGCCTCTAAGGCACTATGCTCAGATCAAGCGAAAGAGTATAAAGTCCAAGCTCTTGAGTGTGGGCATCTAACAGCTCAATCACTTAAAACTCCTTGGCCAGGGGCTGAGCAAAGATGAAATGAATTGCACACACTTGAAAATACAAAAAGTGAGGGTGTTATAAGAGCAACCCTAAACCCTAAGTGAGGTTAAACCTAGCGAGACATGTATCGTACCACATGTATGGTCCTAAAAATTTAGAGGACCCTAGATACCTCAAGCTTAACTGACATCACGTTCTAAATGAGAAGCCTAGACCTAGAGCTATGGGACTCTGATTTGAGAAATGGAGATGGTGAAGCAAGCAAAAACATGGAGCTCTAGTGAAAAGAAGTTGCAAGAATGAGATTACAAAGGTTTGTCAATATGACACAACCCTAAAATCCTGCATTAATGGACCACTAACTATGGTTAGGGGAAAAACGTTAGAATAAAAGTGTCCCTAACCCTCCTACTAATTAAGACATTGGTCATTGCCTCAACTATTACAACATTCCAACACCCCCCTGCCGTGACAATATCTTGGTGTACAAGGGGTGATCTCAATCACCAAATGGAACTAAGCCCAAAGCTTTGCAGAAAGCTTCAGCTTTTCTTTGGATAGAGCCTTGGTGAAAAAATCTGCAACATTCTGATGTATAGAACAGTAGATCAAACATGCCACTGCCATAGTATTGAAGTAGATGGCTGCAAACCACCACAAAGATCTACACATACACATTCTACTATAGGTGTGAAGGCTACCCTGTACTCCGCTTCACAAGATGATGTTGCCACATTGGATTGTTTCTTGCTCGAGCAAGAAATGTATGAACTGTCAATAGAACAACAAACCAAAAGACTGAGTACCCTGCAAATATCTGAAAACACGCTTTCCAGTGCAACAATGCTGTGTCCTTGGGCAGCATGCAAATACCTGCTCAACTAGGATACACTGAATTGAATATCTATGAGTATTGTAGAGAATATCTGGATGGCAGCCTAACTGCACATAAAAGAATCCAAAGGTTCATCTCCATCATGCATGGACAGCCTCAACCCTAGCTCCATGGGAGTTGAAATAGGCTTGCCGTGAATGTATTTTGACAATTTGAGCACAATGCCCTCATCTGAAGGCATAAACGAATGCCCAAATGATAGTCTAACAGACCCAGATCAGAATATCAAACGAAGCTTCAAGATCATTCTTTACATCTGCAATTTTTTCTTGACTTGTGCCTGTGATTTGCATATCATCCACATACAGGATGACTATCAACAGATCCTTCTTCTCCTTCTTGACATGAAGGGTACTCTTAGTTGAACTTTCGGTAGACCCTCACTGGTATTTATTGGGTATCTATATCCTCTTTTGCTGAGAATAGCCATTGCCAACCAACCTTGCCTTGTACTTACCAATGGTACCATCTGATTTTCTTTTGATTTTGTACACCCCTTTGTTCCAAAAGCTTTCTTCCATATGGGCAAATCCACTAGTTCCCATGTATTGTTTTTCAGCATAGAATCCATTTCTAACTCCATGGCTCGAATCCAATGCTTATTATCTAGAGCATCCTCAGAACTGTTAGGTTCATCTATATCATACAGTGAACTCATCCAATCTGTATCAGCAAAGTTTGCTCCTCTTGTTCCTCTCGAACCAGCCCTTGTGCTACTAGAGAGAGGGGCTGAAAGTCTGATATCCTGCAGGGTTTGTAACAGTTATCTGCAGACTATTCTAGCTTCCTGTAAAGCAGTTCTTGTTGGATATACCCTCTTGGGTGCCCCTTGTGTGGTTTGTATGGTTCATGGCAAATGGGTTAAATTTGGCTGATTGAAGGAGCTTTGGACACGTGGATTTGTGGCATATCAATCCCATAAGCATTGTTGGAGGTTGAATGCCTTGGATATAAAGGTGGATCTAGAACTCTCTCTCCCATCCCTCTGAGACTTTTTGGGGGAGAGAGAGAGACTAGCACGGCTATGGGGCGCGGAGTGGGACCCCTGCACCCACGCACTTCCGCTTGCCACCCATGGTGTCTTCTGGTGAGTTGACATGGTGTCAGAGTAGGTAGGTGGCTGTCCCGCGTTTGGTCTCTCACAAGATATGGCGACCTGTTGATAGCACAAAACCTGTATCAAGTTTTTTAGCACTGTATATAGCTGTGGGTAGGCACATAGTTGTACACATCTAGGGTAGGTGTGGGCTGTTGGCATTTGTGAATTTTTCTTTCACAAGCATGATGGACTGATGTATACTTTTTTGAGATAATAAAGTATGTTTTGCAGGGACTTCATGGGAAATGATGAAATGCAATGTGGTTGTACCAGACTTCCAGAGTAAGGGTGTCCAGTGTGTGGTCAAATGGAATGTTTTTAGGGTCATGTAAAGTCAACTTTCAAGTCATGAAGGGTTTTTTTTTTATTTTCCTGAGTCAATGTGCACTTGCATGTTACAGGAATTTGATATGTTATGGTGTCCATGTCAAGGGGCTTTTCATGTGTGTGCACGGGGGTGCATGCAAGCTTTAATGTGCATGCTAATGTGTGTGGGAATTGTGTGACTAAAGGTCCAAAATGTGCATTTAACGTGATTTGGGGGAAATGTCGTGAGAGTGGTAAAATGTCACTGATGAGGTGGCAGATTAGGCTGAGGTGGCTGGACTGATTGGGAAGGCATCTTGCTCATGCAAAGGTGGCTACGTGAGAATGAAGGAGGCGCTTCTGGATGGCAAGGTGGCGGCTGGGCGTCAAAGGACGGGACTGTTGCTGAAAGAGGAGGGTCGCGACGACTACAGGAGGAGTGGAGTTGAAGAGGGGTGTGGGAGAAGCTCGCAGAGGAATTCTGAGAGGACAAGCAGCTCGTGGAGGGAGTCCGGCTGGGTGTGACAAGCTGTGTGGATGGAGGCCTCTTGATGAAAGGGTCGTCACATGTAAAGAGCAGAACTCTTCAAGTCTCTGTTGAAAAGTGAGAAGCATTACTGCGAGTGGAGAAGAGCTCTGAGAAAAGGTTCAAGCATCATGGGCATGCAGGTCGCTGCTGAGTGGCTGAAAGGAGCTCAGACGCGGGGGGGCTAGGATTGCGCAGAGGAAGGCATACCGAGGACCTTGGAGAGGAGACTGAGTCTGGGAGCTTGAGTTACTAGAGGTGACTCGATTGCAGGAACTCCATGAGCGAAGAGAGGTGATCGCGGGTTCTGTGAGCTGGGGGTCGTGACTGCTCAGACCAGGAGACAAATGAATAGAGGGGAAGCAGAGGGTGTGACGGTTGCCTTGGAGAGGAGCTTCTGAAGTTTGGGGGTCGAGAGCTTGAACATGGCCTGGGAAAGATGGCACAAGGAGACCGTGAGCTGCTGGTTGTAGAAGGACGTCTTAACTACGGAGGCCAGAGTACTTTGAAGGGCGACTGAGAGCTTTGGGATTTGGCTGGGCGTGGCTACTGCGCGCTAGAGGATTTTGGACAATAGAGGGAGAGCATACACCATGAAAAAGAGAAGCTGTGAGTTGGCGCTGTTTTCCAACGGGCTGTTTACTCTTACTGGAGTGGTGGGTTTCTTGGCTGTGAGAAGTATAGCTATCATGGAGGTTTTGAGCAAAATATCTTGAGTGACGGAAAGCATACAATACGGGAAATAGAAGAGGCTGAGGCTGTTGCTTGAGATGTCTTCCGTGTGGGCTTGTAGATGACTGATTATGAGCTATTCCTTAGTAAAAGCTTGAGGCATAGCCGTGGTATCAGTTCTGCTGACTGGAGGACTGTTGGCGACATGAAGCTATGAGTGTGGAGTACTCTACGAGCAAGAGAAAGATACAGACGCTGGATGTAGTTGTGTAAGAGCAGAGATGATTGATGCGACCTGCTAGCCAGTCCCTTTCACTGTTTGGTTGTTTACTGCAGCTTTGGGGAGAGTTAAGGAATGCTGGAGCTCGGTGTTTGAGAAGGAGATGCTGTGGAGCAGTTATGATCACGTCAAGAGTTACGAGCTGTTGCTCTTGATGGAGGCTTACGAGTCTTGGCTGTGGGATCTTGATTGTGGGTTGATGTCTTGAAAAGTCCCAAAGATAACCTTCATGTGGGCTGTGGGTTCGTAGTATTTTGAGGCTGATTGTTCTCTGAGTTGTTGAGGAAAGTTCAGTTCTAAAGTCTAGTTGTCTCGGGTTGTGTAGTCCTTTGGTTCTCTCTGAGTCCGTGTGATTTATGTTCAGTCAGTTTTTTATGGGGGTTTGTCTCGGTGCCTATTACAAAGACACATACTCTGGAATTTGGTTCATAAGCTCATCATGTACGAGCCCACATTGCAGTTGATCCCTATGAAGTCTCACCTATCTGACGTGGTGAAGTATATAATTCCTGGTTGTCTTTCCATTTTTTCCTTATCACCGTGCAGACTGTTTGGCGACCGACTTTAACTACACGCGGAGGTGTCGTGATCCGTGTGTGGCCGCTACATTAAGTGCGACAATTTCGGGTGGCGGCAGTTCGCATGCATCGGCAGCTGGGTGGCTCCATTTGTGGTGGTGACACGCCTTTGTGCAATTTGGGAGGACTTTGGTTCATGCAGTTTGTCGAGTCCCCCTCTAATTTATGGGCAAGCCTTTGATTTGGTCATGTCTACCTAAGGTGCTTAGCCGACGGGGGGTGTTGGATATGGGCTAACCCCCTTGGGTGCCCCTTGTGTGGTTTGTATGGTTCATGGAAAATGTTTAAATTGGCTGCTTGAAGGCGCTTTAGACACGTCTTTCTCAATATGCACCCTCCATAGACATGTCTCAGAGGGGTCTCCAAAGAAGGCATGTGCTGTACCATGCCATGTCTTTGCACTAACTGCAAACTACCACAGTTCACATAGCCATATCTTTCATGCCATAATTTGTGTTTTGCATCTTTGAAGTAACTGTTGCCACACATGCATTTGACATACTGCCGTCATGTTTGTCCACCTGGTACAAACCTGATTTAAAATCTCATTCCATATCTCTGCATACCTACAAATTACCATAGTTCACACAGCCATTTCTTTCATGCCATAATTCTGCAGTTTTCAATTGTTGACACACATGCATTTGACATGCTGCTGTCATGTTTGTCCAGCTAGTCGAAACCCTGATTTAAAATGCCTGTAGTGACTATCCGATAGTCCTTCTCTCTATCCCTCACAATCCACATACCATCGTCAAATGACAGCAAAACCTCTTTTCCCAAAGAGGAAACTGACAGCAAATTCATAATCCCTGGCACCATGAAGGACGTCTAGAAGGCATAAATCAGTCCCATCAACTAATGACAGCAAAATCCTCCCAATCCCTTCACAAGGTATGAAGAATTGTTGGCACAAGACACTGTCTTGCCATTTGGAGCAAGCTAAAAATCAGCAAACAAATTGTTCCTGGAAGTTAAAAGGCCCACTATCAAAGTACCAGATTGCAGCTGAAGCATCACTCGCACGGAATGAGGCAACTCATGGTTGGTTGGCATCGCACCTGGTATCATAACTACAAAGCAAAAAGACCAATCTTCAGCCACAAAGTTTGCTAAAGCGCTATCCTTGTTTGCATCTGATGCATTGGAATATGAAACTACCGTTCCAACTTCCTTCTTTTTCCCTTCTTTCTCCAACGCCTTCTTGCATTCATTGACATGGTGTCTAGGCTTTTGGCACTAATGGCATTTACCCTTCTTTTTGGGTTGACTGCATTTGGAGAGATTTTCTTGATGGCTGAGCTGAATCCGTCCTAGACAAAGAGCCACCAAAATTAGGCTTGTTTTTGCCTTTTTCCAACAAGGCTTGATCACCATCATACACATCAACGGACATATTCTTCATTGTCTGTTCTTCTTAAAATACCAGCGTCACTAGTTCCTGAAGAGTGAGTAAAACTGTACTACCCCTCATAGACAGATTCAAACAAGTATGAAAAGACAAATAAGACTCTGACCAAGAATCCAGAGTTGTGGACAGAAGCTTCCGATCAGCAATAATCTCATCAATATTAAGCAATTGTTCTTTAAAATCCTGCATCTTAGTCAATTGATCTAACATTGAATCACTTTTACGCATCCTAACATTGCCAAGGAGTGGACTGTTTGAGGAGTCCAAAAACACTAATGCCCTTCAGCAGCAAAAGCACCAGAAAAGTCTCCTCCAAATCAAGCTAGAAAGCCTGGACAAAAAAAGAGTTTTTTACCTCAATTTTGGCAGCTTCAGAACAGCATTAGTGTACAATTAAAACTTCCCCAAAAATGCAATGTTTGCTGTATGTTCCTTGTTCAGAGGCAGCTCAAAAGGCATCCATATGAATGCAGAAGGTAGAAACAGATGTTTCACAGCTAGCATGGCCTCCAAATGAGGGCTGCCTGCTTCGAAGTGAATCTGCAGCAGGCAAACTGTACACACAGCACTGAATAGCTGCACGCACCCCAAAATCAGCAAAACAGCTGCAGAAATGGCCTCCAACAGCAGCACCTGTCAGAAAGAATTCTTATGAGGCTGTAGGGCAGCGTGTCTGCAAAAAAAGGCAAGAAACAGCAAAAGCATGCACCACATGAGGCAGGATGCTGTCGCCCTCAAAGCAAATGCTGCACGGCAGCCTGAGCAGGGATTCGACCACCGAAACAGCTGTAGACTGCCCCGAAAACAATAGCAAAACCTCAAAATCTGTACCAGACCAAGTCACAAGGATGCAGAACAGCTCTACAAGTGCACTTGAGCAAGCGCACAACTCCATACAGGTGGCTGAGGAAGACAACTGCAGGAAACAGCTTGACTAAATCTCTGTGTGGAGGCTTCCTGACAGAATCATCTCCAAGGCTGGGAATGGAGTGGAAAGTGCAAGGGCAGGATCGCAAAGCAGGCTCTGACACCAGAAGTGAGAGATGGAGATGTTGAAGCAAGCAAAATGTGGAGCTGAGGTGAAAAGAAATTGCAAGAATGAGATTACAAAGGGCCATCAACATCACAAAACCCTAAAACCATAGGTTAACCCAGACTAGGGTTAAAACTCACACAAACCTAAACTCAACCTGGTTAGAGAAAGAAACCTTAGACGGAAGAAGTGCCCTAACCCTCCTAACTAATTAATGCATTGGCCACTAACTTAAATATAGCAATATTTCCAACATCTGAACACTTGTTACACAAGTCTCAGGCCTAGTAACCAAAGTAACCTTCCGTTTGACAACCAAATATGATTAAAATGATTGCAATCAATGAGAGCATTATCCGAGCATTCCCCCTCACCAAGCAACCTTTGAAGCCAAATTGCTTTACACACTGCTGCAGTAGCAGCCATATATTCAGCCTCTATGGAAGAAAGAGCAATTGTGTTCTGCTTTTTACTCAACCATAATATACTCTCATTGTTGTAGACTTCCTACCCTTGCTGTCTTCCCAATGACTGTCAAAAAAACCTTGCAGCTGTACAGTTTTGGATCTGCCATTAAAAAACCCAAAATTCACAGTAGTCTTGATGTATCTTGATGTACTTGAGGATTATTTTAATTGCAATCCAATGGCTGCCTTTGGGATGTGCCATATACTAATTGATAAGACATACTTGACCTGGTTGTCGTCAAATAAATTGGGCTGCCCACAAGCTGCTTATAAAGAGTAGCATCCACATCTGCTTGCTCCAAATCTGCATCCAGTTTTAGTCTTGTTTTGCTTACTGCCTTGTATTGGCCTGCCAACTGACTAGTACCCGCCCATACTGCCTATAAATAGGCTGTATTCTCCTGCAAAATTGCACTTGTACCACCTGCTCTATCATGTGCCTGCTCCAACCATCTGTACCTGCTGCTGCTGACCAGATCCAAGCCACTGGCATAGCCCACAGTACGTGTAGTTCTATAGCCATACAACTGTTGTACTGACTCACTACCCACTGCCAGCCTATTGCAGCCAACTGTGCTGTTGTTTCTGGTGCACACATGGCAGCCTGTATGCCGCCCACATGGCAACTCTCTTCTAAGATCAAGCCCTCATGGCATCTCTGTACTAACTCATTCTGTCTGCCCCATGGCATCTCTCGGATCTCTTGATCTACATGCAGGTCGTCCTCCCCCATGTCCACTTCATTTGAGTGGGGGCTCACAAGTGGGGAGGTGACTACTATATTCCAACATATGTGCCACATGGGCACTACATGGAAATCTGCACTTAAATATGACAAATCATCAGATCTTGATTTCCATGGCTGTACCAAGACCTTGCTCATGGCTAAAGCTTGAGGAAACCACCATCCTTACTATTTGTTGTTGGCTTGCTGTCTGAATTAATGCCAGTCTTTGAACCCTCTTGGCCTGAGTTGTCTCAAGATTCTTATTTTTTAGGGGATTTTGTGAAAGTGAAGCGTAATTGTGAACTGGACACTGAGAGCAAAACAGCAAACTCAAGCGTAATTGTGAACTGGACACTGAGAGCAAAACAGCAAACTCACATGCAAGAAAAGATGTGATGGAGGTGGAGAGATCCAACACCAAAATCAAGAGAAATTTCCCTTTACTGATGGGCAAAAACCTCGAGAACAAGTGATGAAAAGAGGGTGGACTCCCGGGGAGCCTATATATACATATGGTCAGCTTCCTTATGCAGGCCAACCTGGAGGTTGGCCTAACCCAAACCCAATGGGTCGGGCCCTGTTACGTCAACCATAATCGTGGAAGCGTTCAGCTTGGTTGTGGTGAGGCAGGAAACCAGAGGGCTCGACGGTGCTTGCATTGATCGGGGCTTAGATGACTGAGGTCTAGCATTAATCCTAGACTTAAGCATTATTGAAGTGGTGCAAAAGGAAGCCATATTGAGAGGGCTCTAAAGAAATGTTCTTGTAGGACACTTGGCACCAAATGAACAAGCCAAGTGGCAAGGACTCAGCAAGAGGAAAGACTCGAGAGAGAGAAAGAGATGCATCTGAGAGGTGAAAAGGAACTCAAGGCTGATTTCACAAGAGGATGACTCCGACAAAGCTCTCTTTTGGGTCTTAGTGATCAGTGCTAAATGTTGAAGGAGCCCTCCTTGTATGTAGAGATTGTAACATTGGTATCAAAGCCAAGTCGGTTTGTGGGAAGGGAGCAGTACAAAATAACCTGAACATGACAGAATCTACGACCAATTTCACAAGACTAGCAAAGGTTTTGCAAGGTTCTATTTGCGTGGAATGTAGCTAGGAAGTAGCTGCAGGCGCGTCTTTTTACTTCGCTGCCCAATCTCTTTTTCAACGCAATTGCAGCTGGTCCAAAAGAGGATGTAGCTTTTCTTTGATCTATAAAGAGCCTATAAATCACCATTTCAAAGGCCTGCTGAGCGAGATTGTCCATTGTCTATTGTTGGGAATTCTCAGTTTGAACTTTGCAAGTTATGAATAACTATTTACTATGGGCACTAGAATGTAGTTGGTATTCATTGAGTTTTTAAAGAAGAAACGAAGGTATTCTAGAGGTGGACATCCATTTACAGGTTGAGTTCGTGAGTTAATTCCAACCCTTCATGATCAAGGAAAGAAAAAGCTAGGGAAAAGCTCTTTGCTGGAGAAGAGAGGGCGATGCGACTTGCAAGCATTCCTTGAATCGATGCGCGATTTCACGCTTTGAATCAATTTGTGAGGCGCCAGAACAGAAGGCAACCAAGCCATCATATATCTGTGGGCTGAGACTATTTCATTGAAGACGCTGAGATGATTTGGTATGATCAGGGGCCGAATTCCTCAATCTACAAAGAAGACCGCGAGAATATACAGAGAACCCAAGAGTCATACAAAGGTCATACCACTGTAAAAAGCCACGTCACACTATTTCTTTTTACCCCCCTCTCTCTCGGTTTTCCTGTGTATTTTCCAAGGTCTTAAGATCCTAAGGTACTCTGACCATTGGCTTTGCCAAATTCAAAGCAAAAAATCAAGACTGAAATCGAGGAGATCGAGTTTGTGGACGAAGCAAATTTAAAGAGCGGGATCGAAAGCAAAGACTGCAAAGCAAGGAGAGAGACGACTATGAAATTAAATTCCAAGACCTCGAACAAATACCAGGGAAGTGGGCATCCCATTTTTCTCTCTCTTATAAATCTTTGTGCTTTATAATATCTGGAAAATTCTCATTTTACAAAAATGGCAAGTCCAAAAAGAGATGAAATGATTAGGGAAAGCGAGGAAAGGTCTGGAAAAGGTAAGGCAATAGTCAAAGAAGAAATACATGGGGAAACTCATGAGGATATTATGGAAATGGAGGATATAGATTATAGTGATTACGGAATTCTGTATTCGAAATTCATCAAACTAGAAAACTAAATAGTAAATATATAAAAACAATTAGGGTCTATAAATGATACATTGAAGACCCTACCTAAAGCCATATCCAAGATGTCCGATTCTCAATCGGTAACTCCCATGGCAAAATTCTTCTCCAAGTCAAGTTGAGAGGTCTACCGAAACAAGGACGTGATAAATACGTTCTTCCAAAAAAGGCAAGACTTCCAATGACTCAGAAACACCCCTCTTGAAAATCAAGTTGTGGAGGCGAGTCTTTTCCTTGGAAATAAGGCCTATGAACCGTGGTTGAGCCTCGGAGAAAATGATAGGATCCCTATGTATTGGGCTCAGTTTGAACAAGATTTCTTAAAAGAATTCTTATCTGAATATGAGCTAGAAAGGGCTGGGAAGCTTGGAACAATTGTAACATGGGTAAGAATACTTTAGTCCAGTACATACTATAGAGAGACAGTCCTTAATTTGAAGGGAATTGATGAATTTCAAAAGATAAAGGGTTTCGTGAGAGGTCTGAAAGACACCTACCATAGTTGCCAGACGTTTGGAAATGTCACGTTTGGAAACGCGTTTCCAAACGTTTGGAAAATTTTCCAAGCGTGTTTCGATTCAAAAATTTCCCCAGGCGCCTGTTTTACCAAAAATTATATGCCTACTATATAAGTACACATTCCTGGGACCTAAAATGCATGATTTCATGCACTAATGACACCCAAAACACTGAGGAACATAGAGGAAAACATTTCAGCAATCTAATATGTTCATACACTTAGAAGTGAGCTCAGGAAAGCATTTTCCAACAAAGCGTGATGGCGATAGCTCCTTTGACTATTTTGATAAAAAATAGGGCCAAAAATTGACCTTAGGGTCTTTTGCCCCAAAAACCCCTGTCAAAAAAACGCGTTTTTTATTTCCAAACGTTTGGCAACGTTTGAAAACGTTTCAAAAAATAAAAAACGTGTTTCATTGCAACTGTGACACCTACAAGGTTGAAGTGAAAAGAAATTCTCCCAAGACCTTTAAATATGCCCAAATATAAGACGACACTAGGGGGAAATCGAAAGCTGGAACTTCGGAACAAACTAGTTTGCTTCTAAGTTAAATAAATTTACTAATCTTAAAAGCAACGGACACTTCAAGAAATAGGTTTCTCAGACACTCCCAAAGACCACCCAAGAAACCTCAAACACAAAGATATCCTCTTCTGAAGAAAGAGGATTATGAAAATGCCAAGCAAGAAAATCTTTGCTTTAGATGTTAGGGAAAGATCATGCTACTTGAAACAGCCCTAAAAATAAACAGGCGGGAGCTAAAGTCCCAAATAAACCTCCATAAAAACAAATACACGCGGTGCAGGTGTTACCACGTAAAGGTACTAAAAAGCACACTGAGGTAGAGGTTTGTCATGAGGATAGCATGTAGAGAAGGGGTAGGGACAGATTTGGAGAAAGGGGGATAGAGGAGCAGAAGGGAGAGAGAGAGAGGGGAAGAGGGAGAGGAAAGGGTAGGAGAGAGAGAATGGGGTAAGAAAGAGAGGGAGAGATTGAGAGGGAGTAGGAAAGAGAGAGAGAGTGAGTGAGCGTAGTTAGGAAGGAGGAAGGGAGGGTAGATAGGATTAGAAGTCACATCAAAAAGTACATAGTAGGGGATGAATGGAGACTTATATAGTCCCTCCACATTTTCCCCCTAAAGGGCCTCTAACTTGGCCTCTTTTTCCCCTTCATTACAGCCATCCCTTCCCATAGAATTTTGCCCTCAAAATTTCATATGCGGGCTGTTAAATAGGTGTAGCAAACAGCAAATAATAATCAGCCCGGTAGGAGATAGGGGTTGACTTGGACAATGCTCTCTGGCTGCCATGAGTTCTCATCCTCAGGGAGTCCTTGCCACTTGATAAGATACTCAGTGTAGACTTTATTTCAAAGTACGTGATCCCTGAAACCCATGATGCGCTCCGGAACATAGAGTATGTGGCCCTCCTCATCCATAGGTGGTAGCTCAGGGAGGACTTGGACATGCTGTCCGACATGTGGCTTCAGCAAGGACACATGGAAAACATTATGAATCCTGGAGGTCCTAGGTAGCTCCAACTCATACGCCACCTCGCCAACTCTGCGGATGATCCTGTAGGGACCATAATACCTGTGAGCAAGCTTCGTGTTGGTGTTACCCTTCAGCGAGGCATAACGGTTGTTATGGAGGCGTAAGTGCACATAATCCCCTTCTTCAAAAGATAGATACCTCCTGCGTTCATCCGCATACTTCTTCTGCTTGGCTTGGGCATCCTCCATATTCTTTTTAGCCAATTGCAGAAGGGCATCCATACTCTCCAAGTCATTTCTTGCTTGCTGATTTTTTACAGCCATGTCTGCAACTACAGATGGCATACCCACTGTGCATCCAAAGTCAGTGCCCTTCATGGCTCCAGTGTCAGGAGCCTCATCTGTATCATGTGTATTTGCCATCTCATCATGAGACGTTTCCAAAGACCCTAGGGCATCAAACAAATCCTCGTCATCTGAGAGGTCAATGATCATGCTGAGCTTGGTAGTACCACTGTTGCGCATCTTGCACACATTCCTGTGCTCAGGAGTCCATTTCTCGCCACATTTAAAACATAAGTTGGCCTTCTTTCTGGTGTCCATTATTTCCCGTGTATGCTGTTTTATCTCAGCCTGCTCATTTCCAGCAGTAGGCTTGCCTCCCGACTTGGCATCAGGATACCTGTAAGGCCTAGCATACGGCATCTTACTACCCGAGACAGTAGGAAAGCGAGGAAATGGTGCTGCTGCAGATTTCTTGTCAGTCCACTCAGCAAACTTAGGCTTCATACCCAATAGCATGCGAGCTGCCCATGGCATTTCTGTGCTTGCCAGCATATTTAGGCTCGAATACTTCTGCAACCTGAGCTGCCCTCTCAATTGTTTGAGGGTTATGTGCCTTCACATCTGCAGCGAGAGAAGAACTTAACCCATGGATGAAACGCAGCAGCTTTCTCTTTTCAGATACGTCCTGCACAAACAGGGAAAGCCTCCAAAAACGTTGCAAGTACTCTTGGACCGTACCGGTCAGTGACAAGGCATAAAATTCAACCAAGTATTGATCCAACACAAGTGGAGATACAAATGTAGTGACCATCAATTCTTTGAAACCCCTCCAAGTGGTTGGTTTCTTAGGCGAATCCCTCATGTATCGCCACCATGTGTGGGCATAGTCTTGCATATGCATACCTGCAAAAATGATCCGCTCCTCCTCAAACTTGGGGTAGAAGCGGAAATAGTCTTCCAGCTTCATGAGCCACTTCTCCAACTCGTTGGGAGTGCGAGTGTCCCCTTTAAACTTATGAACTGTGAATTTGTCCTTCATATCCTTGGCTGCATAATTCTTGTGTGTGTAGCCTCCAGAAGTGCGGTCATCATCACGCTTGAGGTTCACATAATCAGAGAAGGGCATCTCAAGTTTGATGGCCTCAAGTAGGGCCCTGTATGAACGTAAAGAATCTGCCAACATGCCTTCAAAAGTGGCATATTGCCCACCACCAACCCCCTACTGCATAGAAGCTGCTGCCATCTCATGCACTGGCTGCATCTGGCTATATGTGCTCGCTGGCGGAGCGATAGGTGCATGAACTCCGGGCTGGGTCTCTCTGCCAAATGCATCTTTCTAGAATGATGGCATACCAAAGGGCTGAGAAGAGGACTGACCTCTCTCCCAGGGGTGTGGGCTGCCATATAAACCCAAGCCAACTCCAGGCATACTTGCTGGTGCGGTGAAAGGAGCACTAGCCGAATGCACACCAACGGATCTGCCCAAAAGAGACGGCTCAGCTTGCATAGATGGAGAAAGCTGAGAGCCAAAAGATGGCCTAACATCCTACAAGAAGGTGCTCTGTGGCACAGAAAATGCATCATCTATGTCCAAATAATCCCCAAGCTGGGGTACATGCAATGGTCCAGAAGACTGATGCTCATAGGCACGACAGGCATCTGCTATAAAACCCCTACGTGGAGCAGAGAAAACATCCTGACTGTCTGAATGGTCCCCTTGCTGGGGTGCGGGTTGCTTACCCTTATCTTGCATAGCAATGGCAGATGTGATTTGCTGACCAATCTGCTGTCTCAACTGGACAAGAGCCGTATCCTGCATAGCCATGGCTGTAGTAAGCTGCTGGTTGAACTCCTGTCCTATCTGGCAGAAAGCACCTGTTAGAATTATAGATATAATTCAGCAGTGACCAATGTAATTTAATAAGCTAGTTAGGGGCACTTTTCCCTCTTTAAGAGGTTTTTCCCCCTAACCGCAGTTAGTTCACTAACTATGGTTAGTGACTACTAAGGTTTTGTCACTAGGACAAAACCTTATCTCTAACTCTTTCTGTTGTACTCTTTTACACTCTTCTATTGCAACCAAGCTATCAAGCTTTCAGCTCTCAAGCTCACTCTCTCTTGCTCTCTCTCTCTCTCCCCAAACTCTCACATTTGGTATCAGAGCCTCGTTCAGCTCCAACCTACAGCCCACGCTCCTGCTGCTACATCCCGTCCGTACAACTCGAAGCAATCAAACGACTATCCGTACAGTCCGTACGACTATATGGAATCTGTACCATGCACGTACCGTACCAACTGCATCATCGCTATTCGTACCTGCTCGCACCTGCAGTCTCGTCGACCGTACGGCTGTACAGATCGTAGGCCGTACTGCACGTGTGGCACCGTACGCTGTATCGCCGTACCAACCCTGCGCCATATTCCGTACATCTGTCGTCAAAGCTTCCGTACAGCTCCTGCGTACAAAAAACGTACCTGCTTCTGTACAGCTTCTGCGTACAAAAATCATACCTGCTTCCGTACAACTGCGTACAAATATTCCGTACCACACGTGTGGCACCAACCTGCATCGACCGTACAGTACGATCATCCGTACTCTGTCGTACAGTCATCGTACCAGCAGATCTGGTAGTGTTTGTGCAGACATTTGCAGTCTTTTGCAGTCATTTGGGTATCTTCGGGTTCGTAGTTGCTTGTGAAGCAGACATTGTAAGCAGATTCACAGGTTTAGCCCAAAAATTTGGGGCTTTCTGCTGAAATTGCAAAATTTGGAGCTTTCTGTGCTTTTGCCCCTTTCTGGTTGCAATTTCAAGCTCGAAATTTGGGGCTTTCAGTTTTGCAGTACAATTTCTTGCAAAAATTTGGGGATTTTGTGATAACAGTGCAATTTCGCAGTGAAATTTGGGGCTTTTGCAGACAGAGCGCAATTCTTGCAACATTTGGGGCTTTTGATCAATTTGCCCCTTTCCAGTTGCAATTTCGAGCCTATTTTGGGGCTTTTGTGTTGGGAGAGCAATTTTGGAGATTTCAGTTCATACTGTCTTTCTTGAAGTGTTTTACAGCACTTTTGGGATTCTGAGAGTTTTTTATGCTTGGACAGATTTCTGACAGTGCAAGTGCAGAAATCTGAGTTGCATTTACAGCCAGTGCTTGGCTGTGTTTTTTGGGAGTTGTGCATTTCATTCCCAGTAAGGGAATTCAGTTTTGTATCTGCTTAAATCTCTTTCTCAGATATGGCCCAACAAAATCAGAATGACTTCCAGTTCGATGGTCTTTCACAGGAAAACAAGTTGGATGGTAACAACTACTCCCTCTAGAGTTTTATGGTACGCAATATTCTGATTTCTCGCAATTTATGGGATTATGTGAATGGGGGTGAGATCCGACCAGCAGGTATGGCACCTAATACCCCTCCTCAGCAAGGAGGTGGAAGAGATCGTGCACAGGGTGCAGCTGTAGAACAAGTTGTTGGTGCAGCTATAGCCACTACTCCAAAGCAGAAGAGATGGGATTCACAGGATGCCTTAGCTTTGTCATGCATCTCTCTTTCAGTGAAAAGATTTATCATTCCGCATATCCGGTCGTGTAAGACCTCGAAGGCAGCGTGGGATATCTTAGAAAGCATGTATGCAGACCGGAATGATGCAAGGGTATCTTTCTTGAAAAGAGAGTTAAGTAATACACATATGGAAGAGGGTGACTCCATGTCAGTCCACCTCACAAAGCTACAGGATCTCAGAGAGCAATTATTGAACATAGATGAGATTATTCCTGATTCAGAGATGATTACTACCACTCTGAATTCTCTTCCTGAGTCTTATCTCAGCTTTCATACCTCGCTGAACTTATCATTGAGGGGGGGTGCAAATCCTCTCACTTTTCATGAGTTGATAGGACTTCTGCTTCAGGAAGAGCAGACCAGGAAAAACTTGGCTTCACGTGCAGGTGAACAAGCTATGCTCTCAAAGTTTAAGTCAAAAACAAAGGGACAGGCAAAGACATCAGTAAATCAGCCTTCTAGTGGGTCAGGACAGCCTTCACAAAAGGCTAAAAATGATGCAAGTAAGCCCAAGAAGAAGGGTTTTTGTCATTACTGCAAAAAGCCAGGTCATCACATTGCAGAATGCAGGAAAAGGCTTGCAAAAGAGAAGAAAAACAGCTCCGGTATGGCTGTTTCAGATTCAGCTCCTCATGCATCTGACAGTGGGGATGCTGCAGCCAACTTTGTTGGACAGGATTATGCCTTTTTATCTTGCATTTCAGATTCTAGGCTGGATAGTACAGCCACTTGTAATGATGATACATATGCATTTTTGACTTGCAGTTATGACTCTTCTACGGATGCATCTGCTTTCAGTGTCAATGAAACACTGAACACTTGGTATTTTGACAGCGGTGCATCCAAGCATATCACTTCTAGGAAGTGTCTTTTTACTTCCTTGCATCCACCTCCCGTTGGTAAGAAAGTCACTTGTGCCAATAACTCGTCATATTCAGTACGTGGCACACGAGAAGTTGAGCTTCTGCCATTGATGGCTCAGTTTTCAGACTTTCATATGTCTTATATGTGCCGGTATCACCAAGAATCTTCTTTCAGTGTCCACTCTTAACAGAGCTGGATTTCAGGTCATCTTTGAGGATGACAAATGTGCTGTCCAAGACAGGGAAAATGATTATGCCTTAAGATTATCTGGTACTCTGCTGCGTGGGCTTTTCAGCTTGACCTTTTTGAGAAAAGAGCAGCCCATGCTCTTGCAGTTTCTACCCCTACTGCTGCCATGCAGAATGCAGAATTATGGCATGCCCGATATGGCCACATGCATTATAACAGCTTGATGACACTTCAGAAGCACTCTATGGTTGATGCATTGCCACCTCTTGAGATACCTCCTCCACATGCCTGTGAAGGGTGCATTTTAGGCAAGATGCATAGATTCCCCTTCAAAAAGGATGGTTCAGTTAAAGCTGTCCGCAAATTACAGCTTATACACAGTGATGTCTGTGGTCCCATGAGGACTCCATCATTGGGTGGTCATCTCTACTTTGTTACCTTTATTGATGATTACTCCAATTTCACTTGGGTCTTTGGGCTGAAGCGCAAATCAAAAGTGTTCATGGTGTTTAAACACTTTTCAGCCATGGTTGAAAATGAAACCGGACTCAAGATACAGACATTGCGCACAGATAGAGGTGGGGAATACTTGTCTGCAGATTTTGATGCTTTTCTGAAAGGCAAGCGTATTGTGCATCAGCTCACAGTGAGGCTGACCCCTCAACAAAATGGCAAAGCTGAGAGGAAAAATAGAACTCTTATGGAGATGGACAGATGTATGCTGAAAAGCAAACACATGCCTCACAAATTCTGGCTTGAAGGTCTGATGTGTGCCAACTACATTTTAAATCGGGCTCCCACTAAGGCTTTGAAAACAAAAACTCCCTATGAGGTCTGGAATGGGAGAAAGCCTTCAGTGGATCATTTCCGAGTCTTTGGATGCCTTGCATATGCTCATGTGCCAGTTGAATTTAGGCACAAGTTGTCAGATAAGGCAATTAAGTGCATATTTGTTGGGTACAGTGCAGAAAGCAAAGGGGTACCATCTCTACAATCCTGCTACACGCAAGATCATTGTCAGTAGAGATGTGATATTTGCAGAAAATTCAGCTCACACTCAGGCTGAATTTCATATGCCTTCTTCTTCAGAGGATGTTTTTGAGGGGTTGCTACCCATTGCCTTGGGTTCCCCTCCTGATATTTCTGATGCAAATCAGAATTTACAGCCACCTCCCGATGCTTTAGTTCAGCCACAGGATGTCTTGCCACCTCCACAGGCAGTGGAACAGGTGGTGCAGCAAGAAATTGCAGACATACATGCAGCAAAAACAGTCCCAAACTGGCTGTTACAGACTCTCAGGGAGAGTAAGATTGATGCTCCATTACCTGGCAGGACTCGCAGTGCAGCAAGGCACATGGAAGGTGCTAATTCAGTGGAATCAGCATATGCAGGTACTCTTCTTGATGAGGAGGAGCCTGCAACATTCGAAGAAGCAAAGGACAATGTGCATTGGATGAATGCCATGCACGATGAGTTGCAGTCCATTGAAAAAAATCAGACTTGGGATGTTGTAGACTTGCCACCAGGTAAACATGCCATTGGCACACGATGGGTTTTCAAGGTGAAAAGGAAGCCAGATGGCTCCATTGACAGATACAAGGCAAGGCTGGTTGCTAAAGGCTATGCTCGGAAAAAGGGCATAGATTATGAGGAGACTTTTGGTCCTACATCCCGGATGACCACCATCCGATCTGTTATTGCAATGGCTGCACATTTTGAGTGGAATGTTCATCAGTTGGACATAAAAACAGCCTTCTTAAATGGAGACTTGCTGGAAGAGGTGTATGTCAAACAACCTCCAGGATTTGAGATTACAGCAAATGCACTTCAGGTATGCAAGCTAAACAAAGCTTTGTATGGGCTGAAACAGGCCCCTCGTGCATGGTATGCCAAGATTCATGCCTTTTTTACCAGCAAGGGGCTGCACAATAGTCCTACTGAGAGCACCTTCTACATCAAGATGGATGGGGGGGAAATTTTAGTCATCCTTCTTTATGTCGATGACTTACTGCTCACAAGGTCCAATGAAGATAAAATTGCAGATTTCAAAGCTGATTTGCATACCACTTTTGACATGTCAGATTTGGGGCTGCTTCACTTTTATTTGGGGATCCAGTTCTCTCAAGAGAGACGTGGCACTGTTATGTCTCAGTCCAAGTATGTGCAGAAACTCTTGGACAGATTTAACATGCATGATAGTAAGCCCATAGCCACTCCCATGGAGCCGGGGCTGAAACTCACAATGCATGATGCAGGAGATTCAGTTGATGCCACATCTTACAGTCAGGCTGTTGGATGCCTCATATATCTATGCAACACTAGACCTGATATTCACTTTGCAGTATCTCAGGTGAGCAGGTATATGCACAGCCCAAAAACTATGCATTGGCAAGCAGTTAAGCGCATCTTCCGTTATTTGCAGGGCACGAAGTCTTTTGGCTTGTTATTTCCCAGGGGGGGTGACTTGCAGATGCATGCCTACAGTGATTCAAATTGAGCTGGTGATTATGACACTAGGCAGTCCACTAGTGGCAATTGTTTCTTTTTGGGTAAATCTTGCATTTCCTGGCTGAGCAAGAAACAATCTACAGTGGCTACCTCATCATGTGAAGCTGAGTACAGGGCAGCTTTCACAGCAACAGTTGAATGTGTCTGGCTGCGACGTCTATTTGCTTATCTTCATCTGTCTTTGGAGGGTCCTTCTCCAATTCTCACTGATAGTCAGAGTGCCATTGCAGTGGCAAAGAATCCAGTGTTTCATGCTCGCACGAAGCACATTGAGGTTCACTATCACTACGTCAGAGAGAAGTTGCATGCAGGAGAGATCAGTATGATCTTTGTGTCCACACATGACAACGTTGCAGATATTTTCACCAAAGCACTACCACGTGAAAAGTTTGAGGCATTTCGCAGTGCCCTAAACTTATATCCGTTTGGTGATTGATCAGCCTTGTACATGACATTGGCACTGCAAGGGGGTGTTAGAATTATAGATATAATTCAGCAGTGACCAATGTAATTTAATAAGCTAGTTAGGGGCACTTTTCCCTCTTTAAAAGGATTTTCCCCCTAACCGCAGTTAGTTCACTAACTATGGTTAGTGACTACTAAGGTTTTGTCACTAGGCCAAAACCTTATCTCTAACTCTTTCTGTTGTACTCTTTTACACTCTTCTATTGCAACCAAGCTATCAAGCTTTCAGCTCTCAAGCTCACTCTCTCTTGCTCTCTCTCTCTCTCCCCAAACTCTCACAGCACCCTGGAGCATAGAAGAAAGGGCATCCAAATACTGCGTCTGCGCTGCTTGCACTTCCTGAGATGTACGAGAGAGAGGCTGAGTGGAAGGAATCTCTGCACCACCAGTGGATGCAACCACTGTGGCAGGCACTTGCTCCTCATCAGAGTCATGCGATATATCACGAGGAGCACGCTTCGGTGCCATTGTGACTGGTCCTGGAGAGAGAGCTTGAATGTAGGCAAGGAGAAATGGATAACAAAAACCTTGCTGTAATGAGCCCCTGAGATAGTGTGTGGAAAACACAAAAATGTCGATGGAGAGGCTCAGAAGAAAGGTCGTTAAAGAAGCTTCAAAACAGAGCCAAAATGGCCCCAAACAGGCTCTGAAAGACCCCTAATAGAAGCTGAAAAGTGGGCTTTTTTCTCTCTTCTTTTTTTTTTTTAATAAATAAAAATAAATTTAGGGGGGTCCCTAAGTCACCTAGGATAGTTAGTACAATTCTAAACTAAGACCTTTAGGACACTGTCTTAGACCAAACTGACCCAACCTTTAACCTTAGTTAGTACTAACCTAACCTACACCCCAACTAACTAAACCTAACCTAGCTAACCAGACCTACTAACCTAACCAATCCCAACTAACTAGACCTAGCTGACCTACTAATTAAACCCAACCTAACCCAAACCTCTAACGTAGTTAACCTAAACCCCGGCTAACCTACAAACCTTAGCAATTACTAAGGTTCTGTAGCCGCGCAATGCTAATGTAAGGCGGCGGCGTCGGGCGCGACGTGGCGCAAAAGTCATGGCGAGGGCACGCGTGACAACGATGGCGACACAATAGCACCATGAGCAACTGAAATGGCAGGGCGGACTTGGCAATGGGAAAACTAGATTCAAGGCGGCTTGCGAGGCAGCAGCGATGGCGTAGCAATGTTGGTAACACACGCACTGGGATTTGACGAGTCTGGCAGGGCACGGGCAAGGTGTCGATGAGCCAATACTCCTTCCTTCCTTTGCCTCGTCGGCTTTCTCCTTCAGCAAGCACCAGCTCATTAGCTACGGTGAATTTTGGGAAGTCTCGCCTGATGAGCTAGTTTGTTTGCAAAGAATAGTTGATGGCCAATGTGTCTGATGTACGAAGGGGTGTTGACTCCACCATTCATTGCCTTGACGATGATGCTGCTTGAAGCCACTCATTTACGTAAGGAGAGAGAATGGGGTAGGAAAGAGAGGGAGAGATTGAGAGGGAGAGTAGGGGATGGATGGAGACTTATATAGTCCCTCCACATTTTCCCCCTAAAGGGCCTCTAAACTTGGCCTCTTTTTCCCCTTCATTACATAGCACCCAGATGTGTTGCCTATCATCGGTAATGTGGCAGTCCACTTTTAGTCCTGATGACTTAATGACCATGCATGGAAAAATCAAGCGGCAGAAAGTAAGAATTATGGTCAATGATAGTGCCACACACAATTTCTTTAACTATTCATTAGTTAAGAAATTGAAATTGCCTGAGAGTCCAAGTAGTGATAAAAAGGGACAGAATAGATCTTCTTCTTGGTCGAGAGTGGTTATATAGTCTTGGGCATAGTTTGCAGCAAAGTTACTTAAATAACTCCATTATATTTAAAAAAGATGGTAAAGTCTTCCAGATTCAAGGAGAACATGATGTGCCCAACTCTCCCCTTATTTGTTCAATGGAATTGGAACAACTTTTACAACAACAAGAATGCGAGGTATATCTTATGAACTTACTTTTATGGGTGATTTTATTTCTACTACGTCTAAAAAAAATAGATTTTCTTTTGATCTTATTAAAAGTATAAATACTCTTTTAATGATTTAATGGTTGAATTTAAACATGTTTTTCCGTCGGATTTGCCTGATAGTTTACTCCCTTGGCGAGATGTAGATCATAAGATAGACATAATTCATGGATGTATGTAAACCATAGTATAGACTTAGTCAAACGAAAGACGCGAGGTCGAAAGACAATTATTTGAATACCTTAGGAAGGGCCAATTCAACCTAGTAATTCACCTTGATCGTCACCAATTTTACTGGTAAAGAAAAAAGATGATACTATGCCTTTATGCATAGATTACCGAGTCTTCAATAAAATCACAATAAGAAACAAGTATCATATGCCTCGCATTGATTAGCTCTTTGATTAATTGCAAGAGGCAAAATGGTTACCAAAATTGACTTAAGATCAAAATATCACCAATCGTACTAGATACGGGCATTATCAGTTTAAAGTAATGCCATTTGGATTTAACAAATGCTCCTGCAACTTTTATGACCCTTACGAATAGTTTCTTGAAGCCATATTTTAGAAAATTTGATGTAGCATTCTTAGATTATATCCTCATACAAGGAAAAAGCATTTGGAACATTTGAGGAAAGTGTTACAATTGCTTAGAGATAACTCTCTTTTTGCAAAAGAATGCAAGTGTGAATTCTTTGCAAAAGAAATAAACTACTTGGGATATATTATATCCCAAGAAGAGGTTCGTATGGATCCAAAAAAGGCAAGGGGCATATTGGAATGGCCACATCCTGTTAGAAACATGGTGGAAGAGGGGAGAGAGAGAGAGAGAGAGAGAGAGAGAGAGAGAGAGAGAGAGTTAGGGTGTGAGAAAATAATGCTCCAATGAAGACATGAAGAAGGCTTTCATTCATTCATCAAGTATGACAAGACAAGTGAAGTACAAGCCCACTAGCACCTAGTGCATATGGGATAAGTCCCATGATGACACGTGGCACTCACACACATAGACTAGTACTAGATCACCTAGTACTACACATCAACACTTCACACCAACACACTCTTTGACTATGATATCTCCAACACCCCCCTTCAGAGCAAAGAGGTGTGACACCCAACACGCAAGAGTTGACCGATCCCCCCTCTACTGCAATACTACAAAGAGCAAGTCCAACTATCCAACACCTCCCGTGTGATAGTGACTTCTCCATCAGCTTGCGACCGGCAAGGGCAAACCATCACTCGTCCTTACTCTGAACTGGGTGGTCAATACCATCACCCAAAGTAAAACACAATACAATCATTTTTGGGGGACAACCCAGGGCAGAGAACCTCTTATTGACTCCAAATACATTCAATTTAGAGGGACAACTCAAGGCTGAGAACCTTTATGTGACTCAACACAAACACACATAGCATAGGGGCCTAGAAAGCTCAATCCTGGTCGAATGCATCCTCGTTGTCAAGAGAGAGGCCATGAACCTCTGTTGTAGTTGCATGTATCTCCTCTAGAGGCGCTTCAAGTTCAGCTTCGTCTTCAGCCAGAAGATTGGCATGATGCGTCTCTTGTTCCTGTGCTTTCTTCTTGAAGCAATGGGCTTCAATATGTCCTTTCCTCTTGCAAAACATGCAAATGATGTTCTTGTTGGTCTTCCATTTGCTTGTGAATCACAAGCAAATGCATAATCAATAGGAGAGGCAAGAGCGGCTTCCTTATTGCGACGATCCTTCTCAATGAGGAGGGCCACCATATCATCAAACGTGGTAGTGGCAAGACGAAGGATCTCAAGAGTGTGCTCAAAGCGAGAAATGCCATGCATACTCTTCATAAGGACAGCCATCTTATCTTCATCATCAGGGACACTCTTCAAACTTGAGAGTTGTTGAACAAGAGATTGGAACCGAGCAAGATGATCACTCAACTCATCACTCTCTTCCATTTTCAGATCATAAAGTTTGAGCTTCAGAAAGACTTTAGAGTTGGTGATTTTATTACCAAAGAAAGTCTCAAGGCGACTCCAAATCTGCTTAGCGGTTGACTTGAAATCCACATGATGGATGAGAGAGTTAGCTAAGCAAAGACCAATGAGGGCAATGGCCTTTGAATTCTGCTGCTTCCAAATCTTTTGATGTTGTTGATCAAGTAGCTCAACCTGGTCATCCTCAACAACATCCCAAACTCCTTCACGCATAAGCAACAATTGCATCTTGGTTTGCCATGTGGGAAAATCTTCCCCCTTAAACTTCTCAACAAGGATAGAGCTTGAAGACAAAGAAGTAATGACTAAAGAGAATTGCGTGAAGGCGGGCAGCACCCTCGAAATGAAGTAGAACAGCTTTGAAATGCTAAACTCACTGTCCAAAGTACACTGAAATGCTGCACCAGGTCTTCAAGGAAAGAATCGGCTGATTTGTATGAGCTAGAGGGCTGGAAACACCTCGAAAATGACGTTGTTGCAGGCGGATATGCAGCAGCAGCACCGAAACCTGGAGTTCGGCGATGGAGAGCTCTACACGTGCACCGAAATGTACCGACCAGCTAGGCGCAGCTTGTAGGAGCCAGAGTGGTACGGCGCAGCTTGCAGGAGCAAGGAGAAATAGTACGGAACAGTCCATACAGCCAGTACGGACTGTACGGCTAACTGTGGAGGTTCTAGGTGGGCTGAGAGAGGCGGAACTGAGGCGAAACTGAGGCGGCTGCAAGAGGAGGCCGTGGAACTGAGGCAGCTGCAAGGGCTTGAGCTAAAATGACGATTTTAGGGTTAGGGCAAGGGTGACGTGGCAGCTATGGAAGGTGGCTCTGAAACCATGTTAGAAACATGGTGGAAGGAGAGAGAGAGAGAGAGAGAGTTAGGGTGTGAGAAAATAATGCTCCAATGAAGACATGAAGAAGGCTTTCATTCATTCATCAAGTAAGACAAGACAAGTGAAGTACAAGCCTTATATAGGCTACTCACTCGCACACTAGCACCTAGTGCATATGGGATAAGTCCCATGATGACACGTGGCACTCACACAAGACTCACACACAGACTAGTACTAGATCACCTAACACACTCTTTGACTATGATATCTCCAACACATCCTACAAACCTACAAAAATTGCATACATTCTTAGGTTGGTTTGGGTTTTATACGAGATTCATCCAAGGCTATGCTAAAATTGCTCACATAGAACAATGAATCTGCTTAGTACTTATTACTTCAAGATTCAAAGTTGAACCTTGAAACTGAGAAGTAAATAGACCGTAGAGAGCCATCAATCTAGAGGTGCCAATGATGAAATACAATCTTAAATATGAATCAAACCTTGTTTTTATTTGTGATTTTTGTTCATACATCTAACAATGCCCCATCACGAAGTGCATCGTTGCAATACTAAGAATCCAAGCAATTGGATATTATTAATCTCATGTCTCTATTATCTTTAGAGTATGTGGGGATAACAATTCTTACAAAGAATGTTTGTCTCCTCCCTATATCTAACTTTGCAATTATCAAGTCTAAAATATGTTCCGATGATGGACCAGCTTATGGGGACGGTTAGTATCTTCATATGGGACAAACCTCACATCTGCTCCTGTCTTAAAGGTAGTGGATCCAATGAGCCATTCATGGTTGAAACAGATGCTAGTGATTTTAATGTTGGGACGGTACTTTTACAAAAGGGTCGACCAGTGGCTTTTAAAAGCAAAAATTAGACCGTGACCAATGGAATTACTCGGCATATGAGAAGGAACAGTATGCTATAGTCTATGCTAATTGTGGATCAATTGACCAAGATGGCTCATTTTATTCCAACCAATGAAGAGGTTTAAACTCCAGAATTAGCTATGCTATTTGTGAAGCATATTTATAAATTGTATGGGCTACCAGCCAGTATTGTTAATGACCGGGATAGCAAATTCAACAGCCATTTTTGGAGGGTTGTGTTATGAGGTTGAAAACTTCTTTGAATATGAGCACCGCGAATCATCCACCGAATGATGGTCAAACTGAAAGGGTCAATCAGGTCATTGAGAATATGCTTCAAGCATATGTAAACAGCAAACTAAAGGGAAACATTATTTGCCCATATTAGGATTTGCATATAACAATGCCAAACATTCAGCTATACAAGTTTTAGTCCATTCATGATGATGTGATTTCAACCTAGAGCCCCAGTTACAGTGGGAAGAGAAGGTTCAAGTGGCCAAAGACTTTATTGAGGATATCAGATGCTTAATTTAGCTAAAGATAGCATCAAAAGGACTCAAGATAGAGCAAGAAGCTATGCAAACCCCCACCATAAAAGGTTGGAGTTTGAAGAAAATGAGAAGGTCTACCTCAAGGTACCTGAATCTTTAGAATCTCTAAAGACATGTAAATGTCCAAAGTGTCTCCTAGGTATTGTTGACCATTAATAATACTTAAGAGAATTTGAGAACTAGCTGCTTATAAATTAGCCTTATCAGAGGGATGTAGGGTCCATCCAGTTTTTCATGTAAGTAGGCTAAAAAGAAAGTTAGGAGACAATGATAATCTCATTGGAAATTAAGGCCTAGTTAAACTAATTGAGCCTCTTACTTTACCACATGAACCAAAAAGCATTTTAGACAGACAAGACAAAAGAATGCGACATACAATATGGCAAGAATGTTTGGTTAATTGGAACATGGAAAAGGGTAAACAATCTCCAAAGTAGGTTTCCTATTTTGTTTTCGAGGACGCAAACCATTCTTAAGAGGAAGGGGATGTTACATCAACCATAATAGTGGAAGCGTTCAGCTTGGTTGTGGTGAGGTGGAAAACCACAGGGCTCGACAGAGCTTGCATTGATGGGGGCTTAATGAAGTGGAGCAAAAGTAAGCCATATTGAGAGGGCTTTAAAGAAAGGGTCTTGTAAAACACTTGGCACCAAATGAACAAGCCAAGGGGCAAGCACTAGGTAGGGGGGAAGACTCTAGAGAGAGAGATGCATATGAGAGGTGAAAAGGAACTCGAGGGGGATTTCACAAGAGGATGACTGCGACGAAGCTCTCTTTTAAGTCTTAAGGCTCGGTGGTAAATGCTGAAGGAGCCCTCCTTGTATGTAGAGATTGTAACAGGCTTGGTCGAGGTAACCGACCAAGTGATTGGCTCGGTAAGCCCCCAACTTGGCCCTAGTCATGGCGCCTATAAGGCGGCTCAAGGCCGACTGCCAGGGCAAGCCACAAGAACCCTGAAATACCCCCAAATAGAGCCGTATCAGGCCCCAAATCTAGCCATACCAGTCCGTACCTCCTGTTGTACCCTGACGCAGTCCTTGGCATACTGAATCAGCCCTAGAAGTGGTTGTATCCATCGTGACACCATGGCTGTACACATCACCCTGGTGCATGTCCATCCCTCCCCTAATCTATCCTCACGTAGGGCACAAAGAAGCCCTCACTCAGTAATGTACATTAGGAGATGTCAAACTCTACACCCCCTCTCACCTCCTGGATGTTAAATCAACCTAAGTGACCTGGAATGTTATCGAACTAACTGCTATGGTAGAGGCTTGGTAAATAGGTCTGCTACGTTGTCCTCCGTTGGACAGAAGGCGAACAAGATCTCCCCATCAAGTATCTTCTCGAGAACAAAGTGATATTGGATCTGAATATGGTTAGTCCGAGCGTAGTACATAATATTGCAATTGCTATGCAGCTCTAGTTGCTCCGCATAATCATTGATGATCCGAGGGTGAAACAGTTTCCTGTAGTTGATCTCCGTGTATCCGAATCTCCTTCCCAATTGGAGTCATCAATCCCAACAGCTGGAAGAATTTGCTTTATTGCAATTGCTATGCAGCTCTAGTTGCTCCGCATAATCATTGATGATCCGAGGGCGAAACAGTATCATGTTGTTGATCTCCCGTGTATCCGGATCTCTTCCCAATTGGAGTCATCCGACCAGCTGCTTGGTTGGTTTGGGCTGGCTGGTTGAATCCTTTGCCCCATAAAAGGCAGCCTAGGGAGGGGCACAGGGCAGCCTATAAAGGCAGCCCTTCCCCAACCCATTCTCCCTTGATGGGAACTCATTGGTCCAGCCCTGAGGGGGCCCTTCTGGGCCCTATCCTAGGCTCAGACCTAGACCTACCTAGAATCCTAAGACAAAAACACTAACCTACTGTTCTCCAGTGGGTACTACTGAACAAGGACTGACTTTTCTGACTTGACCTAAGGCTGAGAGACTGACCTGCGTAGCTCGTGTCTAGCTGTCCCTAGACAAGGTCACAATGGAGTCACGGCATATGACAAAATATCCTATCATAGGAACTATTTGCACTTTGTCGATGAATCCAGTTGTCACCTTGCACCCAAGTGCAGGGGTGCATGTGACACATGTTGAGACACAGATCCATTGGAGAGAAAATGGGTTGCAATTCTGCATGTCAAAGGCCTCTAGTAGTGTTGGAGATATCATAGCCAAAGAGAGTGTGAGATGTGTTGCGTGATGTGTTGTACTAGGAGATCTAGTAGTGGTTTGATGTGAGTGCCACGTGTCACCATGGAACTTATCCCATATGCACTTGGTGCTAGTGTGTGTGTGTGTGTGTGTAGCCTATAAAGGCTTGTCCTTCACTTGTCTCATTTGATGATGATGATGAATGAATGAAAGCCTTCCATGGTGTCTACATTGAGTATCACTTCTTCTCTCTCTCTAGCGCCTCTCTCTCTCTCTCACCATATTTCTAACATGGTATCAAAGCAAGTTAACCCTGCCATAGCTGCCACGTCATCTCTGCCCTAACCCTAACCCTAATTCTGCTCAAGCTCCTCCCTCTTGCAGCCGCCTCAGTTCTGCATTCATTTCTGCCTCAGTTAAAGCTGTCTTTCTGCTCATTTCTGCCTCCTTTAAGCTGCTCCTGCCTGATTAGGGTTTCTGCACAGCCGCCTTCATTGCTGCCTTCATTCAGCCCCTTTTGTGTTCATTTTTGCAGCCAGCCGCCTCCATTTCTTGCTGTCGGTACCCTACAACCACAGGCGCCTACACACGAGCTGATTTGGAGCCCTTCCATTGCCATTTTTAGGGTTTGCAGGCTGCTGCAGCAGAAATCGACCATCTGTGAACTTTATTGCAGATTTTCGTGACTTTTGGAGGCTGTTTCGACCTAGTATTGAAGCTGCTCTTGCATTTTCGAGTTATTTTGGGGCTGCTGCTGCAGAACTGCCTTCAACAGAGCCATTTTAAGGGCTGTTCTTGGACTGGTGACCTGCTGGTGCATTTTGCTACACCTATACCTCTACTACAGCATCTCGGTATAGCTTGGAGCTGGTTTGCTAAGGCGCTTCACAAATTTCAAGATATATCATTGCATTTGGCGCCCCCTCCAGCTACCTTCTTGAGGATTTCGGACCTGCTACAGCACCTTGAGCAGTCATCAAGCCCACAAGTGCTCTTCCCTTGGCTCATTCTTGCATTTCAGGGTATTTACTTGCTCTTATTTGACTTGGGTTCACTCAGTTCTGCATTTTGAGGCATTTGGAGCACCACTAGACACCTATATCTGCCTGATACCAGCCCATTTTTTTGCTGGTCCTTCATCTCAACTTGCTGTCCGCCTTCATCAAGGTCTTTGCCATCATGACTTCATTGTCTTCTACTTCTTTGCTCGTGGAGAAGTTCCAAAGGGAAGGTTTTCCCACATGGCAAACCAAGCTACAGCTGCTCCTTATGCATGAAGGTGTTGGGGATGTTGAGGAGGACGACAAAGCTGGATCAGCAACAACGCAAGCTTTGGAAGTAGCAAAATGCCAGGGCCATTGCCCTCATTGGTCTTTGCTTGGCCGACTCTCTCATCCATCATGTGGACTTCAAGTCAACTGCTAAGGAGATTTGGGATCGCCTTGAGACGTTACTTGGTAATAAAATCACCAACTCCAAAGTCTTTTTGAAGCTCAAGTTCTATGATTTGAAAATGGAAGATAGTGATGAATTGAGTGATCATCTAGCAAGGTTTCAATATCTTGTTCAACAACTCTCAACTTTGAAAAGCGCACCTGATGACGGAGATAAGATGGCTGTCCTTATGAAGAGTATGCACAGGATATCACGATTTGAGCAAACTCTTGATGTTCTACGCCGTGCCACTACCACGTTTGATGATATGGTTGCTCTACTCATTGAGAAGGATCGTCATAATGAGGAAGAAATTCTTGCCTCTCTTGGTGATCAAGCCTTTGCTTCCACAAGCAAATGGAAGACCAACAAGAATATTATTTGCAGATTTTGTAAGAGATTAAAGCTAATTGCGTCAAGAAGAAGTAACAGGAACAAGAGAAGCACCATGCCAATCTTCTTGCTGAAGAACAGGCCGAACCTGAAGCGCCCCCTAAGGAGATACATGCAGCCACAGCTGAGGTTCACGGCCTCTCTCTTGAGAAGCCTTAATGACTCGGATCCTTGGGCTTTCTAGGCCCTATATGCTATGTGTTTTTGTGTTCAGTATATAAAGGTTCTCAGCCTTGAGTTGTCCCTCTAAAATGAATGTATTTGGAGTCAATAAGAGGCACTCTGCCTTGGGTTGTCCCCCAAAAATGATTGTATGGATTTTTACTTTGGTATGATGGTATTGACCACCCAGTTCAGAGTAAGAGGGGGGGGGGGGATGAGTGATGGTCTACCCTTGCCGGTCGCAAGCTGACTGAGAAGTCACTATCACACGGGAGGTGTTGGATAGTTGGACTTGCTCTTTGCAGTATTGCAGTGGAGGGGGGATCGGTCTACTCCTTACGTGTTGGGTCATACACTCTTTGCTCTGAAGGGGGGTGTTGGAGATATCATAGCCAAAGAGTGTGTGAGATGTGTTGTACTAGGAGATCTAGTAGTGGTTTGATGTGTGAGTGCCACATGTCACCATGGGACTTATCCCATATGCACTTGGTGCTAGTGTGTGTGTGTGTAGCCTATAAAGGCTTGTACTTCACTTGTGTCATTTGATGAAGATGATGAATGAAAGAAAGCCTTCCATGGGGTCTACATTTGAGTATCACTTCTTCTCTCCCTAGCCTCTCTCCCTCACTTTCACCATGTTTCTAACAAGCAGCTCATGGACGTACCGTTTCTTAGAGACAAAAAAAACCCCTCTTCGTCTACCAGATCTCCAAGCCGAGGAAAAAATAAAGCAATCCTAGATCCATCATCTCAAACTCCTGTGATAGGACAGCTTTCTCGGCTGTGGACCATATGGCTCCTTGTCAAGATGAGATTGTCAACGTAGATGATGGTGACAAGATTCTTCTCACGGAAGATATACAGGTTAGGATAGGCCATGGACCTGTGAAACCCTTCCGTAGGAAAAATGCATCGATCTTCTGGTTCCATGCTCGTGGTGCGTGTTTGAGACCATACAATGCCTTGCGCAACCTGTAGACCATCCCTACTGAGTTCGGAACTTCAAAGCCGGGTGGTTGCTCTGCGTAAACCTCCTCCTTCAGGTCTCCATTGAGGAAGACTGATTTCACATCCATATGAAAGATGGCCAATGCTTGTAAGTCATTGTCTTAATTGTGGCCATCCATGCAGTGGGAGCAAAGGTATCTTGATGTCAATTCTTTGGGGAAAAAAAAAGGTATCTTGATGTCAATCCCGGGGCGATGTGCGTATCCTTTAGCCGCAAGTCTTGCTTATGCTGCCCTCACACACACACAGTAACGTACATCAAGAAGTGTCTAAGAGCTTTGATATATCGCTACATCGGAAAATGTCAAGGGATGTTAAACTCTAACAGACTCAAGGTCCACCCTTGCTCATAAACTCAAAAATTACGAACAACCCCATAAGCTCTATCATAGTCCTTTAACTTGAAGCTTTGGACAACCAACCGAATGTCTAAACCAATACCATGAAAAAATGTGCTGATCCTATCTGCATTTGCTATCTACAAAATGAATAGCCATCCATGAAACGTTTCATGTAGAAAATTGACCAACTTTGTTGTTCCCTGTAAAAACTCGACGAACTACCCTGGAGACAGTCCATGTACTACTGTGGCAAATTCGGGCTCTCATATCCTTGATGAACAATGTCATGCATTAACTGGTACTATTGAATCTATTGAATTCTAGCTATGTCAAAATTTGTAGTGGTTTGTGTGCCACTTGAGCCATCAAGTGGGGCACAAAAGTGGGAACCAAAAGTGCTGCCTTTTTATTACTATTTAGATTTTGGCCATATGTACAATTGAGCTTGCTCCTAATTATATAATGTCGATACATGGAAACACAGATACATAGATGCAGATCATTGTCTTGCAGATATATATTTCCTCCAGTGGAAACAATGGATCCCTTTCTAAAAGATCCTTCGAGAACATAGATAAACTATATCCTCATCTGTAATTCTAAGCTAATTATAATTTCTTTTAAGTACCATTTCTGGATGCCTCTGAAATCCTTGACAAGGACCTTTGAAACCAAAATCTTTTCTGACAGATCTATCCATCCTCGCTGGCTGACCTGGGATGAGAGAAGATCCACGTGTGCGTGCGTCACACCTAGTATGTTTAATACACACACTCTCTCAACAGAACTTGGAAGGCTTGAGTACGCTAACTTTATTGTGTATGGCCCTGGCAAATAAGCATCAAGCACACGAGGGTTACAACTGAGCCTCTAGGGGCCTATAAAAGATCTCCCACCCTCATTCTCTCCACCAGCAATCAGCAATCTCAATCCCATCTGGCAGCAGCTCAGCCTTCATCAGCAAGTTTGACCTGTCCCACTGGTGATCCCCTATATGAGGAACACAAGGGGGCACGAGACCTGAACAGAGCATGGGTGTAAGAGAGGCTGCCATGTGGGTGCATTATATTGGAGCCACAAGCAGGTCTAGAGGCTGCCATGCATGCAGCAGTATGGCTGCCACATGGGCAGCACAGCGTGCAGCACATCATGCTGGGGGCTGCAGACATGGCACAGGCACAGCAATTGGAAGTGACTTACTAAAGCACTCGTCCAGGAAGGCAGCGCTAAAAAACGAATGCAGATTGGAGCTGTACAGTTAGTTCACTGATTTGTGAACAATTACATCTTAGTGGGGACACTTCCCAGGTTGAACGTGAGCTTTTAGGGAACCAAGCCCCTTCATATAACCACAGCTTGATGCCACATCTGTTGTCAATCCAGCGGGTTCAGGAATTGAGGCATAAGTTTCTCTTTTCCCATTACCTACTAGCCTTCAGAAAAAACCCCAAAACACTGCTCTTCAAGTTTGCAAAATACTGTGCAGCTAAAATTTACAAAGACGAAAAAACGGTTTTCCTGTGTTTTTCAGTTTGAGGTGTGCAATTTGTGACTGGCAACTTACAGATGAAATTTTGGCCAAATCCGGTCTGCTCTTTTTCAGACAAGCTTTCTCCGCATTTGTCAACACTGGACGAGGTTTTGAGACGTCCTACAGCGTTAAACAATTTTTTAGAGTAGAGAAGGACACGCAGCCAAGAGCAATAGATCCAGAAGTATAAAAATTTGGCGTGATTACGATAGCTTTTGTAAAAGTGTTTCACAATTGTTCCACACAGGAATTAAACCTAGACTGTACCATCTCAGATTCTTGATGCTTAACACTAATAATTTCTTCTAAATTTTTGGCAACATCCTGAAGTGTTGCATTCCCAATATCAAGGCGAGGATTCCTTGGCTCGGCCCTCTGCCGTTTAGACAACGAGCTGGACCTTGACAAAACGGGTTCTTCTCGCACGACCATCTGCTCATTTTCAAGAAGTCCACCATCAAAGTCAGCATCTGCGATCTGTCCTCTTTCCCGCCGCCTTTGTTCTTTCTGTAGTCCGAGTTGCGGCACATTCGGAGCTTTGAGTTCGTCCGTCTCCAGCTGAAATGACCATTTATCATCTTCCTTGTATACGTTTCCTTCTTCTGATGAGCTGAAACTGTCGTCGGATAGCCCTTCCTCAGAAAATGAGCCCTCCTCCAAATCAACGTTTGGAAATGCATAACTTATTTGTCGCCTAGCGGATGCCACCGATGTCGAGCAACATTTTAACGTTGAACCCGGCGACAAACGACAGCTCCATTCATAACCCTTTTTTTGAGGAAGATTGGCTGAGTTGCAACGGTACAAATCACACTCGGGAAACCACAATTTGGCTACCTGTCACAAATATAATCAGCCGGGTAGAGCTAAGGACGCCACCTCACGTACAACAAACTAAAATAAGAGAAGAGCTCTCTCTCTCTCTCTCTCTCTCACACACACACATTCATTTGGCCTCTGTGGACGATATTACAATCATCAATATCATCATGATAAGCTCTCACGGATTGTCCAGGGAGAAAATGCAGCATGTTTCATCAAAGAGGGAGTAGTCGTTCAGCTTGGACTATCTGACGGATTGTCGAAGCAGAAAATGCAGCATATTTCTTCAAAGAGGGAGAAGTCTTGGCTAACACAACAGATGAAGAGCTGTGCATCGATGCAATCAGAAAAGGAAGAAGGGAAAGAGGAACCTGAGCTGTGGTTACAGCAGCCATGGCGGAAGAGAGCCTCCAAGGCTCGCCAATGGATAGAACCTCCTCTCTCGTTGTTGTACCACTTGCTTCGATTTAATAACTTAAACTTCGAGATTTTCAAAAGACCTTAGAGAGCTTCCTTTCGTATCATAGTGGGGCTATCCCCACTAGGAGGCACGTTTCTATGCCAGCATGCTGAGCTCTCATTTCAACTCCCCGCCGAGCGTCCTGAAATCTCAAGATTCTAGCTCGGCATTGCAATTCCCAGAATCTCAAGATTCTAGCTCGCCTTTGCAATGCCCAAACATGCTCATTGCCCCAAAACAATCATGGATTTGCATTTTTTCAGAAGCTGGCTGGGCAACGGTTTCAACAGTATACTTATTGTCGGAATGTCAAGATGGTGGTGATGTGTGCCATAATGGTCTCCACATACATAGTAATACATATGACCAAAGCTTATAATGATGAAACGTGAAGCACAACTTTAGTCAAAGGCACCAATTGAAATAGGCCATCATGTCACATAATTTTCATCTCAAAATGGGACCCTAGACCCAAAAAATAGGTACCGAATTGAGTGATTAGTTCCCCCTTAAAAAAAGGACATAAGTGAGGCCAAGAAACTCGGTTCATATATTGGAGGAGGTTAATGGGACAACGGACATTACTGAGAGTGCAATGGGAGGAAGGCTCACCCTTCCCCACCTATAGACAAGGGCTAATATTTTTATACTTGCTTGTTAATACAGTGTAGTCTTTCTATCTTTGTGGTACGAATCCTAGAGTATAAAAGGAGACCTTTAGGAGACATCCCTTTTTGGTGGTCCACTCAAAAATTAGTTGGATTCCTCATATGAAAAATAAATCCCTTCTCTCACAATATGTGGGGGGAAAAGGTTCATCAACCAATCCCAACAAGAAATCAACTAGCTGGTTTACGATTAAAGGTGTAGAGCTCAAGGACCTAGCTATTGCTACTAGTGATAATTTGTGTCCTTATTGTTGCTATCATGTTTATTTGATTTTTCAAATCAGTTGCATTTGTGCAACCAATTGAAGAATGTTCGCTAGAAAAAACACAAAAAGAGAGATGATGCTGATGATGATGACCATGTTAACATCATGAGGAGCACCACCATTTAGATAGCTGAGGCATTGCCAAAGAGGGCCTGAACGAAGCCTGCCCGAACCCTGTCAAATCAAAGGAGCAAGGTCTTGTTCCCGTCTGTTGTGCGAAATCTAACGCTGTGGAGATGTTCACGATGTTCTCAAATATGTCTCTCCCCTTAATGAACCCGTTCTGTTCCCTGTCACCACTCTCGAGCAAATGTCCCTAATTCTGAGGGCAATGGCCTTAGCCAGGATCTTGTAGGAGTAGTGTGATGGGGCGCCAATCACCCAGCCGAAGTCTGGATTGCTTTTTAGAGAATAGCTTAACTAAACCCACATTCACGTCACAAGAGAGGGACCCTTTGTACAGCCTGCTGGACCATGGCAGTATAATCCAATTTAATCACATCCCAGAAAGTCTGAAAGAATTCAGCCCCGGTAAGCCATCAGGGCCGGGAGCTTTCTCATTGAGGCAGTCCAGTGCTTCCTTAAGTTCCTCTACTGAGAAAGGTCTGCTTAATATTGCCCTGTTAGCACCCAACAACTGAGGGAAGGAACTCATGAGACCTGCATAGCTAGGGCTGGTCTGAGATGGACTATTCCCCCTATACTAAAGTCCCACCCAAATGCTCCTCTAAGCTGGCTGGAGAGCTTTAAAGGGGAGTCAATACCAAGGGGTGTAGTAACCACATACTTGGGGGCCCCTGGGCCTCACGCTCAAGCAGAGATTTTTGTGGTTCCTCTCGATGAGATCAAATTGAAACTCTTAGCCTGGGGTAGTCTAAGCCTAAGCTGGAATTCAAGGTTTATAATTCTGAAGCATGTCGTGTCGGCGTCAACCACTTACCTTGCCTCAATTTGGTGTTTCAACAAAACGCAATGGGCCATGCTAGAAAGGTTGTTCCGCGCCTTCCTCTGGGTGGAAAACATTGAGAGATGCCGCTGGCACTATATTCCTTGGGAGGCACTGAATTCAGGCTATGAAACTGGGAGGCGATTAAGCACATTAGTTTATAAGCTAGGGTTCTTCTGAACTGCTATATTAGGACCTTACCTTCATGACAACCAACCCATTTTTGCCATTCTTGCAAGCATCTCTAACTTCTCTAACTTCATGAAGCTCAAATGCCTTCAATGTTAATTAATAAGGGGTCAAATCCTCTGTTATCCCATGAATTAGTGCCCTTGAGGAGTCTAGCTTGATGGTGGAGAAGAGTCATACCTAACATCTCTAGTCATGAACATGAGGAAAGCATGATTTTCTAGGGTTCATTGGTATCCATCCACTTCCTCCATGTTCCACAAGTACGTGGGCTAGGTCTCTTTATGGTTTATTGCAAACTCCTCCTCCAAGGAGTGCTCCTTCTTTCACCACTCTTGTAGACCTTCGATGCACAAGTTCAATGCTAGTTCCTTCCCCTGGTTCTTCTCCCTTAGCTAAGAGCTAATCTATTATGCTACTTTTGTGTCCACAATGACAGTGACTTCTCCCTTCATGGTTTGCATTTTGAATGTGACAAGTCCCTTGATGGTGGAGGTGAACCCTTGTGATTCATCCTACTATTCTTATTGTAACTTGATCGCCATGGTGGAGAAATTTGAGTTCACCCTACTATATGTGATGCTTCAACTCCAAATTCTCATGTTGCAAACATGATGAGCTATTCTCGTAGAGCAAGAGGAGGAGAGACAAATTTTGAGTATGAATGCCCGTCCACCTTCTCTATTTGTAGGTCCTTTTGTTGCCTTTCTTACTATCTTCCTTGCTACAATTTTTGTGTAGTGACCTTAGAGGATGAGACTATGTGTGTTGTAGCTCTCTGACGAATGAGTCTGCATTTAAGGCTGGTCAAGGAACAATTTCTACCATGGGTAAGGTTATTTAATGTGGAAGGTCCAATTACTGCTATGTGTGATAATATTGATGTTGAGCATGCATGCCTACGCGCGCACATGTGTGTGTGTGTGTGTGTGTGTGTGTGTATAAGACATTACAACACCCCTTTCCATAGTGAAGAGAAGACAATTTAGAGTAGGAATGAGGAATGTTTTATTGACAAACTTTAAAATAAATAGAAAATCCACTATGAATGAAGTAGCATCACTAGAGGGTGAACATTTTTTTAAGGAAAAAGGAAATGTGAGAAGTTGAGCTTTGATAAGTCGTTGGCAGCATCATTTTTATTGAAGACGGGAATCTACCTACCTGCCACCATCGAACAAGCAAAACATTACAGGACTAGTTCAAACTTTAGTTGGGAAGACAGGTGTCATAAACACCCCTCCCTTGTTATCGGAGTCACAATAAAAATAAACACTTGGCCATACGCTTATCAAGCTTAATGTAAATTTTGTTTGGGTAGAGGAATGAGTTTGGAGGTTACAGAGAATAAAAATTGGAACTTAGTAGAAGTTGGAACTTAGTAGAAGGTGTAAGTGAGAAGAATGTGGAAGGGGAGGGGTGCATGGAAGAGGTGTGGAAGAGGAATAGTGATGCTAGTAGATGTAGTTTTAAACAACCAAGTCAAATTGCGTTAAAATTAAAGGGAAATATAATACAAATTAATAGAAGGAAAAGGGATAAAAAAAGAGAAGGGGAATTGATATAAAAATAAGGGGGAGGGGAATTAATGAAAAAATAATGGGGGGGAAGGGGGTAATTAAATGTAAAAAGATGTGGAGAAAGAGATAGGGGGACAAGGGCCAAGGGTTTAGAGAAACTAGGATGAGTGGTTTGAAAAAGGGAATAAAAGTACATGGAGGCTAATAAGTTTAATAGAAATGGTGTTAGGGAGACTCTAGTCATAAACTATTATAAGTTAATACAAAGGTTAATAAATTAAGAGATAGGAAAAAGAGAGGGGGGGCAATAAATCAAGCAAGGTAGAAGGACATGGGAGTCCACAGTACGCGGGATGGCGCAAAAGAGGGAGTGTGTGCAAAGGACAATGGGCTAGTGGCTTACTGCAGAGAAGGTAAGGGATGTGAGGCACCAAATCCAAGGCATTGAGAAGCAATCAAGCCACATTGCTCCGTGAGCAGAGCAAAGTAGTCCATAGTTGTCATACATGCGAGCGTAAGGGGTACCTGGTAGTCCAAGACGGTTAAATTTAAGTAGAGGGTAGACTTCAAGCCGTGCATATGTGGGAGGACGAGCCATGTCAGCATCAACATCTGGGATAGGCAGCCCACAAATCGGGGTAGGGGCCAGACTGTTGGGCGGTAGTCAGCACGGGGGATTAGAGTGGGAGGTGAGTAGTACGAGAGGCGTACGCGGGCACTCCATTTGTGGAAGCTGTGGGCTCTAAAGGGGGGAATCGTGTGTGTTCTCTATGGGATGAGGGAATGCCATGTCAAAGAATATGTGTGAGTGGTCAACTCCTATCATAAGAGGATGTACTACAAGATCAAAAATCTATGATGTGAAGACGAGCGATCCCAAGACATAGTCCACTAGATTGTGGGAAACACAAAGATCGATCTAACCCTAACCACCTCTATAATTTGCTAGAGATGGGTAGCTTCTTGTTGGTGCACGTTTAGCAAATATCTCCCCTACAGTGTGGCAAAAGATCTAGTGTGGGTGTTTGAGTCGAACATGAGGCTACACTCTCTAAGATAAAGATATGGCAATGGAAAAGCACTCCTCAAGAAGTCCACGATCCTATTCCAACCTGTGTGTCCTTGATCCTAGCATTGAAGTACCCAATGACTAGGAACTACTCTATATGTCCTCATAGACTAGCAAAAATTGTGAAGTATTCCCTCTCCTTAAAGTGATCTTAGAAAAATTTGATGCATGTGAAGGGAAGTATCATGTTGCAATGTGCAAGTCTCTGGAGTGGGGTCTCCTGAATCAGATACACATATAGCAAGCATGCTCATCCATGCTAGTGATTATGATATGTGCCTATAGGTGGGAGCAAAAGAGCACTACCACTCTACTTGATCCTTGTAAGCCTTCATCTATACAGGTGTCTGCTCATCAATACATGCACTATCGCATGCAAGTGTGCAATGGTAGCCGCTCTTAGGGTTATAGAGTGTCTTAGTATACACCATGATATCCTTCTCCTAAAAGGTCTTGATGAAAGTACTTGGTGAGGATCAGAGGTTCCCATTCCCACCCCAAAAAGCAAGTGATAAATAACTAGTGGTCCCATAGGCTATGGATCCATATCTTCTCTTGATTTTGCCTTCCATCACCTTTTTCAGGCCCTATTTATGTTGCTCTATCTAGATATGTGGGCGTTCCTCATTAACAAAGACTAGGATACTGCTTTGTTTTGCTCACTTTGCCAAACTTGATGTCCATAGTCACATCCTTGAACTTGACAATCAAGAGCTTCTTCCTTCTCTTATCCTTCCTCGTCTTCCATGCATTTTCCAATATGGTTCATGTCCACCCCAAGTGTGGCATGCGTGAAATTCCCTAGTTCTTTCCAGCTAGCTGATTGCATTCTCTCTCTCTTCCCTACCATATCAGGGTTCGATACTGTGATTTTCCTCTTAGCACCCTCCTCAAACATTTATTGGATGACTTTCATAAGTTTTGCTCAACCACTTATAACTAATACTAAGCCTCATTGGAGTTCTCCTCCATCTTAGTTGTCATTTTCTCCTCCATCTTCTTGAATTCGACCACGATTAGATTTGAGCCCTCCTAGCATAGTTTGAGTGTTCTCATTTTCATGTTTCGGAACAATCCAAAGCTATTTTCTTGCCTATTTTAAGCTCATGCATCTCAAGTTAAAAGGCTTTTATAAATGAGGCTTGGTCCTTCCATAGTTCCTCATTCTCATTTTTTATTGTATCCAATGTAGCCCCTTGCCCATCTATTTTTTGTATGTATGGGCTAGGCACTTTCCTACCTCCTCCACCTCTTTAGTCTTGTCAATGTATGTTTGTAAAAGCCTCTTCTAATGCCTCCATGCCCCCCCCCCCCCAAAACCTTTTAGCATGTCTTGTCATTCTATAAATCAAAGACATATAGTCCACCTATGTACAAAATGTAAGCCAATAAAAATACGTATCTTGTTGTCTTTTAGGGCCAGAAAAAGATCATCATAGAATTTGGGAAAAAACACATATCTTCTCAAAGTTTGTTAAGTTCCATCCATTGAATTGAGTTAATGTGAGCTTTAACCAACCAACTACCATTGATAAATGTCATTGATAGCCCTATGGTGTTGTTGTAGGTGGGCTACATAGAAAACTCTTTTCCTTTCTCAAATTCCTCATTTCTCGAATTTCTATCAATGGCTATATTTGAACGAGTTGAGGGGGAGTTCACTTTTAATAGGCCTTGGGGGGCTGTGGGGGAGTGAGGGGAAATTGTGAGGGGTCCCTTCTCTAGTCCCTATTGTTAGATTTCTTAGGTGGAATAATCATTATCTCTTCTTGGGCTTATCCATCTAGCTGGGGGCCCTTTT